>NW_008795365.1:4507482-4553117 GCF_000699145.1 Aptenodytes forsteri | reverse complement strand
TAGTCTTCTAGAAAAGACTGAAAGGCAGGTCAGTATTCTAGAGACAGTGAATTAATGGGGAGGTAGTGCACACAAAAGAAAGATTCAAACTTAACATTTTAGTTCACTCAAAGACAGCATAAAAAATAGATTATTTTATGACAGTGTGAGCAATGGATCTGCCAAACTGAATTTCAACTCAGCTCCGTAACAGAATTATATCCCATCAAGTGGCGTGACATGTAATATTTCATTTTCTGGCTCACTACTACACTGTCTGTGAGAAAACATAAAACCAGTATCTTTGCAGACTCTATTATTCACATATTCTGAAAGTGTGTGGTATTAATTAATCAGAAAGGAAGCCAGAATTCTTATACAAAATATCTTTCCATTTTAATCCTAATTAAAACAAGCTGAGCCCAAAAATTGTAAGAACTGATCAGGAGCACTAATTGCAAAAGAGGAAATAGGAAATATATTTACCAAAAAGATATCCATTGATTCACTTTTCATTTTACTTCTTTTTTTCCTGAATGAATAATGGAAAGATGACTTTTTTGCAAATAATTCATCTTCTACTCATAAAATTGAAAAATTCAACTTTTTGATCACTTCTATTTACTATTGCACTGGAGAATAAGTTTCAGAACATGACAGTTAGTTTATAGTTAGATAAATGATTGCACTACTTTAAAGCCATCCAGAACCCCACCTTCCTGTGCTGGCACTATACAAAACCAGTATCTTTGAAGGCTCTATTATTCACATATTCTGAAAGTGTGTGGTATTAATTAATCAGAAAGGAAGCCAGAATTCTTATACAAAATATCTCCCCATTTTAATCCTAATTAAAACAAGCTGAGCCCAAAAATTGTAAGAACTGATCAGGAGCACTAATTGCAAAAGAGGAAATAGGAAATATATTTACCAAAAAGATGTCCATTGATTCACTTTTCATTTTACTTCTTTTTTTCCTGAATGAATAATGGAAAGATGACTTTTTTGCAAATAATTCATCTTCTACTCATAAAATTGAAAAATTCAACTTTTTGATCACTTCTATTTACTATTGCACTGGAGAATAAGTTTCAGAACATGACAGTTAGTTTATAGTTAGATAAATGATTGCACTACTTTAAAGCCATCCAGAACCCCACCTTCCTGTGCTGGCACTATACAGCTCTTGGGATTTCCAGAAAAGAAGTAATGCTAGCAAAGATGTCCTTGTTTGTACATATATCCCATATCTGTCACTAATGTGCATTACTATTGCACTGGAGAATAAGTTTCAGAACATGACAGTTAGTTTATAGTTAGATAAATGATTGCACTACTTTAAAGCCATCCAGAACCCCACCTTCCTGTGCTGGCACTATACAGCTCTTGGGATTTCCAGAAAAGAAGTAATGCTAGCAAAGATGTCCTTGTTTGTACATATATCCCATATGTGTCACTAATGTGCGCATATATTTATATTCCTCAGCTGGTGGATTTTGAGGAGATAATTGTTCACATTGTTCAACTCTTTAAACAGCTGATAGGACATTCTGGTCCATAGGATATATTGCAACAAAAAATAAGCATTGTCCAAGTATGACATTCGCAGTTCTGAAGATGGCCAGTGTCAGGACTGAAGTGATTAGGTAGTTTACTATATTATATCAACATCCACAACTGAAAGCATTCATCAATAATTATTGCCTAGACAAGAAACATATTTCTAAGGTACAAAATTGCAAACTATGTCAAAACCATACGCCGAGCAAGATCCATGTTTGTGAAACCTGAGCCATCTAAAAGCATAGTAGCAGAGCAATACAGCTTCATAGAAATGTTATAGTTGGCTCCAATGAGATGTACCTTAATTTTTTCATTAAAAAAATAAAATTTCTATTAGCACAGAAAATAAAAGCTGATGACAAATCTATCAGCCGACTGACTGCTAACTCAGTTTAGATCTTCAGTAAACAGCAGTGTTCATAAGCACAGAAGGACAGCTTTCTTTGGAAACATGATATATCTGTTTTAATTTCTGCATGAAATATCTAATAGACATATCATACTGGTTTTGGGCACAAAACTCTTGGCAAACCAGAGGAGATTTGCTTGGTGGTGAAGACAGAGAAGAAGTGGTATTTCCCCCAGTCTTGTGCTGCTGCTCTCCCGCACTCCTTCACATCTCTAACCCTTCCTAAACAAGCACCCCAGGTCCCTGCTGAGGACATTTCATATGACAGGCTCCCCCCTAAATATTACAGTCCAGCCCTTCTTCCAGCTCTTTCTCAGAAGACCCAGTGATCTGGACAGAGAGGATAGCAAAGGAGAAACAATCCAGGAATATCTGGGGGAGGATACAGGAATGGAAAGAGAAAAAACACGAGTCACTGCATTCCGTGTGTGATCTGGCAAAACTCCTCTGGGGATGTTCCTAGGGTGGGACCTGGTGAAGACCTATTTGCAGATGGGTTCCAGGAAGTAACATTGCTTTTCCTAATTTTCCTCTTTCAGTGTTGAGTTTTTTCATTCGCTGCCTAGACTGTATGTTAGCCCATCAGACAAAATAGTTCTGCCAGAGCTCTCTGTATACCTCTTGGGCTCAGGGGATGGAGTTACAAGCTGTCCATCTATCATTTACTATTTACTCCAGAGGAACCCAACTGTACAGAGAGATGTTTGGTTTGCTTTGCCTTCTCCAGACCATTTCTCCAAGAACTAAAGCCTTAGGAGACTTCTGTTCATTTACATAGGAAACTGATGTTTCTAGATTGTCATTGTTGCCTTCCTCCTTCATTTATGTAACAATATTGTACTTACACATACATATACATTTGAGTTGCTGTGAATACAGCATCCCAGAACTCCTCAAAATACAACAATACACTAGACGTGGCATTTTTTTTCAGACAAAATCTGCAGCAATTAAGACTTAAAGAGTGACAATAAAGCCACCAAACTTAGAACACTGACCACAGAGGAAGTTAAAACCAAAGGTGCTGAAAGACTAATATTTTACTTCCAAATCTATCAAAACAGTAAGCATGTTTCTAGTAAAAAGAGAACACAGAAAACTGAAGGATGCTGATATTAAAAAGTTGTTTGAAACCTTTAAAAAAAAAATCACTTGGCCAAAATTTTTTCATCCCTGAAAAACTTTGCAGAAAACATTTCTCATAATTTGCCACTTCAAGACTATTCTAAAGTGGTTACAAGTTGCCACAGATAATGTACTCTTCTTTGACCAAAATAAAGAAGAAAAAACAGGTATGTCTAATGTAGAAATGTGCCCCAAACCTGAAAATAATTGTGGATCCCAATGGCCCACCTACAGACTCAAAAGTAGAGCGAGTAAAAATCCTAGACTACAGTAACTTTTGCACATCTTTGATGCAATAAATATCAGTGTAGCATCCTGTTAACGTAATACAGGCTGTTCACTACAATAAATTGCTCTTAAGAGGTGACAGCGTCCAGTGAGTACTGAACTGGGTTGGGGGTGATTATGTTGCTGGATACCCTAACAATCTTCTATGATCTTAGAAAACTACCCTACTTCCTTCTGCCTCAGAGCAAGAGTTTGCAATAATACCTTCCTGCATTTTCAGAGTATTTAGTAATCTACACATAAAAATGTATTCTTCTTTCCATGTATTTCATGGTACATACATTTTGTACCAGAAATTCTAGAATTTGGTAGATTTTCATACAGTAATAAAAATCTGCATCTCTTACTCTGCCAATATTCCAATCCATTATATTAACATAAATATTTTTGTATTGTTCCACTGCTATTCTCTGTAGGATTAGAAACACAAGAAATACATGTGAACCAATAGGAATATTTGGGGCCCAGGTTTTCAATTTGTACAGACTGTCCAACTAAAGCAAATGAAACATACCCTAGCTGAGAATCTAGTCCTTGAGTCTACTTACAGGTACTGAGGATATCTAAACACAGTATCGTACATGTACACATAACCAATAGTAACTGTTTGCAATCTGCTATGCAATCTCAGTCTGACTGGTAGAGCTGTACAGACACCTTGCCAAGAGCTTATCATGCAATATAGGAGTTTACACCGCACCTAGCAATGGCAAAGCCCGCCGTACTCTCCCCTGCAGTAAATTTGTCCCTGGAAGTTATCTAGGATTCTGTATGTTTTCAAGACATTGAGCAAAACAGCAATCTCACTCTTTTGGACATGTGGGGTAGAATCTCACACCGCTGAAGAAAATGCTAGTATTTCCTGTGAATTTAAGGGGTTCCTGGCATCTCTTAGGGATAAAAGTTTCTTTCTTAAATTTTATTTTGGACATCAATGTTTTAAAAACACTCACTGGAAGCACATTACACTAAAGCTTCATTATTAAAACAAATGAAAGATTTAAGAAATGTCTTTTTACCCTACAGACTTTTAAAACATAAAGTCTCTTCCTATCTAAAACATTGAGAACCAGAATTGTGCTGAAGTTTTGAAGAGCCATGGCCATTTTGTTATTTGGAATCTGCATTCCATAACAAGGACCATAGACTTGCAGAACTAGGGATTGAGACAAAGAACTGACTGCAATGGGACACTAGTAAAACGTCAACTCTTCATACAATTGAAATTGCATCAAGTATCCCCTCCTTGCCCTTTGTTGTTTACTTTTAAATACTGAGGAGTGGGTTTTGGCACTTTTTTTTTTGAAAGGAATAAGTTGCTCTAGTCTTGTGATTTTTTTCTTCAGTGGTGTCTTGCCAGTTGTGCTAACTGTGCTACATGGTGTAATAGAGAAAACAGAGTCATTCCAGGTTGCTAAACTCATTTTCACTTTTCAGTGAAATAAGTTTTAACCAACTCTTTAAAAGGTGAAAAGCCAGTGCATTAACACACTAATACAGACTGAGGTTTGCAGTCTAGAATTTAAAGTCTTCCATTGTAAAACCAAGTAATAGATTACACGCCATACAGATTAAGCTGATCCATAAGCCACCTTTGCTCCAGAGACTGAGCGTTACCCTCCATGGAATGGAATTCTCAAATCTCTGTGGAGAAAGGTTCTTTTTACAGAGGAAGAAAATATTTTCTAACAAGAGTATTTACTGGAAATACTGTAAATTCATGCCACATAATAAAGATGACTGATAACTCTGTCAGTATCTTCAGGAAGGACAAAAACCAAAGCCAAACGGGTGTCAAAGTACTTCAAGGCTTTCCTTTGCCTGATCTGGATGAGAACTTGAGGTTTTATCATAAAGGGAGAAAACTGGAAACGGAACTGACTGGCTTGCAATCGTTGAGAAAAGGCATCAACATCTGTTTCTGGTCTTTTGCTGAAGAACCCCTTCAGCTGATCATCTGGATTGAAAGTAAATTCATTTGTTTTCATAGGTCCATTTCTTCCAAGTTCAGATGAAAAAAACCTCTCCTGTGGGCCTGATGGTTTATGTTCTGAATTCTTGGTTCATGTGGCAGAGATTCTCTATATTATATTGCTAACATATTACCCATCTTGAAGAATACAAAGCAGGCTATGCCTTGGCATGTTTCTGTAAGTTTCCTTGTCTAGTGAGATCTCACAAGATCTTGTGAGAGCATGAAAGTCTGATCTTGATAAATTCCCTATGGTCAAGGAAAAATATGCGCGTGTGCATGTGTTTATATATATATATATAAAAAAATAAATGACATTTGTCACAAATGTCAGCTACAGCATTCTAGAAGGAAATCTAGTAGTTGTTCTCTGCTGGCAAATTCTACTCCTAGACATGACTAATACTGTTTAGGTCACATTACATCCCTGCCTTAGCCATGAATTCAAGGTTTGGCTATAAGATTCCTCAAAGTTAGTGCCTATGTGCAACTGGAATTATGGTCAAGTCCCATCTCCAACGAATAGGAATTAAAAATAACTTTCATAGAATCATAGAATAGTTTGGGTTGGAAGGGACCTTTGAAGGTCATCTAGTCCAACCCCCCTGCTGTGGGCAGGGACATCTTCAACTAGATCAGGTTGCTCAGAGCCCCGTCCAGCCTGACCTTGAATGTTTCCAGGGATGGGGCATGTTTCCAGGGATGGGGCATATTGATGGGGCATATTGATAGGGCATAAGACTTTGTAGTCTTATCCCCTTTATACAGGTTTTCTGAAACTTTCCTGAAAGCCTCAACAGGGGAATAGAAAAGCGAAATGACAGTTTAAAAAGTTTGTCCTCGAGGAGGGTTTCAATCTCTTGCCCCAAAGTAAAATAAAAACATTAATCCTACAGTGAGATTCCCATTCTGATGATTCTCCATGGGACTAAGTACTTTCTTAAGAGCAGAAAAATGTAAAGTCATCAGAACTTTAACTGGGGAGACCAAATTACAAATATACACCCATTCTAAAGCTGTGATTTGTTGTGAAATATTTTACTTGAGCACTGTAATAAATGAAAAAGTAAGTTTTCAATTTCTTTACATCTCAGTGGAAGTAATAATACAAGAAGAAACAGGAAACTACCAAGTCTAGTTTATGAGAAATACATTATGGTTACCATAATTCATCAACAGAAGCAATTCTATCAAAGATGTTCTCTCTGACCACCTGCATAATTTTTCAGGACACTATTAACATGGGGCAACTACGCTCAAGAAGCTAGTCAGGGAAGAAGCAGTATTTTAATGTAGTTTAACATCTTAATATAGGGTGAATGAAACTACTATTTCTTTCTCTTTTTTATCTCCAGACTGATGATATTTACGTATTTACAGGATGATATTTACAGTTTCATCATCTTACTTCCCATAAAAGAAGAGCAAGTATTTTCTATATTTTTATTACAGTATTAAAAGCCCAGAGGATCAATGGAAAGCATGAACATTTTGCTTACAGTGCCTCTGTTCAGATCTCTCTGACCACCTGCATAATTTTTCAGGACACTATTAACATGGGGCAACTACGCTCAAGAAGCTAGTCAGAGAAGAAGCAGTATTTTAATGTAGTTTAACATCTTAATATAGGGTGAATGAAACTACTATTTCTTTCTCTTTTTTATCTCCAGACTGATGATATTTACGTATTTACAGGATGATATTTACAGTTTCATCATCTTACTTCCCATAAAAGAAGAGCAAGTATTTTCTATATTTTTATTACAGTATTAAAAGCCCAGAGGATCAATGGAAAGCATGAACATTTTGCTTACAGTGCCTTCTGTTCAGACTGACATGGCTGTTTGAATGCTTTCAGAAGGGCATGATGACAGCTGAGGCACTGCCATTGCAAACTGCAAGAGTTAGAAAAGGCTGCCGTTGGCCATCATGTTCCCACCTGGTCTTGCGTGTTTTTGAGAAGGAGGTTCAGCAGAGCACTATTATCGGGTGGTTGGTAGCAGCACCCACCTCAGCATACCCTTTATTGGCCTCCCTGCTGACCTACAACCTTCTGACAGGCCTGTTGCCCATTCCATAGCAGAGCTCCATGCAATCAACGTGCTCCTACATGTAGAGTACAACCTCCCTTCTTTGCCGTTTTATAGCATAGAAATGCATGTTTCAGTGCACTTCAAGCATTTTATTTTTTTTCTGGCTGGGGTTTTGTTTCATTGGAAGCTATATATTCTTTAGTTGTATTAAGGAAAAAGCTGATTAATTCCATTTTCATCAAAAAATGGAAGATACTCATTAACTCTAGTAGGTTTCAACTGATCACTAGCGTTATTTTCAGCAGCACATGCGTTAGATTTGTTAGACAAATCTAATAACAGTTGTGCTGAAAAAAAGATCGGCTTCTGAAATGTCTTTAGATAAATGCAAGAAACTATATGTATCAGAGTTCATTCAGAAGTCAAGGTTTAAATGGACGTAAAAAGCCCTCGTTTTCCAGTATCAATAGTATTTGGAAATGCAACCAAATTCTGAGTGCTGTGAGCCATAGAGGTACAATAAAACACAAAAATATAATAAAAATACTGGTTTTTTGTTATTTAACTTCAGCTGTACGCAGACTTTTAAGTGCCAACGGAAGAAAACTCAAAGCTTTAGTCTGATTTCTAGTCAAAGTACAAATACAGGCTTCTCTGTACATAATGATCAGAGTTCTATTTCTGTTGAGTAAAATAGTTTTGTTTGGAACCTAATCTTAATTTCATTGCACCAAATATAAAAAACAGTTACAACTTACTGAGAGGTGGTCCCTTCCTTTGCCAGGTAGCAAAAGAAGAAAAAGGACTTCATTTGACTAAATAGTTTAAACGTATAATTTACAAATGCTAGGAAAATGCTTACGGACATCTCCAAAGACTCAGTGAAATCTGGTCTGAGAACATATACCTCAAGAACCCCTTCTGATGTGCAGAAAATCCTCCAAGAGTGGCATGTTCTTGTAACAAAGGTTATTTACAGTGTGAAACAAAACATGGGCAATCTGGGATGACACAGTTACCCAAAGTACTGTATTAGGAAGTTTAAAAGGAAAAGATAGTGTCTACAGACATTTAGAAACACGCAAAATAATTATCCAGGTTAAAAATAGAACCATTTTAGGGAAAAAAAGTCTCACAGAAGACTTCAGAATTTCTGAGTGAGGTCTTCTCCTGAAATTATATACCTATTGGTAAAATATCAAAAACTGAAACATAGCCTTCAAAAAGCTTAGAGAACCTTTTTTTATTTCACTGGAAATCCAATTTTACATTAGAAAATCGTAATTCTACTCAAAATTCATTTTTCCTTAAATATTGGTAAGAATTCTGAGGACACTTCTCTCACTTAAGACACCTTAGTACCCAGCTAAACTACCTACTTTACAGATACTAAGTATGGAATTCTAAATGAAATCAATGTGTTACGCTTTTTAAACTAGAAATCAGTTCTTTTGACAAAGGATGATTTATTTCTTTCTTTTAATGATTGTAAATGACTTTGTCATCCAGATTTCTATACACAGGCCACCATCTTCATTCAAGACTTGGAAGCGTGGCAGCTAAGGAACAGCAGCGCATAATACAGCACTCCTCTATGGCTGCCTGAACAAAGAGCAAGCTGGTGTTTATAATGCAAGCGTGATACAGTGGACAGCATGAAATGGTGAGTCACCAGACCATAACTGAAAAATAAAAGGGGTATTTCTGAAGGCTTATTAATGACTCAAGAGGCCATCTGTAACCAGTAAATTATCACCATCTTTAATATCTAATAATGCTGTTATGAAAATTTACTCATATAGGTCATTTTTAATAGCCAAGTATAACTTTTTTTTCCACCTTCATCAACTTCATGGTAAAAGATTTTGGTTAAGACAGTCTACTGCACAGACTGGGAAGGCTTCTTTATAAAACCATAAAGATCATATTTAGCATTAGCTTTTGCTGTCACTTCACATTTTAAATTGTATGCTAAATGCACAGGCAACAATTTAATTTGCCTGGCATTTTTTACTGGTACATATCCTACAGCCATCTGTGGGGGCTCTGTACAATCAGAAAAAGGACGTTTGCATTTTCTGATTATAGTTTTTCTATAAGACACAAGTTACTTTTCAGTATGAGCATTTGAAACATGAAAATAATCTGAAAATAAGTAAAATGAAAATATGCTACAAATATGTTAGATCACTCAAGATCTGCAATTAGAAATCTTCATTCTTGACTCCATATAGCTGTCTGATGAATTGTAAGTGATTCTTCAGCTGCTGGAACTTAAGAAACCAAAATTTCCAGTGAGTTTTCTCTTATACCTGATTATGATTGGTGTTTTCTTTAGGATTGCCAGTATTTCTCATGAAAGTAGCTGAATTTTCCAGATGTTTCTTCAGTGAAGAGAGCTACTTCTGCTTTCCAATATCAAATCTTTCCTAAATACTACCACTTTCTTTTCACAAGATATTATCAAACATCACAGCTATCACTATTCTTCCAGCGTCACATTTTACATTTACACTGTTGAGTTAATTTAGCAAAAACCATGAAGTAATTCAAACGTGGCAAGTTCTGCTCAGATTGTGAGTTCTGGGTAATCTTGCTGTTCCTGAACTAATGACAGCTTCTTTTAGCACTCCTCATAAAACAACCAAGTATATCTCATTGGCTTTGTCATCTAACTTATACCATAACATTATGATATAAGTATTGAGACTTACTTCAAAGTATTTCAAAGGTTTGATCATTAAGAATCCTGCAACTTGCATCACCATTCTAGTAAATTTTCAAGTGTCCGCTGAACTTGCTTTTGAGCATATTACCTCCTGAAAAGTAACACTGCAAATCCTACTATTAGGAAAAAAATGCCTTACAGTTGATCAGGCAAAAATCTCCATCTACTTAATTAATAAAGCATATAAGGCATTAATATCTGATACAATAAATATCTGAAGTATACAAAACAATGTCTTTATTTACACAACTGCCAAAACCAGAAATACTGCAGTGCTAGCCAATTTATTTTCTTGCACTAAATGACATAGGGCATGGAGTAGTTAGAATGGAAAAGAATAAAAATTCAAAATGTCATTAAATACTAATTAGAACATTATGAAAAAATTGTTCCAGCAATAATTTTAAATTTCAAATTGCTTGCCTGCTGTTGATCATCACCACAATAATGCTAATAATTTCAAGGCAAAATTGAGAGAAATTCAACTGTTGGGCTGCTGAACATGAGAGTATTGAAAGACAGTCAGTAGATGAGTGGGACCTAGACTGTTACATCTGAGGCAGTTCTCAAGAATCCCTTTATAGCCTGGAGAAAAATCAGTACTATTAAGGCGTGAGACATCTCATTCCAAGGTTACACAGGTTAGATGAATCACACTCAAGAAATGCCTATTTTTTTCCACTGATTTTAAAGGGAGTTTAGTGACTAGTTCATATATTGGTCCTATACTGCTGATGTCTAGTTAACCAAGGTGAATCCTGCCCAGGATACCTGAACTGGAGCTACTGAAGAACAGAAAGGAACATGACGATTTGAGCCTCTGACACTTAGTGAAGTAGGAACAGAGCCTGGATCTGAGAAGTTTCATGAACATGTTTAACTTTCTTAGTGCTTAAATGAACCAAACCACAGAAATTTGAGGCTTGCCCTTCGTGAGCTGGCAGATTAATATTTTTTGGCACTCCATTTTTGTGATGATGTCAGATTGATTATTTTATCATAATTGAAATTTGAATGTATATGACATTTTGTTTATGCCAGTCCTCTTTTTGTTCTCCATGTGTATAAACAGATATACCAGTGCTAAACAACTACAATTTTGTGTCACAGACACAGATGTGGAGCAGTATGGAGGCTTCCAAAAAGTTCAGAGTTGCCAAAAATAATCTTCCACCTATCACCTTCCACAACAGTGTTTTAGAAGACTGTGTACACCACATATACTGCAACCTACAACTCACATGGAGAAAAAGGAGTATTTTGCAGGATTTGATTGCACAACAAAGAAGATGGCACACCTACAAGTTCTACAATGAATATATACCTAAACATATTTTAACAAAGTTTCAGCCTCATTCTAAATGGCTGAATTTTATCAGAATTTCATAGCGTTGAGGAACATCGTTTGAACAAGTTCAATGCTGTCCAAAGTGTAAGACCAAACCGCATCTTAATGTGTTTAGCGCTGTTACTGTAATTGGACTTTGCAACAAAGCAGTTATTTGTGGTGTTTTCCCACAAGTACACGGGCTATTTAAAGCACCTTATTCCATAAATAGCTTTTAAAAAAATCCTAGAGCTTGCAGTCTACAAAGGTGAAGCCCTCACTGAAAATACCTTTATCAACTCGAACAGCAGCTTCCTCATCCATTGGTTCTTTGGTGTGTCTTTAACAAAACATGTGCCTACGTTGCAGCCGGAGGTGTGACAATGGTATGTTTAGGCCTCCTGAGCTAGCTCTAATCTTGCCAATAGCACTGTAAATGTAGCGGCAAAGATTTCAACACAGGCTGTATAACCCCATGAGATTGTGGTAGTCATGCCAGCTAAATTAAAGCTAGCTGGGATATGTCTCTTTCTGCTGCAGGCACACTTCTGATTGCTTTGCAGACATAAGTCACCCTGCTTGATTTTGTATATCTGTGACTGAGTCAGACTTTCCTCATGCTACCAAGCCTTATGCTGGCAAGCTTGCTTTCTGTGTACAGGGAGTCAATATACTCTGACTCTATTTTCAAGATTCTAGAAAGACAAAGCTGGAAAAGCAATATAAATCATTCCATATTGGAAATAATTACTTACATTTGAATTCTGTAATCCTTATTTGAACAAAACTCACATAGACCTTAGTGGGAGTTCAGCTCAGTTAATGACTGAAGTACTTGGCCCTTAATTCCTTTTTCTGCCCTGCTATCAGATGTATTATTATTATGAGAAACATCTGTAATAATACTTTACACTTCCATAGCCCCTGACATCTGGAGGCTTCAACAAACTCTCTCGGAAATTACTATTAGGTATTCTTATGTTACTAAGGATGTCAAGTAATTTGCCCAAGCCAGAGATATAATGTTTATGCTTCATGCAGCTCTTAAAAAATTAAATGAGGTTGCATTGATAAATACCATCCATTATACAACCCATGTCTTTATTAACCAACTGGAGAGAAAGATGACTAAAAAATGACTGATGCTGAAGATTAAAAAGAACTGTTAGATGCCTAATATCAAATAATGTCAAATTCAGCTATCAGTACTTGAAAATTCTTGTTTTGCTTTTCAGACTCTAGAAATCACTTAACAAACATGAGGCCAGAAGTCTGAGTGGGACAATAATGCGGTTTCTGTTTATGCTTGCTAGCTTGTCTGTCTGTGTTTATCTGTGGGCTGCAGCTAACTGATCACATACCATATCTGTTCCGCTGTGGCAAACCAGCACTATTTGCTTTGGTTTTTTTCCTCAAGGTACATTTTAAAATGCTTCCAGATATCAAGCAACCGATTATTTTAGGAGATCTTGGACCTGATCATGTTCCATCACACAAAATGTGGCACATGGTAAGCAAACGCTGAAAAATGCACATGAAATGAGGTGCACGAAGTACACATGGTTGTTCCAAAAGAAAAACCGACTGACCTATGTACTGTAAGGAAAGAAATTACAGACTCATCTCATTATATGAGGGCAAAAAAGCAGAAAAGCTGTAATATCATGAAGAAAGTGTCTGGCAAACCAATCATAAACAGCAATATGTTCATGACAATGAAAGGGAAGGGTCTATTTTCAGTCCACAGCTAGTTACAATTCATCCCTCATTATAAGGCACTCTGTTATCAAGACTCAAGAATAACAGTTCATTGTTCTGTTAGCTCTTTCAGACACTCAGAACCACAGGATCGCAATTCGCCTCGAATATCCCTGTCACTGTAAAAATACAGAATACTTTACAGCTATGTATGTCAGCTGTTATATCCCCTTGTACCTTCTTTATGTGGGCTCTCAGGGTGAAAAGGCAACAAAGTACCTCACTTTCTGGACACTTCTAGCTGTAATTTGTCCTTTATCAGATGAAGAAATACTGCATTAAGGCTGAGAGTAGCTGTTATGCTGAAACATGAATGGGCCCAGAGCCAAAACAAGTACTTCTGCTTTAAAATATGATGTGTGACTTACCTGTATTAACTTAATCACATAACAATCTACAGACAGAAACAGATTCAGTTGTCTTAAAACTCTGCTAGGATGCAGAGTGCCTTGCTGAAGCATTTGAATGTAAATGCATACATACAAATGTAAAATGCATGCTTCACAACCCTAAGTCTTCAAATGCATGTTCTTTTAAGGGTAGAGGGCTGTCTGAAAGGATTGCCTTAAAGGAGGGGGAGTGAAAGAAAGTGAGACCAAGTGTGCTGCCTAGCTGCCTACAACTTTTGGCAGTGGATCAGACAAACAAGTTCAGCAGAAAGTCGATGTAATTTTATTGGACCACACTGTCTCAAGCAATTAGAAAAATATTTGTAAAACATCAGATGAGAAGGGGAAACGTGGAGCCCAATAATGCAAAACAATGTTTATAAGACAGAAATTGTGAAACTGGAAGAATAAACACAATTACTCTATCAGCACCTCCCGTTCTTCTGAAGATTACTTAGCTTAAAAGCAAAATGTTTTTCTGTTGCATTTAAAAGAATTCATAGTTAAAAAAAATTTACAAATGTACACATATATAAAAAAAGTGTTATATATGGGTTTTTACTGTGAAGCTGTCAGTGCTCATCAACAGAAAATTACATGCTACATGAATGCACTTTATGTAGTGACATTCACATGCATATTTGGGCAAGGAATTCAAATCCATGGTTGTGCAAGGATAATTTTTAGATCCACAGATTCTTTTTAGAAGAACTACAGATCATCCAATGTATGTGCAAGCTGCTCAGATAAATGAATACTGTGTGAGGTAAAATCTTTCTTTGTAATTATTTTTTCCCCCCTTTAAATACTATGCTGAGAAAAACAGTTTTGACAACTTGCATAGTGCAAGTTTAGACACACACAACAGTAAAGATGGCCATATGCATTTCTTTTTAAGTTGTTGGCAAGTCAGAAATTTGTCTGCATCTTAAGTTGGGACATTTGTTCTTTTCTACCAAGTAGAAATATTTCATTTTCTGCCCCAATTAACATCATAAGACTTGTCACGTTAACTGTTCTGTTAAAACTCCAGCTACTTAGGCATTAGCGCATGGGGAAGATTTATCTGTTAATTATAGGATAACACAGTACTGCCTGACTGTTGGCAGTTATCTGAGTAATAGGATTGGACAAAATGCAAATATTACTATGTCCATTAGAGGTTCTATCAAGATTAACGATGGCCGTTAATGAATCAGAAGAAGATTCTGAGCTCCCTGGAATTCAGGTGTATTGCGCATATCAGTTCAAATCTATCTTCAGCCAAGATGGAAACCTGCTGTCCGTGTTTACTCTTTGTCTAAAGAGTCAAAGAATTCAAGCTGCTGAAAGGACTGTTTTGACCTAAGTCTTAATGAAAAACACAGCATGCCAAGTAAGAGAGATATTCAGGTGGGAGAAGGGTGTCCAGAGCAAAGATTCATGGTGCTGAGTGACAGAGGCAGGACTTTCATAAATAGAGGCTGCTTCAAGCTAACGAGATGGCAGCCCAGGCTCTTGAAGAATGCTGCTGTTCCAACACTGGGAAGAACTCTCAGTATAGCAAAGATAGGGATCCACGAGCTGGAACTGCTAAAAGATTCAATAGTTTATAGACTACTACAGTTACAACCTCAGCAAAAGCAGGAACAGGCCCTTATAACACCAACCATCAAGTTTACCTTCCAGGCTCGAATCCAGTGCCAACATATTCAAATAAAATCCAGAAAGAACAGCCTGTGTTGCCCAAACAGTCTACTTGTACCTAGCTATACAGCAATGACTTCTGGGCAACGGTGAAAATTATCTACAGTATAACAGACTTTTCCCACAAGCACATTCACAATGAAAACAAGCTGCGAATTTCAGGATAAACGTAAGTCTAGAGAAAGCAGCTCTGTTTGAAATTGTGTTTACAGTGAAACTTTGGCAGTCCCAAAAAACAGCTAAGCTCCGATTTCCGTACATCTATATACTCTGCAATATATCTTGTGTGGACTAGAAATGAAGCCTTTGCATTCCAGAAGCATCAAAGAACGACTGCTGAAGAAGACTAAAACTTCTGTGAGTGATTGCCGGGGGGACGGGGGGGGTGACATAGCTGTAACCAGACAGGACATTAAATGTCCCAGCAGAGCTGTTGCTTACACACATCCTTTAGTGTACTGTCAACACTCAACACTGGAAAAGAATCTGTGCTAGAAAATACTGAGAAATTATATTTTCCAATAGATATTACATAGTCAGCTGAGCTAAGAAGTAAAAGCACGTGAATAAAAAAGCTGATATCCTAAGTTCAACCAGCAGCATGGAAAAAAACATGAAGACAAAAATGGACAGAGAAAAGGAACTAGGCAGATGAAATGAGAGCATGGAAGACAGCACAGAGAGAGGTGTATGAATAGATTACATATGGGGTTTGTATGATTTTAAGGAAAAAAGTTTAAAGCAGCATGTCGTATAAGCAAACTTCATTTTGAGAGAAGTACTTCAGCAGATCAATTTTCTACTGGATGTCTTCATTGACCACACAAGATTTTTTTTTTTTTCAGGGATTAATGCTGAGCAAATACAGGGTAAAGAAACTCTTTGCAAGAAGTATTTACAAACATCCATTTGAATAAAACCACAAAGTGCTTTAGATGGTATTTGGTTTACCTCATCATTCATACTCTAAATAATGAAAATTACTTGTATTTGCAGAGAAAAAAAACCCCTCTTAACATTTTTGAGAATATTAAATAGAATTAAACACACAATAATACCTTTAAAGTTTGTGTCTGGAAGTTACAGTTGTATAATGGGTGAGAAGCAATGACTATGTTTATAAAGCCTTTCAGGGAAGACTGCAAGAGTATGAATATTGTTGACTTTCCCACCTTCCATACATGTACCCTTCACCTCTTCAGATAGCTTGCAAACATAATTACCCATGTGGCATACCAAACTACCTAATAACAGAGAGCGCCATCATATATGTTACACATGCTGGCTCCCACACTTGCAGGCTCACTATCTGTTTGGAGAGCAAATGTGGCCTCAGTAGAGCATTCAAAGAACAGTCTAATAGGTATGCAGTGCTTTGCTGTCTTGGTAAGGACTGCCTCGTTCCCAAAATCAAGGCCAAAGGCATTAATAGAGCCATGAAAACATATCTGACAAGGTATTCTGTGCATATGGGACCCTGAACCTCACTGGCCTGATTGCTTGAACAATTAGTGTGCTCCATAAATGTATCTTTCCTATACAGACATATTTTAAAATTAAGGATTCACAGATTTAGCATTTTTAACATTTAAAATTTCCTGCGCTGATTATCTCCTACTTTCTCCTTTAAAGAGGTCCCATCCCAACCTTGAAAGAAAAAGAGCTTGCTGGAGTTTTTCAAGATGTCTCCTCCTTACAAAGCAATGTTGCTTAATTAGAAATAACTACACTCTCAGGGAATTCAGGAAAGAGCAAGATTAGACATGCCCGTGGATAGTGAAAATATCAAAAGTTATGTTAAATTTTACTTTTTTTAGGAACAGTATGAACTCATGTACTTTAGGAAATATGCTAACCCATTAATATTTGAGGATAGAAAGTTCCTTTCTGGACATAAGATTCTTTGTCTTCCACTATTGTTTGGGGGGGTGGGGTGTTCATTTGTTTGTTTTGGTTTTTTTTTTACTCTTCTTGGAGGATTTGCTATTGGACACTGTCAGGACAGAGCACTGGCCTAGATGGCTTAATGCCTTCCTCCAATAAAACGATTCATATGTTGTTATGCATTAAGTCAATAGTCTGCCTTGACAGAGTACTTTTTCTAATCCAGAAGGGAGGGACAGGAAAGAATCATGCTGCCAACTTTTCCTGCCTTACAGGTAATTGTTTTTTCTTGTTAATCTCCCCGCATCTTTTCTTTGTAGCATCTCTCTGGAACACAAGCAGCATCATTTTCACAAGGCAGGAAACCATCTCATTCTCCAAGGACACAACTTCACAATCACAAGTGACAGAGCCAGAGAGGGATCCTAACATATCTTCCCACAGGGGGACATTAATTTCCCTAAAGCACTGGGATATTCTCCCTGCATTCATCTTTCCTTTCATATTCTTTATGTACAGGTGTGGTTGAGGAACTTTTTTGTAAATGAACAGAATAAGTGCTTATCTTCCTTGATGTCAGTAAATATGGCAAGATAATTTCTTCTGAAAAGAATTCATTTTCACACAAGCATAGAGCAGAGAAGAGACTAATTCTGAGTCAGTTTTGCATCTGAAGGAAAAACTTGTTAGGCTATGCCAAATTTTTATTTTTCTAGACAACCTCTTTTTTTTTCTGCATTGAAAATTTGCTTCTAGGGGCAGTCAAGGATGTTTCACCTTTGTGAGTTCTGGATAGCTGGCAGTCCAGCTGGTGCTATTGTACAGTTTGTAAAGTGCCATTTTCACAGCAAATGGACATTTCTGCTGCACAGTACATGAGAAGTAAGCGTGTAATTTTCTAGAAGTACCAGACTTACTGTCCCTGCACCATACATTTGGTTTGTGCATGCACAACAAGTGCAGTGCTTCTCAAATACATTAGATCTGCTCATGCACTTCTTCGCTGTGTCATGCATTGGATCAAATACTTGCCACATTTACTTTACCAATGCTCTAAACAGTATTTGCATGTATTCCTCAACTGGAAAACTCAAGTGCAAACTTGGCAGCCTTACATATCGGATGCCTGAGATGTAAGTATTACAACCTTACCCAAGCTGAATTCAGGCAGCCCACCTTTCTGAAACATGTAGGTGAAGATCAGAAAACTACTGTTCTTCAATACGACAATGAACTATAAGACAATATGGAAAATAGTCTAAAACACGAGTATAATTTTCCCACTGTCACATTAATCTGCTTTCCTCTGATGCTAAAGAAGTAAGAACTAACAGAAACAGTGCTTTAATTGGGATGCTCTCTAAATTACTCAAAAATTAGGGATATTCCCCATGGAGTTCTAACACAGCCTTTGATTCAAATGTCATCTTCAAATACAAATTAGCATTTTTCAACAGTTCTTTCTGTCACATCTCTTGTGATCTCAAGAGATACCATGTACTAAGTCTACATCTACCCCAAGGTAGAGCATAAAAGGGAATGATCAGGGTGATCTTTCTCCTGATGTAGTCACCTAACCTGGCAGAGTATATAAAATGACATGATTGCAAACATCCCAAAATACAAGATACTCAAACACCAGATGAAAATACCATTTCTGAAAACATTTCAAACAAATCCAGGACACATTTGTGAGAAAGTCTGTACTCTTTCCTCCTTTCCTGTCTTAATTACCTCCACAAAAATGTCAACTACATTTGGCAATAGATGAAGAGTAGGAATCTACAATACAGCCAAAAAACTGAACTAGGAAAATGCTGTTTCAATAGAAACTAGTTCTAATTACTGTAAAGACTTGTATGTTAGCTTCACCTAGAATAAGTTACTAATCCTGAATGCCAGTTCATTCTAGCTGTTTAGGTATGAGGCAGTGAAACAACCCATGAACAAGAAAAATACACACAGTGGTTCTGCAGTATGCACTAAATAATCTGAAGCAGGAGGCAGCAATAGCAGTTTTATCTTGGAAGTTCCCACAGTGGTTCTTTAAGGAAGGTAGGATAGAAAAGAAAATGTACAGATCATACTTCTACACTGAAAAAAGTAAATGGAAGAGGTTTTCAGTTGGTCACATACAGACGCATTAGCTTAAACCTCTCAAAGAAAAAAATAAAACCAAACAAAGCCATCTTTGTCTAGCTTACTTGCATCGGTTGACAATCACGGTCCATCACAATCAGCTTACACTCAGGTATAATAAACAGTATTGAGGTTATATTTTAATGCGAGAGATGTAATTTGCTGCTGGTGACAGGTTCAAACCATGCCTGTAAACCCATCATATAACACATCCTCTTTTAGTCCTACTTAGATTAAAAATAATAATACTGAAGGATAGGTTTTGGCTTTGGTACTCACTGCAGGCACTTCAAAAGGACACACAGGGAAACTGAATGCATTCTGATTGACTCATCCAGAGGGCTTTCTGGGTGCATCCAAAAAAACAACTTAAAGAAAGCATGCACATGCTCCCATCACATAATGGCGCTCCATTACTTTAGCGCATGTGGGGATATGCACGTCTGTGTAGGAGACACAGAAAAAGACACAGAAGGAGGAAACTTCTCACCCCATTAGGCACTGAGTGCTTCCAGAAGCTCTGCAAACCATAACAGCAATTTCCCTCCCTGCCCTGCCCCCAGGGTTCATCTAGTCCTTGCACCATCATAAAAGCAGGAAAGCTGTAGAATCACACAATTCTTGCCCTGTTTCTTACACTTACTCCTTAAGCATCTTCTTGTTGACATCTTAGGTTAAACAGGCCTCTGGACTGCTCCAGTACAAGTATTGCTACATTTTGATGTTATGTTCTTCTCTTTTCCTTTGTGGAGAAAAAAACCTGTGAAGTCAAGCTGAAGCAATTCCTGCTTTGATGTATTCTCTTGTATTAAAGGACATAGCGTTACAAATTAACTGCCCCAAAACTGTAAGCCTAACAGACTTAGTAAATCTGAATAATAGTTTACCTCAAATAAGTCTGGGGAAACCAGTTTGCCTCTAAATATTTGCCCCAAAACTAAAACAAGTCAAACCTTTGTAAAAATTTTGTTGGTTTCTTTCATTATTATTTTCCATTTTCCTATCCCTGGCAATAACCAGACCAGATCTGAAAGGCTGGAACTTTTGCAAGAAAGTTTGCCTTCTCAGATGGTCTAGTCCCCCACCTCAGATTCTGAATGTCAGGGCAGTTTAGATAAATGTTCGTGATTTTAGGCACCTATCCAAGACTGTTGCTGTTTGCTTATTAGGGTATAAGAAGTTAATTGGAAGGACACACTTTTCCTTCGTAGTAGAAGCAACTGATTGATTACATTATGTGTAATCTCCTATTCATAGAAACAGCAGAACATAGCATTCTACGGGCTAAGATAAAGAGTGTTTGTGTGTGTGTGGCTGAGGGGAAGGGGCACAGCAGGGGAGTAAAATACTAAGAATATCGGTGCACCAGATGAGATGTCAGTGGAATAGAAAGTCATCACAGGATAATGGTCTCCTGCTGCTAAATGAAGGCCAAGGCAAAGCAGATGTTGACTCAGAGCAAAGAAGTTTATTTTTAAAGCACAAGACACCGATCCTGTCATAGTGGTTACTCTGCTAAACTGCCGGTAAAGTATCATTCATTTCACTTGACAGACATTTTTAAGAAAAGCATTACTTATTCCATTTTATTATTGAGTTGTTATATTTTTATTGACTTGAAAAAAAAACCCCAACCAAAAAAACTCCACCAACTTACTGTTATGTTCCATCAAGCAGAAACGAAACTAGTAGTGAAAGTACAACCTTGCTTGAAAATTGCACTGAACTTTCATGGTTCTGCAACTTTCTGACTGAGATTGGTTTACTGATAGGCTTCAGGCCATTAAAAACTAAGTTATCTAACAGTGCAATTGGCTGAGTTCGGTTACATCTACTCTTGTAAAAATCAACCAGTTGTCCTAACGTGCAAATTCAGGAAGGAAAAAAGAATGTTTGAGTAAGGAACCGGATCTTTTTGTTAAAGTAGACACTTCTATTTTTAAAGCTCGGACAAGACTGATAATTCTAGATAGACATCTTGCCTGAAAGCTTGGTTCCACTTACATCACTGGCAATATGCCCATTGATCCATAGGGACTAATGATTTCATCACGTTAGCCTGCAAAATGGATGTAGATGCAAAATGGCCAGTGCTGGACATGTTGGCAAACCACCTCTTTGAGGGATCTAATATCTTGTCTCACTTGTTTATGGCCTTTGGCAAATCCTTTAATCCCCAGATTCTCATCTGTACATTATACGATCCCTTCTCTCTATTTTGGTTACGGGATCTTCAGGGTAGGGACTGTCCTGAACAGAAAATGCATGGGGAGTGGCTAAAATTCTCAGGCACTAATCTCGGCTATTGCCAATGAAACTACTATGCCAAAAGATGCTAAAAATGTATCTGACACCTCATCCAGGATGCTTGTCTCTTCACTGGCTTTCTGAATGCAAAGACAAATGAAAGGCCTTGACAGTCACATCCAAAATCTTTTACAGATTTGGGTATGGTTATTTGAAGAATTATCTCAACTTGAGTTTTGATTTCTCATCAAAACCACGTTTGTTTGGAAGAAGAAAACTCCTAAACCAAGAGGACAAGAAACTTTCCTAACAAGTTCTGAACAGCTGTGTTTCGGAAGAATTCTACTCTGGAAGAAACCATAACAACTACAAACTTAATGTCGTCTTCTTCTGGGATCCATTAGCAAATCCTTCTTTAGAGTCCACATTTAAAAAAAAAAAAATCATGGACACTTATGAGCAGAGGTCTCCTTAAAAACCAATGGAAACCAGGCTCCCAAGTCTCTGTGTCGCTCTGGAGAATCACAGTTGCACTTTTAAGTCAATCAGGTGCTTCAGAATTGTATAGCTGTTTATCTTTCAATAACCTCTTGGGTATAATAGACAGCATTCCTAAAAAATGAGCTCATCTGTTAAACTCCTCTAACCAATGCAATAAAAGTATCAGGCAGGTCCATTTAATCTGGTTTTCTTTTTGAATCTGATGTATATTGACCACCTCTTTACTAAATTAAACATACTGTACTAAATTAAACAGCTGTACTATAATTTTAATACTTTTCCCAGCATATTCCCATTGGTCAAAGGATAGTTCAAATGTACGCACAGAATATATGCTCTTACAAAAATCTCAATTGCAAAAATCAGTATTACACATAATTAACATGACAAACAATTATGTCAGAACTAGTTGGAAACATACACCTACTGCAGTGCCAGTAAACCGCAGCTCTAAGAAAAAAAAAAGTAGCCACTACTCACAAAGTAGTAGCTATATCATTGGCCACAGCCTGTTTTTAAATACTAATCTGTTTGTGCATTCTGGTCATCAAGAGATGACAAAAATGGATTCATTAAAATGTGTTACCTAATGAACCTGCTAAACTCACCTTAGTTTCTCAGTCTAGACAGAGCTTTAACCTGTTTGAATTTAGCTTCACCCAGCTGTAAAATGGGGATAATGATACTTTCTTTCCTCTACTCTTTAACTTGTCTATATAGACTGCTAACTCCATTGGGCAGGAACGATCTCACTGGGCATTTTACACCACCCAGCACAGCGGACCAGTAATCTTGGCTTGCACATTGAGATACTATTATAAATCACCATTTTTCAATGCTCCTAACAAAATCCATATTTAAGTGAATCCATTTTATTGTTAGGTTTTTTTGTTTATTTTGTGTCAGTTTTGGTTGTTTTTTGTTTGTTTGTTTTTTAACATATATAGGAAAGCAATTCCCTTTACATTTTTACAAATTAAATAAAGATGACAGCATCTCTCTTGAAACAATAGATTGGGAATTATCAGTGTCAGAAGAATCATGTAAAAAAAATTCTAAAAAGATATTGTATTGCCAATTAGGCAAGCAATTATGAAGTAGGCAGCTATACTTTAGCAATAACCCAGATAGATTTTTAAACAGAAGCAGTATGGTACTGTAAAACAAAGACAGAAAAGATAACAAGGTTTCCTTACTGGGGACAGCGGGAAGAATATAAACTTCCTAGGAATGCGATTATTTTACGTGCAAGTATTCTCACTGCAGTTAAGGATAGTTCAATAGCTAAATGTTTTAGTCTCAGCTTTGTCTTCAAATACATGAGATATATAAAATCTACTGAAGTCCCTGGGAGCTGTGAACATGTATCTGCAAATATAACTAAGCCAACTGAGTCTAAAACTGGGCCAAAAATTTGTGAGTTTTTTGCCAAATATTTAGTGGTGCTGCTGTTGTCATCCACAGCTAGGAAGTTCAGAGGCATGCATAAAAGAAAAATAACTAGAACAAGGACTAACATTAAAAGTATATGAACTTTGACTCTTAAATTTAGTAGAGATTTATTACTGTAATTTAATACTGGCAATGGATTTGGCTTAACACAAGACAAAGGTCATTTAATGAGAGCACCCTGCTGGTCTAATAGATCGTCGTGTGGCATTGATCCAGCTGGTGGTCTAGATTGAATGGGTTTCCACAACTCCTAGTAACCACTCGTTCTGCCACAATAAAACTTCACTATTTCAATAGGGTGTTGCACTTAGTTTAAATATTTATTTAAACAAAATTGGAGGCTATCAGTAGCACCACTGGCAGCTTGGAGTTGACTTTGCTTGAACTGCTTCATAACATCTCACTAACTCATAGAATGCGGAACAGTACTTACCTGACAAAAGAGACAAGAAAAACTTTCAAATAGACAAACCTTCTTGGATAAAATAATAAACAATCAGAACACTAACTTAAAACTTCAACTGGAATGCTCTGGAGTAGGGACTAATGTTTAAATTAACCATTCATGGACTTGTGTAAATGCCTGATGGAATCAACTGCCATCTTTTACATTTACTCCATGGGCAGCAGGTCAAGACCCAAGTATGTACATTCAGATTCTCACCTGCATAGACTGTTACCAAATCAGGTAAGCCAAGCAACCTCTGAGAACTCACGCTAGAAGAGCATCTACTCATTAGAATTAAAAAGGATACTGAGTATAACATAAACAACTGGAGTATATCTTTTTCTTAAAAAGAATCAAGCATTGCATCAATACAGAATAGTAAATACCTCAAGAATTGTCTCACTTAAATTTAAATACCAAAGTATGACCCTGAGAACAGGATTCATCTCACCTAATTCTAGCCATCTAAAAATCAGGCATCTGATCTGTCAGCTGGGTTCCCAGTACAATGAGTAGAAGAAACAGGTACTTCCAGATGCAAAACACCTTATCTATCCATGTTATGCTTTTAAGACAGGATGGAAATTTGTTAAGAGCTATGGATATCCCACCCCAGGATATAGAGAATCTTGATAACTAACTTAGCTTCATTGTCTTAACTTAAAAATGGCTAAAATCAGGTGAGATAAATACCACTCCAATTGTCCAACTTTAGACATCCTGTTACAAAAATTCTGCATTGGTAAGTCTTGTTAGTGTGTAATTTTCCTATTGCTTTGATTGATGAAGAAGAATGAGCACAACGTTTAGCAGTTTTCAATTTATGAAATGCCACAAAATTAAATTAGGTCATTTTGCTATATTCTAGTTTGTAATTTCATGACTGGCATTGTTACTATTTGAAAATATTTCATACTTGTAATAAAATATGATTTTAAGCTCATTTCCTAATAGCTATAGTAACAGTCACAAACATGAGATAGAAGCAGAATGTGCATTCATGACTTTCTAAAGCATGTTACACGATCATAGCATTTGCTAATATAGTTCAGCTACTGTTGCGTATTTGCCCCATGTTTCTAGAAAATGAAACTTTGAAGTTGTGGCACATTATCTACCATGAAAGGACATTAGGGACAGGAAATAGAAAGATTTATATTATTTGAATCAGTTATTACTCATAAAGAATTTTTGTTTAAGAACCCGAAGAACTTGGGTGCAACTGAGAAGCTCATTTGTCATTTAGATATTTCAGATTAACCTTCAAAGTACTTTAACATTGCCCAGTGATAACAGGAATGAAAAAGTACTTTAAAATCCAACTGATTTTTTCAAAGACATTAAACTAAGATATTAGTACCAGTTAACACAGATTAAGTATACATGTTTTAAACATGAGTGTTGTTATTGGTAGTAGACTTCAGATGACATTTAAAACATACTACTTAAATGCTACTTAATCTAGTTTCTAGTTAAACACCATTTTCTACTGCAGTCAACTTTCACAGCATAGGTAAAAGTTGGCTGTTCGCTGGAACATCCTTTTTAGAAGTGGCTCTGAATCCCCTTTGCTCTTCTCCACCTCTATCATATTCCCCTGTCCTCACGGATTTGTGGGGCTGTGCCAAAGAACAGCAAATCCATAATCCACTATTCATTTATTCCCTCGTTATTCTACACGTCATTCTGCAGGTAACCACTGCAGATGTTATCAAAAAAACGAAACTCACAAGATATTTAAGAATTAATGATTGGAAAAAGTAAGAGGGACAAAAAGATTTCGTGGTTAAAAATGACTCCTGGAACTAGATGTCACAGTCCGAGCTGCACAATAGAATTAATTGGTTGAGCCATCATTCACCACGTGCATAATGTCACAGGTAAAACATGACATAAGCTGACAGTCAATGAGTTCACATTTTGGGTATAGCTGATTGCAAGTAAGAACTTCTTTGAGCAATCACAAAAGCGAAGGAGGGGTGCCCACATGAGCAGGAAAGCGACAGAGCGAGCACACACAGAGCCTCATTCAGGTGAATCTGAGTGGTTGGTGGAAAGGCTGGTGAATGCGGATTTCACCATCTGGAAATGAAGCTGCTATATGTTTACTAGAGTTCTCACAAAGAAGATTGATCATTTCCAGATTTCCCATTTTGGTGGAATGGATTAACATCTGGAGAAAAGAAAAGCCTTGTTTGCTCTTGCAGAAGTTTCTACTACTTGTATGCATTTCTTGAAGCCTGCAAAGGCTGGGATATCAGAGATTCCAACTGCTGACCAAGTCTTTACACTTCCTAGATAGTGAAATTAAGCTAAGAAGGATTTTGTCTGTTCTTAGTAAAATAGTTACTGCTGCTATATAAAATGACAGGATACAGCTCACTTTGAGAGGTTTATGTTAGATTCTTGCTCAAGGAAAAGTCTCGTAACATAAGTGCTTTTGTCAGAAATCTGTTTTGGTGAAAGCAATGGTGGGAAATTTTTTATAAGAGAGACAGTCAAGTCTAACTGCTATCAGTCTGCCAGGTTTTGCTATTATCTCTTCTGAGTTATTGTCCAGAGTTCTGCATGACAACTACTCACGAACTATAAATATTTAAAGAATCAAATACATACTTCATATCATTGATACCATGGATTAATGATTCATGTATCAAAGTCTCTTTGGACAGAAGAGCTAGAGCTAATAAAAATTATAGATTTACATTTTTATTTAACCATTAAGCAAACTACTTATTTTGCGGGCTGTTTTACTTAATTGCACATCATTTCGAATATGAATCACAAGAAGGCACTTTTCTGAAAAACTCTGTTTTATATATTTTTCATAGTACAATCTCGAATACCTCCTTGAACATGAATGAGAATCTGTGATGGTTTTGGACAAGCTTTATGGCTCACCCCATTTTTTTTCAGATATTTATTAATTTTTTAAAAAAGATGGAAGACATTTCCTACGACAAAACGTGGGCATTAAAGCTAATGTATTGATGGAAATAAATGAAAGTTATTTTGAAAAGAAAATGGAACATTATTTTTAGAAAATAGAGCTTCTTATCTTCAGCCTGATTAGGAATTGCCTCTATAGATTTCAGGGGAAAAAAGATAGCTTTTATAAGCCCTAAATCAGCAGTTTGTTTGTACTCAGGAAAGTGATTTAGTACATGTTTAACTTTAGGCACATGCTTAAATTCCATTGATTCCGATGGAAATAAAGCAGATGTGCTTGGAGTTGATCACATGCTTAAATAGTGTTGAATTAGGGCCTTTATACTTTACAAGTTCAATATACCAAATGTTAATTAATCCTCACTGCACTTCTCAAGGAATGTCTCATTACTAAATGCAACTAGTGGGAGTGGAGATTGCCTAATAACTCATGCAGTAACTAATTAGTTTGTGCTACAAAATGTAGCTGCAGACCTCCTAAGCTGTCTCATTTTTCTCGCACTGCAGAATTGTGGATAGGAAGGAGGTGCTGATAACGAAAAAAAAAAAAAAAAAAAAAGTTTCTTGTCAATAGGAGAACTTCAGTGAATGCTTCTGTGTTTGTGTGTACATTCATAGTAAGCAGGCTGTATTTCAATCATTGATGGTGATATACTGAGAATGAGAAAATAAATATATGCAGCATGTAGGCAGAATGTATTATTAGTGGTCAAAACAATATAAACAGGAGGTGAGGAAGAATGATAGGGAAAAGAAGCAAATTCGATAGCACACTGTAAAAACTAAAGCCTCGTTACTGTGGAAATGTCTAAACCAACTAGACTCCAGCAAGCAAAATCTTTCAAACCTTTTAAAACAAATAATTATAAACAACAGCTTGTGAAGCATTTAATTGAAACTTGCCATTACTTCACAAGCATAGTCCATATAAGAGAGAAGAATGATAGGGAAAAGAAGCAAATTCGATAGCACACTGTAAAAACTAAAGCCTCGTTACTGTGGAAATGTCTAAACCAACTAGACTCCAGCAAGCAAAATCTTTCAAACCTTTTAAAACAAATAATTATAAACAACAGCTTGTGAAGCATTTAATTGAAACTTGCCATTACTTCACAAGCATAGTCCATATAAGAGAGTAGGAGGGCACTTCCATCATGTCAAACTGCCAAACAGCATATTTTTTACAAAACAATATAAACAGGAGGTGAGGAAGAATGATAGGGAAAAGAAGCAAATTCGATAGCACACTGTAAAAACTAAAGCCTCGTTACTGTGGAAATGTCTAAACCAACTAGACTCCAGCAAGCAAAATCTTTCAAACCTTTTAAAACAAATAATTATAAACAACAGCTTGTGAAGCATTTAATTGAAACTTGCCATTACTTCACAAGCATAGTCCATATAAGAGAGTAGGAGGGCACTTCCATCATGTCAACCCCCCACCCAGCCAATATTTTTTAACATCAGAAAAGGGTTGAGTAAAAAGGAGGCTCTTTATATTTTAGGTAGTTTGTGGTAAGCATGGTTAAAAACTCCGAACCAAAGACAACCAGGCTTTCACCAATCCCACAACAAGTTTTCAGGTTTGACTTCATTAACAAATATACATATGCCTCCAACTAGATATTTCAGTTAGTTGACTTAATCAAGAACAGATTAAGCTTTATAGTTCTAGTACAAGACATATCCAGACTTAAACCAATTCCGTAAGACCATTTTCTACAACACTTTAATAATACACCACTTTATTACTAGATCTACATAGTTCCACCTTAATCTAATCCCTCCTTTACAGAAGAGTTTGTCAGTCATTAATATTGTCATAGGTAAGAGCCTTTCAGTATTCTTCAATACCAGAAGGGACTTTGGATTCCTCTTTGCACAGAGAAGAATCTGCCTGAAAATGCTGGGACACCTGACTTCCCTCTCTCTCCCCAGTAATTTTAAGAATGGATTTGAAAAAAATTAATGGAGAATATTTTAAAATTAATAGCTTGGTTCCCTTACAATTTTTCTTCTCCCTCCCTCCCCCCCCAAAGAGTCTTAATGTGCATGAGGTTTCTGAAGAAAATACCAACATCCAGCCTTATTTACTTTGAAAAGCAAGAATCTGATGTGGAACAAAGCATTCATTAGAAACAGGACATCATGAGGAGCTAGACTGTTTTTACTCATACTCCTGAAGATTCTTTAAAGATGTGCTGCCTAAATTCATTTTTCCATACTGACTCTGTGCTACATCCTTCCAACACAACACCCTCCACGACATCTCCCTTTAACAGGTAGCACATGGAAAAAAAAAATGCCTTCCCTAGGAATCCCCAGTACCAATACTGAAAATGTGACTATAGACAAGAAATCTGTTGTCTGATTTATACGTCCTGGTGTAATCTGGGGTAAAAGGTTCCCCAATGCCAACGGGTTGGCTCATTGGAATAAACATAGTGGTCAGTGGCTTGAACCTCCTGTGGCCAAGTGTGTCATTAAAACCTGGTGGTCCATGTGTAAGGTGAAACCACGGCCATATAAACACACATGCCATTTCCCACACGTCCAAAGGAATGCTAGAACCTCCTACTTCCCCACTGAGTGATGCTGTTTTGTGGGCAATGGAACCTGGGAAGCAAACGTAACAGGCTGCCTTTTTGCTCCCTTCAGTTTAAAATTCAATCGCTCCCCAGGAATACTTCTGTGGTAGTGCAAATGACCAAATGAAGCATCAAAGATCATCTCCACAACAAAAATGACTGATTAAACTGGATCATACCAAATACAAAATTTCTCTCCAATGTGTATTCCTGGGTAAAAACTTTTCCATCAATGAAACAGAACATTTACCATGAGACTCGTACCATTAACATACAGAAACTCTTGATGTTCCTAACGTTAACTGTTGGTTGGGATCAAGGCCAGAACACTACCATTGTCATAGGATCAAGTCCAGGTTTAATCTAAGAGTAGTACACATCCTTGTAAAACACTTTGGTGCAGTGACACAGAAAGAGCAATGTACTATGAAACAAAATAGAAAGCTGATGCAGCAGTAACTAACCATTTTCAAAAGTAAACCTAAGATGAAGTTTTTAACTGGCTAGCTGCTTGGTTATCATTGCCTTCAACTCTAATATGTCACTCAACGGGCATTATCAAATCAAGTGTCATAGTCAAGAACCCTTACACGGTAGGGGCAGGGTTGAAGTCTAGAAAAAGGAGTTCAGTCTTGCTCCAGTTATTGCTGATTGCAAGAGTTGTTCCCTCTTCTGCCAGGAATGGACAGAATACTGAAGATAGCAAGAAATAATCAAGGAAAAAAAACCCAAAAACACAAACCAGAAGAAAATATGAAGAAAAAGAACGCCATGGAAATAAAGATAAAGCTACGTTGGCAGAGCTGTAGGAAGAGAGATCTTGGCACAGGCAGCCCCGCTCCCAACAGATCCAGAGAAACCCGTTTTCAGATTCAGAGTGAAAAAAGATTGTGCAACATCCCCACTGGCAACTTTCAGGTGACTTTCCTAGTGCTTATGAGGGTTGCCCTGGCTGGGAACAAGTTTTGATCAGAAGACGTTTAATTCCACTATGAATTCTGCCACATAGTACCTCAAACCTGATCTGATATGCTGCCTGCAGGATTATCCAGGCAGTAGCTACACAGCTTATTTAGGATAATCATTTTGTATGTGGTCCATTTAGAGGCATTAATTGCAGCAAAAGCATGCTTTCCTTTGACTCTCCAGCAAGCCAAAAAGAAACAACATAGTGGCAGAATTATCCCAGAAGTATTTACATGCTGATATATTTTAAGAATACTAATTATTTATTTTAGAATGGCTCTTTGTTCTAATTTTCCTAATTTGGAATGGTCTTTCGTTAATGCTTTAAAGCCATATGCTGTAGTAAGGCCCAAAATAATGTTTAATATGTATCTTAAAAACTGCAGTGAGTGGTGCAAAGTAAACACTTATGTTTTGATTAGCTCCATTCCATGCTACGTGTCAGAACAAAAACTCTTAAAAACATTGGCCCTACTGTATTGTAGAACCTATGCATAATTATTTCAAAACACACAGAAAGTGACACACAGAAAAGTAACGAATAAAATACACACAAAAAAAAAAATCAAGAAAAGTTTTAGATACTACAAACAAAGCACTTTCTGTAGGACTAGCTTCTTTTAAATCCAACATATTTATAAGGGTACCCTGCTTTAAAAAAAAAGAAGCTGTATATAAACTAGATAGCATACATAGCTGCTCTGTTTAGAAAACAGCAAAGTACCATGTAAAAAAGTCTCTGTTTAGTCAGCCCACCCACTATGAAAGGAAAAAAAAAAGCTGACATTTAGAAAACAGGATATACTGAACAGTTTTCACAATTGTGCCCAGCAAATCTGATAGAGCTTTTTGTGTAAATTCTACAGCATGGGCCCAATCCTGCAAGTTACCACCTATTGGGAAATGAAAGGTGTTCAGGATGGAAGTTAAAACAGCATTATAAGCCCAAACTTCCTTTACAATATGGCCTTTAAAGAAACCACTCGTTATCAGTGAAACAGGAAATCAAACAGTAAGTGTGAGGCAAATATCAAAACAACCCCACCTTTTGGAAAAGTGATCTTTTCAGTCCTACTATAGATATGACAAAATATTGTTACTGACAGACCAAGAGAGAGGTTAAAAAAACCTGCAAACCCAAAGTAAGTACATATAAACATCGGAAGAAAATCCAAATACTGTTAAATAAAATTTTCAGAGCACAGATTTTCCTACGTGTTTGGAAAATGCTAAACACAATGAGGTCCAGATGCTGATTGGAGCCAACGAGCTTAATGCAAAGCAAATACTGCATAGAATTATTATGCACGTCACTTTCTACACAACGCTGCCTGATGCAGAGGCAGCCTGTGTGCACTGCTTGGGGTAGTCTCGACCTGGGTGTGACGTCAGCTGTCTAACGCTGCAATGAATTAAGCATGTTACGGTGCGGCGGCGCATAATCTTCTGAGCGCACATATACTGTGGGTGACATTCAACCTCTGAAACCACATCAATATACACAGTCCTTGAAGTTTCAGACTTTCAACAGTCATGAAGTCTGTATTTACACACACGTGCGCATGTATATGCATGCATTTCTGGTTGAAAATGCTGCAATAGGGAGCACATTTATTGTGGAAAAACAGAATAATAAGGAAATGTCACTCTTTATCTAGCCAATCCAAAATCATTCCTAAGAACTGGGCCTACCTTTGTCTCTGCTCCTGGCTTGCCCGCCTGCCTCCCTTTACCCCTGCCCCCAGTCCCTGGTACTTGGTAGTTTGACCCAGAAGGCTAATAGAAACACGCATATACAACTAATAACACTGAGGTTATGTACACAAAGCCCTCCCCAGTCTCCACTGAGCCAGCCAAGGAGCTCTCAGCTCTTCATCACTGCCCCCTGAAGGAGTCTAATTAGACCCTAAGATTGGCCAGCAGAGATGCTCATCTGAGCCCTCCAGCCTGTTTCTCTCTCTGTGAGATGGGATAATTTAAACAGCAGGTCTTTTCTATCTCTCTCAGACCTATGAATGATAAAGGGTATAGTCAACAGATAAGGAACAACTTTAAACACTGCAGAAACATAAACAAAACTTTAACTGCAAGCTGAGTGATTTTTTTTAAAAGTGCACACAGTCCAACAGAGCCATCCTATGCTAAAAATTCCAACACAGAATTCCTGCAAAAGGCAAAATCCAATGCCAAGGAGTCTCCCCTTGAGTATTCACTGAACCTTACTAACTAGACAGCGGTTGAAGGGGATTCCATTGGGGCACTCACAAAATCAGCCCTTGTACAGATTTGTGTCAGCCTTGCATCTCAGAAACAGAGTAATCTAAGAAACAGCAGCACACTGTCAACCCAATGGCAGGCCAAGCAATTCAGCTCCTGACAGGTTAAAACAGTGCTCATTGTCTGAGCAGCAAGTCAATGCAAGCCAGGAAAAACTTTCAGAGATTAGACCAGTGGCTAAACTTCAAGGAACAGAGGAAGTTATGCTGAGAAATCCACTGCTTTTTTTCTTCTTTTCTCCTTCCTGCCAGGGAAAAGAAGGTTGGAGCTGCTGTGTAGGCTGGCAGGGAAAGCAACAAAATGAAGGAAGCTTCCCTTTAGCTCCTTCTCATCCAAAATTATAGTGTGTTCTCTCACTTAGTTTCCTTGAATACTGCTGAAAGAAATTACTCTAAAAGCAAATGTTTTCCCTTTGTCTTCTGAACAGAGGTAAAGGGTTTAACTCTTTGAAGAACCACTAACTGCAGGATCATCCCTAGGAATAAGTCCTAAAGGGTACTTTCAGAAAGAATGTGTTTGCTAAGCTTTAAATCACCCTATTTTGGGGAATCCTAATTTCAAATTATGATTTCAATAAAGATAGAAAGACTACATACACAATTTTCATTACTGTCTCTCCAAGTTTAAAAAGATATTTCATATTTCTCTTGTTCAGTGAATGGGCACTTAGCTCATGTATGTCCCACCAAGCAGATGTATGTCAGACAGTGAGATGCATTACAAGTAACTAAGTTCTATTAAAAGGCCTTAAGCCACTAAAAATGCTGTCAAATTATATAAGCTTTTTAGATGCATAAGCTATTGTTTCCACAGCAAAATGTTCTAGAATTTTTCAGAACCAGACATTCAACAGTTAAAAACTGGAATTCATTAATGTAGGGTTCAGATAACAAGTCTGACCATCACTTTTTGCATCCACTCGCCCTGGAAGAAGCAATGGCAATTCCATTAAAAACTGTTATTGAAAATGTTCAGAACTTTCACCACTCACTTTATGCTTCTTCAACTGAATTTTTATCATACTTGAGGACATGCACATTTGGAGTTTGGTCTAAATGTGGCAGAACTGAGAGCAAACAAAACTAACCCAAGTGTCATTGAATAATGATATACAGGAAGAGAAGATAAGCGGATGAATAAATCCTTGGTCTTTTTCCTGGAGTCTCAAGGACTGCACACTTCAGGAAAACTTATATTGTTTCTTAGTTAGTGGACAACTCCAGGTATGGAAAAGTGCTAAATTCATGCCCTTGTCCTCATCCACATCTTCTCTTTTGGACTCATGAAGAGCTCCTTGGCAATACCAGAAAGGAGAGCGAAGTTCTGGTTTTTGCCTATACCATATTTAGGACCACTATAGAAAGTGGTAAAAAAATGTCGTGTGTTTCTTTTGCCTCCTCTTCCAAATTTTATGGTTATTCCCTGCCTGTCTCTAAACTCAATTGGGGCATTGTTATCTGCTGCCATATATTTGCCAAATTGAAATGAATATGCAACTGTACTTGTACATATTGAATTAAATGACTAGCACAGTAAAGAACTTGCAGTTTGGCAACTGGATTGAACAGGGTGGCTAACAGCAGGGGATGTATGTCAGAAACCGTACATTAACCTAAAACAGTGCCTCCAAAATGCCTTGCACAAAACCAGGTAAAGGTGTAACACCATTATCAATGAAAAGTAGCATCTATTCACTCTGAAACCTGATAAAGTCTCAGTAAATGTAAGGACTATCATTCTGTATCTTTGTTAAATGTGGTCTTAAAAATATTTACTAAATGGCTAACCACGAGACTAAACAAAAGCATTACCACCATTGTAAATCAAGATCAAGGCAGTTTCATGCCAGGCAGGGAGGCAGCTGATAATTTAAGAAGAGTGCTACAGATATTATGAGAGGTGAGAGATGATGACGATCCCATTGCTGCTTTTTCTTGAGATGCCGAAAATGTATTTAATAGGGTAGGATCAAATGCTGATATCTACAATACGCCTCTTGCAAGTTTTGTTTTGGATTAAAACTCAGAAACCTAATTAAAACAATTTACTTTCACCCATTAGCCTTAATCCTTATGAATGGCTTACTGTCTTCTCTGGTTATTTTACCAAGAGGCACTTGAAAATGATGTCCTCCCTCTCCTGTCCTACTTTGCACTTGACCTTGAACCTTTAGCCATCTCCTGGATTTTTATTCTGAAAAAGTATTTGGCATCCAGAAACTATTGGTATGTGTAGGTGACATCCAGACAGTTATTAAAAGGCATTTTCAAAGAACAACAAAGACTTCCGAAGAAATAGCTCAATTTCATTTTCATTTACAGTAGTAGCCTCTTTCATTCCCTTGTAAGACCAACCTATGTCTCCATTACAATGCACTGGCGTACCAGAGTCATAATATCTAAAATATCATAATATCTAAAATTTTGTCTCGATCCACAAATAGCTGCTTTGCAGGACTGTAGATTAGGGACTAACTCCCACTGAAACCAATTAGTGTTAAGAACTTCGCTTGCTTAGGGTTTTTTAAAAAAAGTAGTAGATGCCCTAAATTTTAAAAACATGAGTTACTTCTCTAAGTAAGAATCGGGCCTATCATAATTTAATAGTTCAAAGAAACAAAGCTCTGCCAACTGCAGAACGAAGTTCCTAATTCTAAGCACTTAGCTTCTAATCTTCAATAATTTTTCCAAAGTGTAAAATGCTTACAAGTAAATTTGGAACTCAAACAAAAGGAAGAGGGATATACAGCGAATGATAAAAACATAGAAAATCATTTAAAAGGTTTCAAAACTGAGATCCTCTGAACTGTAGCCTTTCAAAGAGACAGTTAACATTAAGAAGCTTATGTAGAGACAGCTTAAGTTCCTCTCCATTTGCAAGCAACAGACAATCCATCCATTTGCTCTAAAGAAACAGAATATACTTCTAGCAGAATAAATTCATACCCCTGGGAAGTATATGAGCTGTTGTTTCTGTAACTGACTTACCCAGGTTCCTACTCTACCATCAAAGAAAACACTCATCTTTAAAGATGTTTCCAACGAAATCCCTAGTAGCATAATTACAGACATGAGAAGGAGAAACAAAAGAGGATTCAGATTGTGTGATATACCTCAATCCAGGGTGACCCATAGATTTCTTAAGGGAGGGTTATAAGTCTTCTCCCAATGCAAATTCTACTCATTATAAAGAACAAAAAATTAAAGGCTTTGCCCTGCCACTGCAATACTATTTCAAAAGACAGTCTTCTACCCATTACAAATCTCACTATATACCAGTGAAAGGGCTTTCCTGACAACATAATTTCACCTGCTTGCAGCAGAAAATACATTTTAGATTATAAAGTATTTTTCAATGTTGCTTTATTTTTAGCAGCAACATTCAGATTGGTTTTTGTCAAAGGTCCTGGACGGCTTTCAAAGTCTACAAAGTCAGTACATACAAAATCTTACCTATGAACAAGCAAAAGATACAGCTGACTGGGCCTTATGACTGACTCAACGGATCTGTGCATGTCAGAGACTGTCAACAGCTTTAGAAATATCAGTAATCCATGTACAGTAGCATTTCCAGCTTTTAAGAAAAACAAGACTCACTCTGGTAAAACTGAGAAAACTGGATGTTGTTGAAAGAAACATCCTTGAAAAATCTTAAAACACAGGGAAAGCTAAATAAAAAACTAAACAAAGATATTATTGCTGAATAATTTCTTCATTATGAATCATTTTTAAACCTTTTCACTATACTGGAAAGACCAGCTTGCCAGTGTGCGCTTTTGCCCTTCCAGGCTCTCACTGCTACTCTGCCTATCAACCGTCAGCTTAGTAGGATGCACATTGATGACTTTCATTTTTTTCTGCCATTTTTCAATTTTTAAACTCTTTATAAAATCCTACCTCGCTTGACATATTTTTCTCTCTATGCATACACCCAGCTAGAATAAATACAGATAGGTCTCCAGGTAAAAGCCACAAAATTCCTGAGGTTGGAAGGGATCTCTGGAGGAGCCCCTGCTCAAGCAGGGTCACCTAGAGCAGGTTGCCTTGTCCAGTTGGGCATGACCTTGTCCAGTTGGGTTTTGAGTATCTCCAAGGACAGAGACTCCAACCTCTCTAAAATTCCTGAGGTTGGAAGGGATCTCTGGAGGAGCCCCTGCTCAAGCAGGGTCACCTAGAGCAGGTTGCCTTGTCCAGTTGGGCATGACCTTGTCCAGTTGGGTTTTGAGTATCTCCAAGGACAGAGACTCCACAACCTCTCTGGGCAACTGTGCCAGTGTTTGAGCACCCTCACAGTAAAAAAAAACAACAAAAAACCCCCAAAAAAGAAACAAACAAAATCCCCCCAAACAAAAAAACCCCACCACACCACTATTTCAAAAGCAGGCCATATATTACAATCTTTTTCCCACTCAAAAAACCCCCAAAAATTTAAAAACTGAGTGACTATTTATTAAGTATATGCAAATATGAGTACCTAGGTGCCTGCATATATGCAATTCTCTTCTGTCTTTATTTAAGTATTTCAATAGGAAATGGTTCATTCAGATAAAATCTTTTATCTCCAAGATGTCCTAGGGCAGGACAAAAACAAGACAGGAATATGTATCAGTATACATTTCAACATAGAAAACATGTTAAAAACAGCTGCACACCGTATTTTCTTGAGAACAGAAATTGTAAATTCTGCCCAGCTGAAATATAATATATTTAGTGTAATATCTTATGTTATTCTATTCAATATATGAACTTCTATTACCATACACATTATTTTTCAAATATTCTTATTATGATTGGATGCAGAGCATATTTATTAGATAACATATCAAGTGCAATGCATATAATTCTGTATCTAGAAATAGATTTGATACATTCCATTTTGAAGAAAAGGATGAGCAGAACCATGGTTTATGCATGACACATTTCACTACAACATAAGAAAAGAACAGTTTTCAACAAAGAAAAATAGGTGAAAACCTCTTAGAAAACATGCCATTGTTTTCTTAAGTTTTTAGATGGAGTAAGAGAAAATGTCATTTTAAAGTCTCAGCTGACAGTTTGCTATCGATGCTGTAAACCCAAGGTTCATGTTTATTAAGCACAACAGCAGTCTCTCTCTTTCTTAAAATCTTTAATTTTTTGGCAGTTCTCCTCCTCCACCTCCCTTATGGCCCTGAAATATGTGACTTTCCTGTGGTTTGAACAGGTCTGCATTTAGAAGATCTGAGAAAGATCACCTTTCCTCAGTCGTGTCATTTCAGGGAGCTTGGCTGGAGGCTTTTCAAGAGAGAAGAGGTGGCACCCAATTCCCACTGATTTTCTGTGGCACATATTCTAAGGAAAACCTCAGTTCTTGCCTGTGCTTTCTAGCAATGACTGCCTTTATGTACTCTAAGTGTCTTCTTTACCTATTGCTGCAGATAGTCCTCATCACTTGAGCACCCACAATGATTTTCTCTGACTACTTGTGTGTAAAGGTTATAATAAATTTCACCTGTTCAAATCCAACACTGACATTTGTTGTTGCCAAAAAGTTCAAATGTCTTTTCAGCCAATAATAATATCGGTGTCAGCTGCCAGGTCCTTTCCTTTGTGAACTTTTGCCCATTTAAACTAATGGTGTGTTATTTGTTTTATGACTGTTTTTTTCTAGTAGCTGCTCTTCTGTGAAGCCTCCTCTAGGCTATGTAAGTCATACGCCAATCTGGAGGACACCTGCTTTTTAGTACTTGCTGCCAGACCTATTTGAAAAGTCAGATCTCCACTAAGCACATCAAACACTCTGGTCTCACTAGATCAGAAACACTGTGAGTTGTTTAAGAATGTGGCTTGACATTACACATAATCTGGTCTAGCCACAGGTGGCTGCCAAAAGGGGAAATCCTGCTCCCCGCTACCCCCCAGCCCATGAGCTGAATGCTCTTTCCCTCCCCTCACTTCCATTTGGAAGTAAAGAGCCCGAGGCCCCCAGCGGAATCAGTTCAGTGAGCTGCTCCAATGGAAAACTCATTTCTTTCCCCCATCAAGAAATGAATGATGTTTGCTGAACTGACACCCTGGCAGTGGCACGACGTGCTAGACCTAATGTAAGGGAGAATGAACTCCTGGACAGGAGTGACAGGAAGATGACAGGAGCACCTCCTCTTCTGGTGGCAACCAGCAGTGGGCAGTTAGATCAGATGAGATAAATTGTCAAGCAGCAAGTACATGAGCAACAATGAGTCAAGATGCAGAGCTGAAGACAAATACGAGAATCAGCTGAGATGTAGGCATAATGCAATGTCTTGTAAAATATTTTGGCAAAGAAAGATAGCATTGATTAGAAAGATTGATTCAACAGAGAATGTTCTGAGCTTTGAACCTCCATCCCACCTGTGGTTTCCTTAGAGTAAGATCTAAGTAGCTTCAAGGTGAATTCTTAGAACATTTTTTCCCAAGACTATTTACAATCTACTTTTCACAGACTGAGCTTTACTCTTATGCATTGCAGAATACAGAGTCTCAAAAGGGCAGACAGGGGAAACGAAGTGATCATCCTATCCTGAGACTGTAGAATACATTTGGCAAATCACCATATGGGAGATAAATGTCTACATACAAAAACACAGATGAAGGCGAGAGTTAGTGCAATGAATAGAAAAAATATTAAAAAAGCAAAGCAAAAAAGAAGCAATAAGCTATGTGTGGAAATTATAGTGTCAGGGTCTGCATCTAGCATTTGCTGATGTTAATGATTGATTCTAAATTTGAAAAAAGTAATTTTAAATCAGGTAAAAATCCACAGAAATTAATTTTCATAGTGACTTTCCTCTGAGGATCTGAAATTGTTTGGCAAGTAGCAAGGAATTAAGATGCACAGTTCACTTGTCTGTTTAGGGAATATTCATTTACACATTTCAATGAGAAGAAATTAAATACCAACCAGAATGTGACACGCCCAAGAATATTCCATGACAGAACCAAAAATAAAACCCAAACCACTTGCCTCTTGAAGACCTATACCAATTCAAGCAATTATACGATAGACAATAACATCTACATGATTAAATATTTCAGCATATTGATTGGCAAAGGGCAAAATTCCCAACTGTTTAGAAAACCCACTCCTGGACAACTGCATCACTGACTTACATGTTACATATTACTAACAATAGTTTGGTCCAAGAAGATGCATATAATAATCTCTGTGCTATAGAGACTGATTGCCCACCAAACATGTTCAACAAACTACTGTATGATATTAATAGAGCAGCTCCCTGGACAAGGAAAGTAAGCCTCAAGGATGAAGAAACAGGCTAGAGCCTGACTTTGGCTATAATAATTTAACCATACTAAACACCCTAAAACTGTATCAGAAATTCCAGCAAGCAAAGGCATCTTAGCTTAGGTTTTGGTGACATGGAAGTCAAAGACAATGTTCACATAAACTAACAGATCAAAATCTTTCAGATCTTATGAATAGCTAACAGAGAATCATGAGAAAACTCTGCCCTATGACTCAAGAGCAAAACCAAGCTGTATGGGAAATAACGCTGATAGAATGGGAACCAAAGGAGAACAAACAGAAGCAGCATGTTATAATTTTCTTTACTCTAAGTAAGTGATAGCTATCACTGTACAAGCAGCAAAAGCAAACTGAGCATTTAGCGAGACTGGCAGCAAGGGCCAGCGGCTAGTAGAGTGAACCACCAAGCTACAGTCGACCCAGAGTACAGATTACATGAAGTGACATGAAAGAGCCAGTAGCTGACTAAATAGGTCAGATCTCTTTGTTTTACCCTATGAACTCTGCATGCCATGAACATGCACACCCAGTTCTACAGCCTCCATGAGCAAGCACTGGGGGATTATGGTTCCAACGCAGCCTTGACAAAACTAAAAAACAGTTGATGAGATTTCAGTATAATGTATATCCCAAATGAGGATAGATTCAACCCCCAAGTGGCATCTGGTAGTAATACTGTACTATAGCAAATAAAATAACAGTAATAATAATTTACATTTCTATATACTCCCCTTTAAGGCATCTGAAACTGGCTACTGTCAGACAACAGATGTAGGACTAAATGGCACGTGTCCAATATAGATGAAAAACCTGATTCCCGACTGCTACATTTATATGAGGAGAAAAAAACAAAGAAAAAGGAGAAATGAGGAAAACCAGCTTTTAACTGTAATATTTATGTGGGTACAGGCAGACCCCAGTAATTTATACTAGGACCTCATTATCAAAAGCCTAAATTGCACAAAACAGTGAAGTTAAGCCAGCAGATCACAGAACACAACTGCCTACAACTTCTCTGAGTTGGTTTCTATCTTGACTTAGGTAAGAATATCCCAAGAGCTACTCTAGCTTTTACCAGTTGTCAATCATTACTAAGAATTTCAGAAATTCAGATAACTTCTCCATGCCCTTCACATTTTAGTCACAGAAGGCAGGTGCTGTCATGATATCCGGAAAATATTATCTTCAGAAAAGATGTTCCCAAGGAAGGATCTAAAGCTACTGAATGTATAGCCACCTTACATCGCCAAAGCAGTTCATAGTGACGCAAGTCACTATGTGACTTCCCAGGGAAAAAGAAACCTACTGAAGAGAAAGTTGAGGTTTTCAGTCAAGAAAGCCCAGAGTCAAGTTTACAGCTTGCAACCTAGAAGTCCTGGAGTACTAAGACAATCCTCATAAGTCAAAAAACGAAGAGGCTGTCTTCACAGGAGAGAGAAAAACATCCCAAGTCTGTACCATTTGATTTATACTTGCAAAGGAAAGCTGAGCCAGTTATATGTGTAAACAGGGGTTGAGCTGATGTGTTGCTTTTCTGCTCTTCCATTCTGGGAAATGACTGTGGGTGATCCCTCTTCTTTCTTTACCTCCCACTGTCTCTTCCTCCTCCACCAGAAAAAAGAAAAAAAAAAATCTGTTTGCCAGTAGACAGTGTGAATACCAGCTGAAACACCTGCATGCCAGACACATACAGCTGTCCTCTCCCATGCCTCTTGCTGACAAGGCATCTGTGCTGCACACCACACACACCAGTTTGCATGCTGTAGGTAAGTAGATTTTTAGTATTATTATTCCCACTGCTCTTGTACAGTTCTCTACCATCCCCCATAGCCTGAAGAGGGGAACTTCTCCACAATGTATAGCAGCCCAGCAAAAAAGCTCTGTATAACCCAAAGCAATGACTTTTCAAATTCTCTTATGGTACAATCACCACATCATTCTAGTGTTGGGTTACAGGGCAGCACGGAGTCAGAGCCCTCCTCTAAACAGGAAATACAAACATTTATAAGGTTAAAAACAGGCCTAATCCTCTACTACAGAAGCCCCTCACTCCATTTTCACAAATTTCTGTGCTTAGATAACATCATCACTGCTGATTTCTTCACATTTTTTCTTCCTGGTTGTGCAAGAATCGGGAATAACCTAAGCACAGCAGGAAGTCTTCCACCTTGAGATTTCTAACTTATTTCAGACGTCCCAGAAACCTGGACAGGAAGGATAAACTTCAAACCAGAGTCAAGCAAAAATTTCAAACCTCTGTCTCTTAAGATTATGAAATAGAACTGTATGAATAACTACTTTCAGTTCCTGTCTAAAGGGAAAAAGGATTTTTAAAAACTGTTTCAGATTAACAACTTATTTTCAGAGGTTTCATTTGACAAGATACAACCAATGTTTTGGAATTCATTAAAACAAAAGTAGTACTATGCATACACAAGATTGTTTCAAAATGCAAAACTGAAATATATTCTTGTAATAAATGTAAAAATATACTTGGACTTTTTCAACTAAGTATTTTTCACTAAATAATTCACCATATTTGCCTACGTATATAATATCTTTTATGTGATGCCAAAACTTGACTCTCTGTAAATACAAATGTTGTATTATTTTTTTTCCAATAATATTTATAAGCAAAAATGGCCTGAATTTCAAAACTGCAAAACACTTGCAGCACTCTTTCACTTCAATTACTTCTATTTTGTGGGTTGTCAGCATTTATAGAAATTGATGCCTGTGTGCAGAAATACAATTTAGGATCCTAACATTTGTCATCTAGATTTTAAAACTTTGGTTACAAGACAAAAGTCTACAAGACTGCGAGACAAAATGCAAAGACATACCCATAAGGTGTTGTTATTTACATAAAATCTGTTAAATTTTAATTTTTCCCATTTTCCAAAACTTAGTGACAAAAAATGGCCACTTTTGCTTTGTCAGATATTTCATACTAAAAGGACATAATACATTATGTAGTTGATTTTTTTTTCCTTTCTCTAAATGCTTGCCAATAATTCAATAACTAAAATAAATACTAACACCAAATCTTGCTTTCAGTTATACTGGATTGCCTTATACTTACTGGAGCTGACCAAGATCTAACTATGGGAGGATGGAAGGAATCTGGAATGTCAGTTCCTCGAGCTCTGTATCAGGTTTTGTTTTTTTTTTCATTTTCTTCTAGATCTCTTTTTAAAAGGTGTGCTCACCATTTTCAGATAAAAAAGAACACTTTTCAGAAAACAAACAAACAAAACCACTTGCAAAGTGTTTGTGAGTAATTTTTAATGTTCCACTGGTTTTCACACATAGCACGAAGAAAGATATTAGTGCTGGGAACACAGAACTTCTAAATGCTTTTTAAAGACTACAAAACACCTTAATTTTTTTCTCTCAATATAGGTGGTGGTGGTTTTGTTTTTTAATATATCCATGTGAAGACACAGTTACCTATCAGTAGGCAAATAGACATAAAGTACCTTAACCTGCCCTTAAAAGTCAGCAAAATCAAGTAAAACTAGTGGCAGTGTTGCCATAATAAAACAGACTGACTTCATTTTCTTCCCAATGAAGAATATGTGTTTTTGCCATTCTTTTGACTAAGGACGGAGGCAGGCTCCTAATCTAGCCCACAGTTTCATCCTTTAAATCAGAGACAGTACTGTAACTAGTCTCAAGCAATGATGCTTAAATGTTGTCCAAACCTGTTTTCCTTTAGTTCTAAGCAATATATAAAGAAAAACAGTATTAGAAAGTCACATTAACATGAAGAAAAGTAGGAGATGGGAAAATGTAAACAATAAGCCCCATAAAACTCACGAACAAACCAGTACATTTTGAATTGCTCTTTGGTAACTGATGAAAAAAGTGTTATGAGGCAAATCCTTCACTGGGTCACTCACTGGGGAGACTGGTAAAAATAAATTGCACAGCTCTAATTTTCCTAGCAGCTTCCATGCTATTCTTTGAAACTGAGTAAGAAACCCTTGGCCTAATCCCAAGAGCCAATCTATAGTAAATAGTGCACACTTAATGCCTAAGTTCCTTTTTAGCACCATTCAGACAGTGACTTCAGCCACACAGCTTAGTCATAGCAGACATTTTTGTGGTGAAAGCATTAAACCCACATGCAGCTCTCTTTCTGTGGCCACTGGGGGTCATGCTCCTTTCCCATTAGCTGAATAAATCATAAAGTCTGCACAGACCACACAAGAAGCAAGGCTAGCAAGCCACAGGCAGTGCCCACAGCCTGCTATTTCTTTTCAGAATTTAAAAAAAAAAAAAAGGAAGAACAGAAAAACAGGAGAGAAACACAGCAAAACAGCCTAGCTTTAAGAAATTATTTGCTTTTTTAAAATTTAATCTCTTTGAAGTCCACAGAGATTTGTTTGTTTGTTTGTCTTTTAACCCAAGCAGCTACAGTGAAGAAGAAAAGCAGAGAAAAATAAAAAGAACGGCATGCAATTCCTTTGTCCTATGCTGCAACAGCAGAAGGTAAAAAATCCTGGTAGTCCGTTAAATAATAGAGGCTGTCATACAATGCAGGACCTCATCAGATACCCACAGAAAACAAAATAGATGTTGATAGATAATACGTAACATAGGACTGAACAAGGAATCAAAGTAGTGCATAGTATTTTTCACATCAAATTATTTATTCTGCCAATGAAAACGACAGTAACTGAGCAAGGTCTGGAAGTCTAGAGGTTGGTTCAAGTTCCCATCAATCAGGAAACAAGATAAGAAGGAATTTTAAACATAGCCATTAGCATGCAACTAATGAACATGAAGAAGATATGCACAGCTCATTATGCTAAGGAGCATTTCTTTAAAGTGTACCAAACCCAGAAATATTTTAAAAAGTGCACTGAACTTTAGAAGAGACTTTACATAACAGCTTGATTGGCAACTAGAACATGCCCCGTTTCTCAAAGAACCCAGATGGGGCAGGCGGGGGGAGTGTGTGGGAGGGCAGCTTTTCAAACTATGTTCTGTTCCATGATCCCGTCTAGATCATTTGGACATGCAGTGTTTAGAAAATAGCATTTACATGCTTCACTGTCTACATGCTGAAAAACTTTTTTGAGCAGGGAGGACAGCTGAATCAAAGATTGCTGGGTCTATTTACGCTCTGTCAGCTGAACCTTTGTTTGCTATCCTATTTTGTGTTGGCATTTTTGATGCAATCTAGGATATTTTTTAGCACAACAGAAAAACACACCAGAAAGAAATAATATAAAAACAAACCAAAAAAGCCCAAAGGACAACAGAACCAAATAAAAAGGAAATAAAAGAAAGTAAGCACCATCTAGGGTCAGATAGGCTTAGACCATAGTTTTGAAAGCTCTTTCAATCAGCTCTACCAGTAATCCTATATCCTTACCTGCAATATAACTTACTCTTTAGCTATTATAGTCCTCCTGAGCAAAGACAGATAATCATGTTGAATTGTGACAAATTATATGGTGGTTTTGAGATGTGAGCAAGCACTCACAAGGGAGTAGGGCAAGACCACTTAAATCCATTTCATTTGTGACTTAATATTGTGGGTTAAAACTTGTGTGACCTTTGCCAAAGACATCTCATATATGTGCAGGAGAAAAATCAAATCCCAAGTCTCAAAAGATTCTTAGCAATAAGATATAC
>NW_008795365.1:4467482-4502482 GCF_000699145.1 Aptenodytes forsteri | reverse complement strand
CCTGAAATCACTGCACTTCTTATATGATATGCTTTATCCTAAGCTTATACAAGTGTTATGTGGTGAGTGCTATTTTCTTAGGGCTTGGGAAAACTTACATCTACAGAGCCAATCAATGCAGCCAATAGATGCATTGATTTAACATGAAGAAAAGACAATATTTATTTCTTGCTGTACTATATATGTTACTTTCCTCATTACCTGGCAAATCTAACAAATAAGTTCTAGAGTTGCAATGAATGTCCATGTTAAGCATCTGAAGTCTTCTGAAATAACCTTCATAGGCTTACTTAGAACACTCTTTGTTAATTACATTTAGACTGGGGCAATAAAATGAAAGCCAGCGATAGCAGTTACCATATCTATATTTAAATAATTTCCAGGCAGAACTGAGCTGATAGAGAGGCTACAGGGATTTTGTGATATGTAAATAAAACTTGCATGCCTAAAACATGTTTCATCTCTAATTGCAGATATTGCAATTTAATTTAAAAGGAATAATATTTAAATAAAAGATTACCCACTTAAACAAGTTTTCTCTCCAAGCCTCCCTCTCTCAGTTTTAAGTCACTCTGTTTAGATCCTTTGCAGAACTGGTGTCTTTCTTTAGTACTTTCATTCTGTATCGTAAACATTCAGTGTTATTACAGACATCATGGTATCAAACTCCAGATAGTCTGATGTTTTAGGGGAAAAAATTAGACTATTTAAAGTGATTATAACTTTCCACTTGATAGTTTAACATTCTGCAATCATTACTGAGTCTGCAGGCACTGTTAACCTGTTCTGGTGAGACAAACATGTCTTTTCTAATGTTTACTGAGATATTGTAAATTACTTAACATACAGCAGAGTACGTTTTTCTCAGTTAATCTAGATCTGATCCCTGAGGGGCTATTTATTACATATGTATACAACCTGTCTGTAGAAGTGAAGTTAATGTAATATGACACAAGTAGCAAACATTGTTTAAATGTGTTCCAGAAAGTTAGCAAATTTAGTTAAAAGGATACTTACATGCTCTTCTGCCTGGAAAACAACGAGGAAAAGGGTTCTAAATATTAAACACTGCTGTTCACTGTAGGTGGCCAATTAATACACTGTATCCAAGCTGGAACAAATCCTTCAAATATATACATAAAGCATATAATCTCTTATCTGCTTAGGCATTATCAAATTTTTAACAAATCCTAGTAACTTCAAACACAGCTTTAATGGGATGTGGTACTAAAACATGCAAAGTAAAGAACAGAGTTTTTAAGAACATAATCTGTTTTAGAATGTTTCAAGAGAACTGCTTTGAAATGCAATTATAATCTTAACCCATGAGTAAATGTGTGCCATCTTGCAGAATTATGTTACATGAATTAATATATATATAGAAAGAGATAGCCTCATGTTCCTAACACCTATCACAATTTGAAAATGGGGGTTTAGACAGAAGTATCTTGAGATGGTTCTAAAGGGTAGCTATGTTCGAACACAGGAGCACATTTACGGCTACAAGTTTGGTCCCTGTAAATGTTTTATTGATGATGAGAGAGAGAGTTTACTTGAGAGAAAATTCTAGCAGGATTTTACAACTATTCTAGCCCTGATAAATAGTTGGAACATAATTTAATAGAATCTGTCTGTACTTTTGGGTCTTTATCTCACTAACCTAGAATTAACACAATGCACCTTTTTCTCAGGGTGCAAAAAGGTCAGTGTGTGAGTTGCTGCTTACTCAGAGCGTCTCAGCTTTCCCTTCCACATATAGTGAAATCTCTTACTCCAAAGGCTACACTTCCAGTTTCCTTTGCATATGTATTTCCTTTGTGAAAAACATGAGTTTTTCACACTGGTTTGGTCTCTTTTTGTTCTGGTTTACAGTTCCCTTGTCTGCATGACAGACATAAATGAGACCTATTTTGAAAACAGCAATATGGGTTTAAAATCAGTTCTATTACTTTGAAGACAAAGTGACAAACTGTTTCAGGACATAGAATCATAGACTCATTTAGGTTGGAAAAGACCTTTAAGAAGGTCAGTATGTTCTGTACAGATAGGCACAGTTCAGACTCACTGATTTTCGTTCCGAGACAAAAATTATTACCTGGTAAATTAAACCTCCCTTCTTTTCCCAAAATATGTTGCAGTTCTTGATTAAGAAAATAAATAGACTGTATGCATGTGATGCAAGCCTTGTACTTTAAGATAGTAAGCAAACCTTTAGACTATTTACAGACCACCCCGTTAAAGAACACCGGTGAACTCAGTGAAGATGCTCTTTCTAGTGCTTTGATGTTAAAAAGAAAATCAAAAGCAGTGGGTTTTGGCCATATACAGTAACTGTGCAAGGTGTGATTTTGATCTTTAGTCAGTGAACAGCCATGGTCAGATGCAAAAAAAGATGTAGAAATATAATTGAAATTTAGGTAGAATTTAGGCAATCACGAAAAGGCTATTCAGCTACCACCAAATATAATCAAACTCTAAAAGCACCTCGGTTTTCATTTTTAAGAGTCCTGAGTGCCTTCACTGCTGCTTTCACGCCTGCCTTTAAACACACCAGTTACCACAGAGCAGAGCAGCTCAGACCTTAGTTCCTGCCTAACGACTAGCATCCCGAGGATCTCTGACAATGCAGTTTGTAGACATTCTAGATCAGGTTCCAAAACCAATGCAATAGTAACTACAGCTTCTTTTTTTTAAGATATAGCAAAGGGTTAGTCTACCACTTCTTTTTAACAGTTCAGCACTTGCAGAATCCTCCGTATATGAAGGTGGTAGAGTTTCAGCTCCATCCGCTGCCTAAAGGGATTCAAATCCTGATTGCTCACTTGCAAGGGAAGTTACCACTGCAGAGTGGAAAAGAAAGGCATGTGTATGTGTGGAGAGCAACAAGAATCATTGTGCTGAAGCTGTTCTTGAAAACTCACAGTTTCAAGGTTTCTGTTCTAAGACTAGAACACAACAGGAAAATGTGAGGAACTGGAGTTTTGACTCATGCTTTAAGCACAGTGTATATAATTTACATGGAAAAAAAAAATTAGTAAGTCCATAAACAGATGATTCTAGCACTGGTAAGGTCCTAGGTCTCCTGCTGCTTGACTGAAGGCTTCATCACCAAGTCTGACAACTGTGTTCATACTTGCTTCAAGCAGTTCATCTATAGTAGCTAAGATTCAAAAGAAAAGTTAGTGTCCCTTTATCCCTCTGAGCCAAGTATGGCCTATATTAATTCATAGCAGAGGATAGGTTTGAGTCCTCTAAAGTGGAAGAAGGACTCTGTACTCCCCATGCATGGTGTGTGAGCACTAATAATAGATGCTTTATTGTTTTGGAGGTGGTCATGGCCACTGGAAGATTTAAAAAAAAAAGGAAAACAAAAAACCTACTGAACTTTATTCTGTGAAGACTCAGGAAGTTATACTGGGAGAGGGACCTCCGCTGCGAAGTTCTAGCAGAAGAAAGTGGTTACCTCTCAAACATCTTAAGGCAGGATTCAACATTCACCTCTGCCTTCACCGCTCTCTACTGAATAACTAGAGGCTCAGTGGCTCTGGTGCCTTCCAAGGCCTTTCTCTCCCTATACATGTTACTGTTTTAAGTCTACTGTGCTGGCCACGTACATAAAATTAGACATTGCAGAACATCAGAAAGGCAGTATGGAGGAGTGAGCTCTGGCCCTTTTTTAGATCTGGCCCTTCGTGTGGAATGACATTGCTTGTACCTTAGTATCTGTGTGGTTTTTGAAACATAGCACATCCTGTTTAGATTTGCAAATGCCAAGCTATCATTCACTATGTATTTCCTGGTTTTAGCACTACTTGAAGGTCTTTTTTTCCTAATGAATAGTACCCTGAATAGGAGAGGAAGAAGAGCTTAAAGTGAAGCTAGTTGTTTCCTCCTCAAATTAATAAGTAAGCTGTTTTTTTTTTTTTTTTTTAATTTTTGCTAGAAAGATTATACTGTTTGTTCCATGGTGTACTACACAACATGCTGATTTGAACTATATTTATTACAAACCTGATTTACATAGTTTTCGACATCTACAATAGTTCTTGTTCTAAAGGGAGTAATGGGGATGTCAAGTATCCAAAAGAAGTAATTCCTTTTGTAGTCAGTATAAAGCAGGGAAAACTAAGAATTCTGCAGTAATCTGTACTAGTTTGGGAGTGCCTCTAAAATGCATACAAGACTACAGATTCCAAAATAGGACCTTGATCCAAATCCCAGTGAGTTTAACTGAAAGACCCCCCCACCAAACAGGGCAAATTCAGTAGGTTTTTAATCAGGTCCTAATATCTTCACAGTGATTTAAATGTTCTTTTCCATGTTAACGGAAGATGACAAGTGTATTCATGTACAACATTATAAACACTTATTCCTGGTCCCAGTAAAGTCACTGCAAGTTCTACTAACCTGAAAAATATATTTATGCAAAAACCTTTTTCCATAGCTTCAGGACTATAATCACTGAAGTTTATGAATCAACATTTTCTTAGCACTGTTTGACTAATGGCTAAATCCTTGTATCAATGACATATACAACAAGGGTTATTTTATCAAAATATTCCTACATTATATGGCTGTTTTCCTTTGAAGAATTCCAAATAAAATGTAAGTATTTAAAAGATCTTTTTTTAGAAATGGAGACACTAAAGAATAGGGAGAAAGCAATTTTCTTAGTATCGCACAACAAGCTAGGGGCAGGTTATTAGGCTACAACAAACTACTGCAATCGTCCTGTCTGATCTCATGAATAACACCGGTCAAGGACTCTCCAGAGTTTGTCTTGTTTAAAATAAAGCATATCTTCTAGAAATAAATGGATAGATGTAAGAAATAAAAGTATAATTTAAAAACGTTCAGTGACAGATAATCTATCACAACTGTTCTGTTTGTGCACTATTCCATAGGTTAACTACCTTCTCTCCTCAAAGTAACACCTTAGTTGAAGTCAAAATTTTTCTAGCTAAGCTATCAGTTGCACTGACTTCTAACTTTGCCTGCTAGAATGAAGAGCTCTTTATTAGAAGATTTCTGTTCCATATATACATACTTATATGGATGAAAATGCAAGAATAGAATTTCAGTTTTCCGTCTGATTGGCAGTAAGCCACTGTCACTATAGTCCCCCAGGACATCCTCCCACAACTATAGCTAAGTATAGTTTTACATTCACTTTTGAAAATAATGCATCATACATATTACTTTGTTATAAAATTAATGACATACGGAAAGCACAGCGTATCTTTACAACAAATTAATTTGGATTGTATTGAAGTTACAAGGGAATTAAAAAAAAAGGTATCTTACCTCAGCTTCTCTGTGGACCTTTATCTTCATCAATTTGTTTTCCTTAAATCGTTGCCAAACTCTTAACATTCACCTATACAGAGATTTTTATTTGTAAATTAACTATTTGTTATTAAATATATGGACTACATAAATCTGCCTTTTAATAAATCAAGGAAAAAATCTTCCAGTATTCAGCTGTGCTATAGCGTATCTCCACAAAAAATTGAAAACTGTATAGCAAATCTCTGGCCTATATAGGTTAGTACATGACATGAAACTAAGCTGCCTCATTGCAACTTCTACCCCAGCCTCTCTCCTCCCTTTAGAGGTGGCTAGAGGTAGACCATTAAGTCTGATCAGTCCCAACCAATATAAGCTCCCCAGATCCACCAATGCTACAAGCATGAAGAATAAACTGAACAATCTAATCTTAATGATAGCATAGTCTAGAAAGCAAAATTTCTGTCTGTAAATGAATAAATTAAGTTCACGTTTTATGTTAACATTGGATCAATTTACTTAATGAATACATATCACTACAGTATACATATCAATAGTTTGTATGTTTTCTGAAAAAAGTTTTACAGATTTCCTAAAGGCTGTAAAGCAGAGGTTATCCTGCTTCACAGTAGAGAAAAGAGTAAATTTATATTTGAAGAACAGCCGTCTTTTTTTAGTTTTCTGAAGTGCTCTTCAGCTCAGGAAAATACAGAGGAAACAACAAACATCCAAGAACTTGGTCTGCAATTTACCTCAAGAAATCCAATACATATACTTTCTAAATTATAATTTATTGTGTACTTTTCACATTTACAACTATTTTTGCTTATAAAGGTATAGATGGTCCATTGCTTCCAAAATTAGGAAAAGAAGGGTTTAAATGTAACAAGAACAATGTCTAGGTCTGTTTGGTGCTCTGCCAGCACTTATTCTAAATACTTAACACAATACAGACTACTTAAAGATACTTATTTAAAGTACACAGTCACCTTACTTAAATCACATTAGAATTAAACATAAGTTGCATTCCATACTGAGAAAAAGATTAATAAAGGTGGAAACAAGATCATGTTTCTCCAGGTAGCCTCTTGTCAACTCTGTACGTCTAGATGGTATCAAGATGCTTTAGAGAGAACCAAGCACTCCAGCTAAATAACTGGTAAGGTATTTGTTTTATCAAAATCTGCACACACAAAACAATTTGTAACTTCACCACCCAGAATAAATACCTAGGTCCTTACGGGTTTGTTTTTCTTTTTTTTCATTTTCTAAGAGTAATAACGATCTTGGGGCAGGGCATTTCCTTTGGATTAATGACTGGCTGGGGTTAATGGCCAGGAGCTGTTCTTTGGGCCATCAACTCCTCTCAGCCGGTCATTAATCCCCAGGAAATGCTCTGTGCCTCAATCATTATTGCTTAATTTCAATGCAAACAAACTACTGTGGCAGACAGCATGCTGTATGCTATCCCTTAAGCACAAGCAACACAGATTCAGTTAATTTAATCAGTTGTTTACACCATGGTCTATTTTCTGTAGCAAGAGGAAATCACAGGTCTTTTGACTATTCTGTGAAATCTGTTGGTTGATCCCATGATCATTTGATAAACTGGACTATTTCTGCATGAGTTATTCTGTTTGTCACTTACATTGTCATTGTTATTAACTGTAAGCTGGATCGCCATTGCTCACTTTATTCCCTGGCAAAATTGAAATAAATGCCTTAAACATTATTTGCAAAACGCATTTGCCAATGACAGTGTTACCTACCCATGCATGCACCTCATCTTAAGTATGAGGTTATTACATTTTACAGGATACCTCATTTGACACATCCTGACATTTACTGTACAATTTCAGGCGTGCCATAGAGTTATTAAATTATCAACAGTAAAATATAACATGGACTTTCTCCAGGCTTGTGCTATACAAATATTTACTAGAGCACAGAACTTTGTTATATTTCTCTAGTCTACTTGATAATCCCCTGATTAGACACCCACATGCTTGGTGGAGCCAAAGAAAAACTGCAAATGGTCAAAGGCAATGCAGCATATTTGTTTTTAAAGGCAAACTTTACAATAGTTTGACTAAAAAAAACTATTTAATCAAACTGGCCAACCTCATTGATTTCTCAGCTTTGGGATTATAACAAAAGGATTCAAAGAAGCTATTAGTGGTAACTGAAAGCCACTTTCACTACAGCTTTCAAAGCTGAAAACTTTAGGAATGTAGATACTGCTAACTAATTGGGGTACTTATCCTCTGCCTTTCATGTGAAAAACTGAGTTAAAACTTCAAAATATAGACAATAGGTAGGTGCTTACGGTCAAAAGCATTCATTCTTTTCCAAACCTTTACTCTTAATTCAAATACTAGTATAAGGACGATACTGTGCTAAAATAAGTGGAATGGAATAAGTGGAATAAACGGAATTTAAATTACCATTTTCAAGTACCTGGTGTATTTTTCAGTTAGATGCATTTACCATGCATGAAACTTCTCTGTGGTATGAAAAGTGTCCACTACATCTTTCCTGTGATTATTCACAGCCTTACATTGTTGTGCTAGGCACCTCAGTGACTGTTTCTCTGAATCCAAAAGAGAGAGGATTAGGCTGTGAAGACAGCGACAGAGAAAGAGGTTGGGTAATAAAAATTCTTCATCATCATCGTCTTGACTGGGCAGAACTCAAAGTACAAAACCTAAACAGATATCTAGGCTGCTTTTCCAAACAAGTTTACCCACCTCACATAAGTAATATGAGTTCCTAGAAAAGATGTGGGAAGCCATATTAGTATATTCTATTACTACTGCTCTGCTAGAAGGCATTCAAACTCTAATGGTGTGCAGCATGTCCATGAAGAGCCTGGGCTGAAATGCTGCTAACAAACTTGAGTTGAAGGTAGTGGGGCAGGGAGGCCTCTTGCAGAATCTGTTTTGACAATGCCCTCTCTTTTTTCCCCTGAAAGACAGGGTATGTCTTAAGTTGGCTTTTATATGGGTCTGCAGTTTAGGAGGTTGTTTCAGGTAATTCTGTTCTTTCAGACCTTAATACATATAGGAGAAAAATATCTCCACAAAGGGTTGCCCTATTTGTCTAGACTACAATATAGTAATGGGAACACACACACTTCTACATAAAAATAGTTTGATATATACTATACTGAAGAAAGTCACCAAGTTGAAAAGGCATGATAGCGCTCAAAGCAAAGAGCTTTGTTAAGATTGTAGGAGTGGAAAGAAGTACACAACAGGCTAAGGAAAAAAAAAAAAAGAAAAAGCACCAAATATATTTCAGATCCAAATATGGCATTTTAATCTAAAAAATATGAACAATTGGTTGAATGAAGTCACCCAGGTCATTCTAAGCATACAGATGTCAGGTATTGTGTAGGAGTGGAAAGAAGTAAAAAACAGGCTAAGGAAAAAAAAAAAAAGAAAAAGCACCAAATATATTTCAGATCCAAATATGGCATTTTAATCTAAAAAATATGAACAATTGGTTGAATGAAGTCACCCAGGTCATTCTAAGCATACAGATGTCAGGTATTGAAAAACACTATTGCACTTTGATTCTCTGAACAAGAATTTCCAGTCTTTTCCTGCATGGTTTTGCTTTCAAGTATAAGCAGACCACATTCATTAAAACCAGATGCTACTGTCTCTTTGCTCCATTTCAGTTATCAATATCATGTTTGAAAGATTCAAAACATTTTAATAAAAATTTGACTGTGTTTGCCATCACATCAGGCGAGGCCGGGTTAAGATGCCAAATTCCATAGGCTTTCTTGCAAAGAGAAAAAAAAATTCAGATAATTCAAACTGTACTCCCCCCTCTTCTTTAAAACAGTTTTAAAATGACTTGTGCATTCCAGAGCAAAAAGCAAACAAATAAAAAAATCATCAAACCCAAACAAAAGCTAAAACCCTAGGTAATAAGAAAACATATGTCATCTGATGACACACCCTGGGGACTTTCTGTCAGCTGGATGAAGTACCAGCCATGCTTTTTCCCTGTTTTCTTCTACTGTGGGAGGCCTCAGAAGAGGAAAATACAGAATACATCTACTTTGACTTGCTTTTGCTTCACTAGTGAATGTTATTCTAAGGGGATCTATTCTCTGCTTCCTGCATGTTACTCCAATAGCTGAAATGGAGGTGGTCCAGAAAAATCACGCGTTCAAAGCCTGGATGCTCAGTTTGCAGCTCAAGCCCATTCTTATATTCTGAGATCTACTAGGCTCCAGGGTTTATGCCGAAGTTCAGATATCATTGCTCTAATTTAGGTTATTATCATTATGGGAGCTTTTAATGGATTAGTGTTCTACATTTTCCTTCTTTAGGCAGATACACGCAGCATGGCGCTTGGTATTGCTCCGAGCTGCTACATTTCAATCTTTTCATTTATCAGATTTCTTACTATTTACCAGGTAACAGCTACAATATTATTCTCAAACATTCCATTGCTGGCAGTTGTTAGATATGACTCTGTAGCCTGTTCAGATCCCATTACCTTTTGATTTATTGATTTTTCCTCTCTTTGTTGCTGCTTCTCTACAGAGCAGATTTTCTTCTTTCCAATTATGTTACAGATTCCTATAACGACAATGGCTCCTTCATTTCTTTCACATATAGTGTTTCTTTTCATTAAAAAGTATCTGTATTTGCAAGAAGCTACTGTCCTCCATCAGAACCTTGCAATAAATCACTGGATCTGCCCTACTTCATCATCAACAGTCGCTTCCATCACAGAGCAGCTCTAGAGAAAGACAGTCTTGGTTCAAGTGATAACAGCTGAGTCTTGACACCAGTGAATTAAGCAGTAAAAATACTTGTTCTACCCAGGCCAGAATTTCACTCCAGAACTGGAATAAAAACACGGCGAGGATGGGATTGAGGCATATTTGTGTGAGGAAACTTGCAAATATGTCCTAAAAGTTCTAATTCTTCAAATGGTATGTCTATTTCACTTCCTACTCCTAAAATAATACATAATGGATCTTTCAGTGAGATTATGAGTAGCTGGATATTTCAATAACAGGTAATGATCCGGTGTTCTTTTTATTTTATTCTTGCCTGTTTTCAAAACAAAGCCATTTGATTGAGACAAGAATAAACAGGCAGTGACATGAGTAAATTTAGTGATCTTTTCTATGAGAAAGATATAATTGCCTTAAAATTACTCCACTTCATAAAGGTACATTACTTTGAAAGCATATGTTAGGAAACCTCCCTTTGATACATCCAAAGATACTTTATATATTCATACACTTCAGATTCCAAGATACTTAAATGTACATATGTCAAAATGAATGGAAATACAAAGCAGCTCTTAAATAAGTAATACGTTGTTAAAGCAGCACTCTGTTTCAGTCTTCTACAGGCCTCATTTTAGACAATTCATTTTGAAATTGTCAAGTGTCCCCATGTCCTCCAAAAAAGACTATGAAAAATATAACCCTGATAGATTCCAAAATTTGGCTCATGAGCACTGTTAATTCACAGATCTTTATTTCACAGGTCACAAAAATTCTGCTCAGCAATACAGTTCTACCCCCTCATAATTTCTATCTACCAAACCACAGTTAAATGCTGTTAAAACAGAAGATCCTGTCTGCACAGCTGCAAATTGGAGGGTCCCACTGTGATCATGAACTGGATGAAACATACCTTGTGTGATTGCAAACATGTAAAGAAGTACTATGTAGGACCATGTCTATATTTTGATGTGATCCACACTAAAAATGATTTGGAACCTTGAGGCAGGAAAATGTACCATGAATTGTAAGCACTTTCAGGTAGGCTGAATTAGGTTTTGTAAAGAAAGACAGTTCGAAAGAAACATCTTTTCAAAGAAAAACTGAATGACTTTCCATTAGTTCACTGTTTTGTGGTACAATGGCCACCCTAGTGTCTACAAAAAATCGGTGCTGATTTCTGTTTTATTTTCCTATGTCGAAACTAAAGCCGAGATACTGTACATTTCAGTTCTTCCAGCCATGACATCCTTTTTCCAGCTGTAAATTTTGCCTGGGCAGACAAAGTGGACTCTGATGATGCGTCAGAGATTTACAGACGGCCAGAAGAGAAAGGAAGCCTTAGCTGTAGACCTGGTCTGCATCTGCACAAACTATCTGGGCAGTACGCATGCAGTTGACCCAATACAATTTGGCCTTGTTGGGCTCTCCACACATGCGCTACTTGACACTTATGCAAAGATCTCTCTTCAGAAAGAGTCAGACAAAGTTATCAGTAATCTTGAAAATCTTATTTAGTAAAATCCCAATGATCCTAAAAAAAGTGTTCCCTGAGTGGGAATTTTAATCTTAGTTTACTTTGTTGCTCCTTTTTTTTCTCTGAAAGGTTTCTCACAGTGTAAATACTATTAAACTTACCTCATTCAAATTGAGCAAATAAGAAATAGGCATAGATGTTCTTCTTGGGATAAAGGATTTCCTTAGCTATTGGGTGGTAGTGAAATCCATTTGTCCACCCTGAACACAAAGTACCACCACTTTGTAACCACAGGTAGAATGGAGATTAGTATTTTTTAGTGTCAAGATGACATAATAAATTCCCATTTATCCAGGGGGTCCTGATGGCTAGGCATGACTTTTTGAGAGATTTTCTCTGGATGAAAGGAAGAATTCCTAAAATAGAAGGCATTCTGTCTCACATGCCATGCCTTCAGGGTGTGGCCGCTTTTACTTGGAAACCTTCACTTCTCAGATTAACTCAGATGATTTATATAGCACTGAAGACACAGTTGTCTAAATAAGAGAGAGGAAGGAAAATCACATTGTAGGGCCACCATGATGGTTAAAAGAGTGGCTAAATTCAAACAAACTCTCTTACAAAATTGTCCTGTTTACCAAGTAAAACCTGAGATAGTCACATACTGACTACCCAGTGAATCTCGTTCTAAGGGCTTCCTTTCTGTTGGGGTTTTTGGTGTTTTTAAAACTTTACCTACAATCTCCTCAGGCAATCTGTGCTGTAGTTTGTATTTCCTCAGATCACAAGCTATGTGTATTTGAAACATAAGGAATCACAAAAGACTACAAATGCAAAGGAACATTCTCTGTAACAAGTACCCCAGGTACTATTCTCTGTATCCTTCTACTCCCGAGACGCCATGCACGTTGTCTTTGAGGAAGGGTCCTAAAACTGCATGTAGGTCACATCTGATACTTGTGGATCATAACACTTCAGTAACTGTAGTGTACAAAGGAAGTTGACAATTATGTTGCTCCTTGAAATTCTTGGGTATTTTCTAAAATAAATGGCTGGCTTGTCTGCACTCACAATTATCAAGCCAAATGGAATTTTAAAAGCTCAAGGAATTTACATTTCTAGGTTTAATTCTTGTCTAAAGACCAATTCACTCTACCTAGAAGGATGAGTTACTAAAAGCAGGAGTAAAATATGCAATGTCACCAGCAATGCTTCTTTAATTTCCTCCTACTGTCATCACTGGCACATATAAGTAAAAGCCCACCTACCAATAAAATGGCAACATTGCTAGACAGCAACAGATTAGTAGAAAATAAAGTGATGAGGCTGGGATTTCTCGACACACCATTAAAGCCTTTCCTTGTCACATGTCATGAAGCATCTGCTACACTGTATGGTGCTAAGTGGAGGCTAATGACCGCTTTAGGTCCCCTGGCAAGTTCTCCGTGACAACAAAGTGTAAATGGCTCTTTAATACAGCCCACCCCTATTGAAATGAACCTTCGAAAGCCAACAAGTAGTACTGGGGTCTTCTTTAGCATGGCATCTTGTCTCTTTGGGACTGCAGTGAAGGAGAGGACCTAAATTAGCTGAGAAATGATTTATATAGGCTTTACACATGAACAGTAACTTATAATTCCCTAAGTTCTGTGGTTCACTGTAAGACTGCTTGTGGGTGCAGCACATCTTGAATGCCGTACACAGGAAAGTGAATCAGAAGGAGAAAAGTTTTCCAAATTAAGAAGCAGAGAAGGTATACCTAAAGGAAAATAAGCTGAATGCTATGAAAGTAGTAAAAGTTAGCCTCTTTTTAGTTGTACTAAGAGAAAAGCAGTCAAATGCCAAAAGAAACCTAGAAAATAACAGAGATGATACATAAACCTAGAATTTATACAGATGCCTTTGAATTTCCTTAAATATAAACACAAGGACACTGAGACAGTTTTTCAGGGACCAAAAAAGAAAAAAAATAATTTTACTCAGTTGTTGGATGGGAAAATAAGCAGCAGGACTTCTGACTTAATTTCAGCTCTGCCACTATCCTGATTAGCAACCTGTATAAAGTTACTTACTTCAGTTTAGTTATTTCTTAAATGGGAATAAAAAAATAATCTCATAGAGGAAATTTTACAACTTCTGTTTTGTATAATGATTTAAAGATGAAAAGTCCTATTTTAAAGGCTATTAATGCAGAAAGTATATTCTTTTATTGAACAGTTTATAGAGGCTCCACACACAGTCCATGGCCCCAGTAAAAGAGAGACTGACAAACTGGAGTGAGTCCAGAGAAGGACCACTAAACTGGTCTGGAGCATATGACATAAGAGAAGAGGCTGAAAGCTGAGTCTATGAAGACAAGTCAGGGTTTCTATTGTTCAGCTACCTGGTGGGCAGCTATCTAGAATACAGTCAGGCTCTTTGCAGAAATGTAGAGTAAAAGAAAAGATAATGAAATTCTGATTGCATATAAGTCAAAAAATGTTGAAAAGAAGGTGGCTATGCAGGGAACAAGCTGCTTAGAGAGGCTGTGAAATGTCCATGAAACTGTTTCATCGTTGTTAACTATCATAAAAGACAAGCCAGCAATTATTACTCTGTCCTCTTTCCTAAGCCCCTTAAAATGTCCTTTAAGGTATTACAGTTATTACTATACGGTTAAATTCTAAGCAGACATGACCTTCAATTAGAACGTCAGAGCCACCCCTCTGAACTTGTGCAAAAGCTGGATCCAGGGTCAAACTTAGAAACCCTAAGCTTTTAACACCCTGAATTTAAGAGGGCCTTATTCTGTCAATGTCCTAAAAGAAATGGGTTGCCCAGCTCCTCTAGGAAGCATAAGAGGATGAAATCTTGGCACCACTAAAATGATAGGAATTTTGTGATAGACTTGGCAACGAAATTACAATTTCCTAAGTTTGTAAATTTTATAGCCTCAAAGTTTGTTCACTTCATTCAGTCATCTTTTTGATGCAAATGTCATTTGTATGAGCAAGGCACATGGAAGTTGGAGCTACCTGTGGAAAATGTCCCATGGGCTCTTTAAGAACTTTCAGAAAGATTCTGCTTTAAATCTCTGGGTATATTTATAAAATAGGTTTATAAAAATATGCATATAATCACAAATTATTTTAGTCTTGACAAGAGCATATGAATTTAAAGAACATGAGTCATAAAGGCAAAACTTCATTTACATAGAAGAATCCAATTTAGAGATTCCATTAGCTTGCATGTTACAATACTGAGTGAACTTTCTTGAGCAGTACATTCCGAAGCAGTATTTCAGTCAGAACAACAGTAAACATATAATAGAAAAGTGTTCTCTTCTTTACGTGAAAGTAACATAAGCTTCAATAGAATGCTGGAAACTGTGTGAGGATTCCTTAAAGCAAAAAGGATTGCAGCTTACTGTTTAACCAAACTGCAATGTGTAGGAAATGCCTCTGGAAAGTGTTTGTATCAAGTAGAAATAGGAGAATAAGTACAAAGAAAAAGATGGGTCATCTGTTGACAAATTTCTATTTCTTCAACAATTGATGCCAAGCAGGATATTGCACAGAACTATTAATTCAACTTCAGATCAACAGTTCGTTGTAATGGTTCAGTCTCTGAGAGACTATATGTAAAATGCAAAGAGGAGGATCTCTCTCCTGAGCAAGATTTGTATTGTCTTTGTGAGATTCATGCAACTACTGAAAACATAAACATGCATGTGTTTGGGTATCAATGTCACCACATACATCTATATTTACTGTTTGGCTCAAATTTAATGTGGAGATCTTATAGCATTCCAGAAAGCGCCATACCTAGTACAGCAGCTTCCTTAGTATTCTTGTGAAGGGGGTTCTAAACAGAAAGACATGATAGTGACACTGGACTCTCACTACCTTCTACAGTTACAATGGTCCTGGAGATACATGCAGCCATGCAACATCTCTCCTGAAAACCTGTCTAAAGGGAGTACTTCCAAAGCTGTGAAAATCACTCCTGCATGTACTTACGCAAGAAAGGTAGTGTGGGATACTGCTCCACTGCTAAACATTTTCAATTAACCTAGAAAGACTAACAGCTTTGTTACGTCAGGAAAGGAAGGCACTTGAATATTTAGAATTGTACACCACGACTATGCAATCTGATTCATTCAAAGAAAACCAGACTGAGGCTACAGGCATACCTATCTGCAAAGGAATACCTCTTTGCAGTGTAAGATCCATTAGCTATGAGTGAAAGGCAACTTGTCAAGTATGAGGATCTTTAAATTCCAGTGAATTATAGGAACTCAGATTTTGCCAAACTATACTCATCCCAAGACCTGTGTAGACCTTCTTCATATGCTGCACCATGTGTTTTTTTCACTATCATGTTCAGTGTACAAGGCAATGTATTTTTTTTTAAATTTGAAAGAGACCTCTTTACATGTTTAAATTGATATTAGCACTACTTGTTTTTTCTGGATAAGATGGCAAGGTAGGTGGAACCTAATATAAAAACCTCTTTAAAAAAATTATATAAATATTTTTGATTTCTTACCTTTATTACAGCCTGCATTGCAATAGAACATGTCTTAAATATTATAAAACTATTCTTAGCCAATCTAATATTTAATATTCTCAGTTATTGTGTTTCTTTATAGTAAGTAAGCACTGGAAATGTGTAAGGCATAAGCCTAGTTAATAACAGGTTCAAAATACTTGTCCATTGAAGCCTGGTTTTGTGGCGCTTGAAGAATTCATTACAATATACAGAATCCAGTAAAAACAGATGGGACTTAATACAGATTTGGAGAAGACTTAAACCAGGAAAAAGAAGACATTCATCACTGAGTATCATTTTAGGATGAAGAAACAGACAGCAGTTCCTTGTTTATGAGAACATTCTTCCAGTCATCTATTTCTGAGAAAGAACAGAGTTTTTACTAAATGATTTTCAAATATTTTGGTTATCCTGTAGGAAACCATTAATGAGCAAAGATGGTAAATTATAGTATCACCATCCTTCACTGGTCTTCCAGACTGACTTTCAGTTGAGACAGACTTAATGTTTCCTTCTAGCATAGCTGAGAAGAGAATCCCTTGGCTCAGTCAGGAGACTCAAACATCTGATTCACATCTTAAAGATGGTAATATGAGGGACACACAGCTTGCCCTCACAGTTTCACTCACTCTCCATCTGAGCACTCCCCCAAGTTAGCTGATGCCCGATACACAGAATAACTATGTTACATGATCTTCAGAGAAATAGAGGTATTCAGATACGCAACCAACTGCAAAAACCAGGATTGTTATTTTCAACACCAACCTGAGTTCCTCAGTTTCTACATCCATGTTTAGAAGATAATTGAAAGTGGCTTGATTTTCACAGGTTTATGCACCTGTTTCTAAAATTGGTTTCAGTGAGTTCATATTTTTGAAACTGCCAACAACAGACAAGAATGAAAAGGATCCAGTTGCAAATAGTCTATTCCTTGAAGATGACACATTGGGAGACAGCCTACGATTTGTTACTGTATCACTATAAATGACTGTTTATCATAATTTATATGGAAAATATTTTCTCTAAAATTAATGACCAGAAATAAAATCCCAGAAAAATACCCATGACAAGATCATTAACACTCTATCAAAAAACTGAAATGCATATTGAATGTTTGTGCTCTCTCACTGGTTTGAATCAAATATTTCTGTACCAGCATTCCCACTGGTTGACAGCTGATACACAGAAAACAACTAACCTCATTCAAAATGGCAGAGCAGACTGGTGGAGATTCAGCATATCAGATGACAAAACCCTCTGAATTAGAATCAGCAGTCAGCTTTCTCAATGATTGCTGATGACTCTCTTGTATAATATGCTACTTTTCCCCAAATGGCAGTCAGGGGTGGTATCTTGCTGATATTCCCGAAGCTAGAATCTTACTGCTATTTTGCACAGCAACATCAAGATGGATCCTGAAGTGAAGTCTAAAAAGATGCACTCTTTGTGCCACTGGTGAGTCCCGCTGATTTCAGCATTATTTGAGTTAACCAGGAAAAACAAAACACAGAAGTAGAGACAAATAGGAACGATAGCTAATGTGATACACGGCATGGCAGTGGTGACTCCTGTTGCTGTGAATCTTTTTGAAGTTTTTTTTCTTTCCTGTTAAACTCGTTGAATGAATATTAGCTTGTTAATTAAAAAACACCCACAAACCTGCATTAAGGGGGTGTATGTGTGTGTACTTATTTCTTAATTCTAGGAATTATCAGCATACTCCCTTTTAACTAAACAACTCCATGCTCACACTGGAACCTGCAATCTGGCATTACAGAACCTTTTAAAAACAATGGCCAAAATAGAAATGGCTTATTTCTTTAAATCCGTAGGATCCCTCATACCTTATCTGCGACTTCCCAAGTGTATTTTACACAGTTATGTTGGGACTGTTCCCTTTGGAGGTTAGAGGAACTAAGGTGCTTACGTCAAAAAGAATTCAGCACTATTGTGGCCTTTCCAGAGTTTTCTACCATACTGTTTAATAAAAGCTTAAATACCTTTTACATCTGGTTAGTATGCTCGGGAAGTGGCATAAGAAGCTGGACCACACTCCTAAAGGCAAAGTACAAATATTTAGTGGTGAGATGAATGTAACAGCTATCTGTGTCATGTTTGCTAAGAAAGCAGATCCCTTTGCTTTCTGATGTTTTTTTTAATGTTGCTTTCTTTTTTTTTCTTTTTTTTTTAAAAAAAAAAAGCTTTCATTGCTCAAAATCTTATAATTGGGTTGCTTTCTTGAGCTCCTTGATATCTTATATTGAGCCATGCCCTTAGGTGGAGAAAAACTGAGAAAGTCCACTCAGTTAAGTTAAGCTATGCTAACTGACAGCAGCAGAAGGTATGTAGACCCATAGTTTATCTCTGTGTTGCACAACACAAATTATGACCTGGCTTCAACATGGCAAAAGACTAAAGGCAAGTTAGTTGAGTTTTCAGCTGCTGGTTCTTTGTGGTCTCTCTTGGAATACTGCATGAAAAACACCTACAACATTTTTAACTTGTCACGGTATTAGCAATTTTCATGGGTTTTAACACTAAAGACTCAAGCGGAAACCATTATGGTGGCTTTGAACAGCAATAAATTCTGATGAAATATCTCCCACCCCTGCAGACTACCTTAATCTCTTTCAGGCATGTACTGGATAACCTACAAGAAGATCAGCACTCTGCTGGAGTACTGGAAAAAGGGGGGGAAGCCTGTGGATGATAGTCCAGCTGAGAGATAAAACTCACCAACTTTCTTTGAAAATGATCTTGGTATACAAACCAAATAAAAATATTTTAAACACTGGCTTGTCAAAGTAAACAAATTTCCGCTTTCTGTGCGAAGGCATGAAAAGGTTGTGATGAAGAATCACCCCACATTTGAATGGGCAACTTAATGCCATGCTCCATCAGAAGAAGGAAATCACAATTTCTTGTAATTGGGGGAAAAAGGGAAACAGCTTCTTTTAGCAGGAAATAAAAGAATCATACAGCTTTTCATTATTTTAATGCTACTAAACAACTACTCTTCTTTTAATGCTTTCAAACTATTTCTTCCCACAAAAGCCCCAACTTTTTTTTTTTAAATTAGCACAGTAGCAAAGCTAACTCGCTTCTTGTTGGGAACTACTTCTCTAGCAGAAACCTCAAACTGAAAATTTAGATACAGAAGTGCTTTAAATTAGAAACTTACTTCTTGCATACACTGGAGAGATCCTGTAGTAACTTAAAAAATCTGCAGAGCCAGCAACTAGACTGACAGAAATGGTTCTTGCACTTCCTCCTGTTCATCTTGTCCCTTTCGCTTCTCATGAATAAACACCTCAATAAATTAGAAGATAGGACGATGAAGCTCGAAGGAATGCATTCTAGTAATGAAGTCAAGTCAGGCTTTTGCACATCATGATCAGAGAATACCAGCAGTACTATAAAGCAAGCAGTGCCATAAGGCAACATACAGTATGATCAATGGCAGTTTCAATTTCATTATTTCCACAGTACATACTTTTTGAAAAGCTATTCACACCACAGTGCATACCTTTTTGAAAGATATTCACAAGATATTGGGTCATAATGATTGGATAATATCATAATCTCCATATTCTACCATCCCCAAACTCTGTCTGTGATATTTAGTTTATAAGCTTTCTATGGAATGTTTGCAGGTGAAGTAAGCTAGTCTTTATCAATCAAAATTTAGTTTGCTTATTTTAAGTCCAGTACAAAACCAATAAAATCAAAGAAGTTCCTTCCAACAGACAAAGATGTCATGCTGGCAATTACTGGCTGAATTGTAAAAACATTTTTCAAATTACTCTCTTACAGAAATTCCACAAACCATTTACAAATATAAAAGCCAGCAAATGTGTTTTTCTGCTATTTAATACATCACGTAAGGCTATTGTAGGTCTCCATTACTAAAGACTAACAAGTTAGTCTGGATAAAAGAAAAATGCTAAAACCCTAGCATTACCTGGACTGGGACTTTAAAATATGTATAATGCCAATTATTCTAATGCCACAAAGCTGCGTGAAAACCAGGGGTTTTTTTCCAAACTTTCAAAGAGTTTGTTTAGCTGAAATGAACAAGCAAAAAATCACACTTCTCCACACTTTCTGATCTCAGTTGGAAGTGGAAGTATCAAATATCTGCAAAAGAGACTATCTCAGTGATATTTCTGACATGTCTGAAGCCAGAATACTCATGAAACACCCTGATGCAAGAATTCCAGAGCAAAAGGTTAGGAGTTCAAATAAGCAAACGTTTTTTTCCCCTCCAACTTTGGAATTACAAGAACAACCAAAACTATTCTGTTATTCTGTGAGCATTTTTCTCCTCTGTACTTAAGAGTAATAGAACCGTAATAATAAAAAAGCAGCTAAAAGTGGCAAGTGGATGCAATGGGAGTGACTTATTTGCCGCAAATCACCAATGTCCTATAGCAAATATATACATATCAGTAATTGCCATGTAACATCCTGAATTGTTCTGAAAACTCTTTTCAACTTCAGTTATTTGATATATAAGGAGCATTTGGTTAGCAATCTAACTTCTTTGTTAAATTAATTTGGGGAAATATGTAATTTAACCACAGTTAGTGCCTACAACTTGTAATACATTATTGCAGGTTTCCCATCATTGATTACTAACATTTACATTTAAAAATGTAAGAACACGGGAAGTGTCATACTGGGTCAGACCCATGGTCCACCTTAGCCTGGGATCCTGAACAGTGGCAACAGGAGATGCTAACTAGGGAGAATACACAAGCCTGGTCTTCATCTAGAGTCATTCCTCTGTTCTCCAACAGTCAAAATCTCCAGATTAGGGATGTTAAAGAGTACCTCCCTGCCTATTTTGTTTAGTGTCTGTTTATGGACCAGATGTTCATGGATTCATTTAAACCCTTTTGAGCCACTGATACTGTCTCCACAGTCTTTTGTGGCAACACATACCAAAATTAGCTATCTGCCTTGTAAGAAAGGATTATCTATTTTAAAGGGATCTCTTGTTAGTTTCAACAAGTGTCTTCTAATTCTAACACTGCCATGTTAGCAGCTAATTAACATTTTGCATTCATCTTATCTACCACCTTCATGTCTTTGTAAACCTTGATGATAATCCTTTCCAGCCTTCTCTGTTTCAAACTGAACAGTCCTAGCTGTTTCAGTTGCTCTTCGTAAGGCAGATGTTCCATGCCCATTATCATTTAAGTTGCCCTCCTATGAACCTTCTTTACCTCCACTATCTCCTCTTGAAATGCAGAAATCAGAAGTACACACAGTACTCAGCACGTGGGCACATCAGGGTTTTATATAATTAGGCTCTCTGTCCTGTTCTCAGTACCCTTCCTGACAATGCCAGCAATTTATCAGCTTTTTTGGCTGCTGCTGCACACTGAGATGGTGATTTCAGAGGACTTTCAATTATGACACGGATTCTCTTTCTTTAGATGTAAGTGCCAGTTCTGATGCAGCTTCATGTAATATTATTGAATGATCTTTAATTTACTATATTGCATTTTAAATGATACAGTTACTCAGGACTCAGAATTCCTCTGACTAGTATCCATGAACACACACTTGTATAAGAAAGCCTATGCCAACTTTCTTGGTGTGTTGTACGTTTCAGGAATGACCTCTGTAGAAACTTGCAAATAACAATGCTGCAAAGCACATATTTTTATAATGATCTTTTTTTCTTGCATTACTTCTTGTGGCTCACCATAGCTCCAAAGAAATAATAATCAAAGAGAAACGACGGGAATCATAACCACTGTTTTCCTCCTACCAAGACAGCAGCAGCCTCCATTAAGATGGCTGCTCTAGATACCTTAGCTCAGCAAAAGCAAACTAAGCAATGTGTCAGAGGCCATCATTTTTTGTTGCACTCAAGAAAACTTGCTACAAATCATGTTAGAGTACTACACTTAGGTGCAACAAATTATGTCAAGGATGTAATTTCATGCTACGCGTATTGACATTCATGGGTTCAATTGAGACTCTTAATATTATTTGACTAGTTTTCCTGTGGTAGACTTTTTCTGTGGTTGACTTTTATGGATAGCACATTTCCCCTCCAGTTTTGGCCCTGGCAGAAACTGCGTTGACTAAAACCACACAGAATTCCAAAATCGGTAGCCCAGGTACCCACATCAAAGTGGCAGGAATTATCATACTGGTGGTTCTGGCCATACATCAAAGCCAGACCTTCTACACTTTATCATTCCTAACAGTAAATTTAAACCTATTATATCTTCAGTAGCTTTAAGTCAGCACTTGTTAAACACTTATTGTTTACAGTCCTTCTGGTATTTCTTTTAAATTTCAGGACCTCCTGGAGTCTTTATTAGCCTGCCAGATATTTGATTCACTCACGTGTTCTCCTGGATGAATTTCAGACACCTCTGCACATTAGATGCAGTGGATACATCTTTAAATTATTCTACTGAAAACCAATTCTTTTGTTACTAGTCATAAAATAGGATTTCCAAATAAATGTAATTACATCACAGTCACTTTTGAGATGAGAACGTCCCTTTCTAATGTGCTCAAAAGTTACTACTTATCTGCTGATTCTCTGTGGTTTTGGCCACATGATACACTAAAGCCTGGGACCTTTTTTTAATGGGGATAGGCAGAATAGCGAGCAAACTTCACTCTAAAAAATGGTTTAAGCCTTTATTTGAAGTCTCTAAGTTTGTCATGCCTTAAGGCCCGGTAGAGAACTCTGGTGCAGTCCTAGACCTTAATGCAACCAGATGGATGCACAAGAGAAAATTAAAAAATATAAACCATAAACCTTCAATACCTAATGATAAGCACAACTGTGTGTAGGTTGGTGCCTTCAGTTGTCTAACTGCTGCCACCACCTTCTTTCTAATGAGCCATTAATAATACTTTGAAGGGATTTTTCTTCTGCTTGCTGTAGGAGGCATTCCTATTCCTGGTTGTAATCAGACACACTTCAAGCTACTAGGAAGTTTAGGTTGAATTTGAATATTTGGACTGGGTGGAAGATGCTCCCTAAAACCTGTGTGTCCTGCTGATAAGGTTTAAATCGTTTAAGTAGCTTTACTGCAGCTCCTGCAGTAACTTAAAAGAGCCCGGGAGCTCAGCAGGAACGCTGAAGAAGCAGAGGTAGGCTGACAGACATGGTGGCGGATATTATACTGTTTCTTACCACCAACATAAGACCACCAGAGCAGTACAACAGACCCAAACAGAAGGGACAGAGCAAAATAAAATAAAGAAACAATTCTGAATCAATGCAAACATTTGAAAAAGGATTGGAATTAGTCTGTAAACGTTTTAAAACAACAGACTGGGTTTGTTTGTTTTTCTAAATCAGTTCACCCTTTCCTAATTCATTTAAGACAAAAATGTCTTTGGAGGGTTACCTCTGCAAAAGTGTTTTGTACATCAGCCATACTGTGCATGCGATATGGCAGGGCTCTGAGTGCACTAATAGGCCTTAATGGCCCTGACCAGTCTCTTCTGGGCCCATAATCACACACTCTGCCCATTTTTCATTCAGAAGAACAGAAAATGGTATCTGGAACCAGCATTCTCTCTATTCACCTTCAGCAAGAGGTGAAGTGATTTAGTAAGAAATTCTTCCCCATATGTATAATCAAACTTTAAAAAAATCCATTAATTAGTTCCTACAAACTCCTGTGATAGCTCTGCCTTCATTACATGGATACCTGAATTTAGATTAATTCTGAAAGGTTAAGGATAAGTTAAGTAAAACTACCAAGAGAAATGATGGTAATAATGAACATAGCCCACAGTCCTCCTTGGCCTTTAAGACAATCAAAATGAAGTAAATTAAAAGTCACCTTATATTTAATCACAAATGTCAGATATGTAAGTTGTTAGAAAAAAAGTTAGTAGGAGCCAGGTTCAGAGAAACCAAACAAACAAAAAAACAAAAAGAGGTTATTTTTTATGCTGGGAGTAGTAATTCTATACAACTCCTTGCCAAAGGATGTGAATGCAAAATGTTTTCATGGACTCAGAGGAAGACTGGATAAGTACTTGAGAGAAAGATCTGTTGCAGGTAACTAAACAGACAAGTCACATCAGGCTCACAAAATCCTCTGAGCTAAAAATCATTGGTAGCTGAAAAAGTATTAAAGGGATCACACATGTTCCTACTGTTCCTGTTCCTACTCTTCCCTAGTCACTATCTTCTGGCTGACAAAAACAAAATACTGTTGAAATAACTGCTTGTGTTGAAAGCAGAACACTAGACCAGATGGACCCTTTGCTCTGAACTGGTAAAACTGTTCTTAGTACTTACTGAGTAAAACTAGGAAAAAAAAATGGTAAGACGCTTTCCCTCTCATTTCAGGTTTTCTTAGAATGACAGGTTTTCCTTCAAGAAACTCAATGATACACCCACAGAGATGCCAGTGCTTCCACGTGTTTGGGGTTTTTTTTGGTGGTGTGGTGGGTTGTTTTTTTTTGTATGCTAAATGTAAGCCCATCTACCTATGCAATCTTTGAGAGAAAAACACAGATGCATTCCTTTAAAACCACCTGTTTTAAACACAGCTCCTCACAGATGACCACGCTCTAACCTAAGGACAACATCTGGCCCAGTTTTGTACTCCATACTGGAGCATAAATGGTCCCTTCTGTGGCCCCTTTGCAAGACAGGTGGGCCACTGCCAGCTACTTCTATTTGTTCTGTCATTTTCACGAGTTACTTGAGACAGAGATAGGAGTGGAGCCCAGCACAAAGCAGAAATAATGGAGTACTTTGCGCCAAAAGGAAATGTGGGATAAGAACTATAATAAGACTGAGAGGGTAAGCAAAGAGTTTGCAGCTTAAAGCAGTGCAATGTGTCAGCGAGAGAGAACAGCAGCCTTGCTGGCACCGTTGCAGACCAGAGCCTTAATCTGTAAATCACTGTGCAGCCAACACGTCAAAAAAGTTTGGCCACCCCTGGTGTACAGGCATCAGGCAACAAAATAACATACTGTGCTAACCTCCAGCGGATAACCCCTACAAGCATGTAAAACACCCAGCAGTCCAAGAAAGCGGAAAAGTAAAATTGCCAAAGTCCAATTACTTTTAATCAAGAGGCCACAAGTGATGAGAGCCTGTCCTATAATCTTAAAGGAGAAAAAAGTCTCAAGAACAGTAGTCTGTAAATTTCCTCATCTCCATTTGGGAAAGCACTCTAGAATTTTTGGCACTAAGATGAGAAGTCAGTAGCAATTTAACTGAAATGTCAAATGTTACTGCCAAGTGTTGGTAGCTATTACAAGGTATAAATCCAGGTTGCCCTGAAAGCCTGAACTGCTACCTTCTTCCCCACTATCACCACTAGTATTTTACAGGAATCATTTAGTCACACCAGAGACGTTCAGATTTTTAAACAAAACTTAGAGATTTGCAAATTTAAAAGTTCCTTCCTCCACTTCTGTAGCCAGGCCAAGTTATGTTCTCTGAATCATCACATCTGGAAGCGACACACAAGGTGGGGTGCAATCTCCTATGAGAACTAGCGAGTTGCCATGATGAAGAACGCAGCATGTCTCACTAGGGCAAATGCCCTAAATAATCACACTGAGAGATAAATATTGCATAGAACCAGTCAAGATGTCTTTTTTCCTCCTCTCCTTTCTCCTCACCTCCCATAAATTTTGGTTTTCTAATTCAGGATATCCATGCACCTAAACAACAATTGCTCATGGAAACATACCAAGCTTTCACCAGGAAGTTCTATCCTGGCCAGACAGAAATTTCCAGCCAAATCTAAGGTCAGAAACCTCAATTTTGCACCTATCCTGGAGGTTATGGCACTAAGACAAGATGTGGGGGGGACAGATTCAAATTTCTGCTTTATTTAATTTGAAGCAAGAACATAACTTAGATTTCCCAGAGGAACATCCTAACTACTGGGACACCGAATCAGTCCTTCCTGACAAAATTATTTCACTTTTTTGGGAAAAAGCAAATACTTACTAGGACACAGAAAAAAGAAACAAACTCTATGGTCTAGTAGCATGGGAGCTCTCCTTGGCTGAAAGAACCCCAGACTGATGCTCATGTTTTCATTGAGAAAATGACTCAAACTTGAGTGCCAATCACGTCAGAGGCCTACTCAATAACTGGTTTGGTATGGATCACTCTCCTGTGTTCATTCACAATACATACTGAGAGGTCCTGATTCTGTTATGTACTATGAAAAACCTCCCAAATCTTTGAAATTCTTAATAACGTTTTTGGATAATTTTAATGTTGCATTGCTGAACCTGTCTACCAGCAAAATCAGTAGTAACTCCTATGCCTACTAAAGAAAACAATCTTTGTAACTGGTTCACAATGAAGGAAGCAGAAAAAACAAAGTGGGGAAATAGTGACACAAAATGGCAACCAATTTCCCACTGGCCTCTCATGGGAGATCTTTATGAAACTCTATTTTAGCTCTGACAGTCTCTTCTCCGATATATACTTGCTAATCTTTATTAATTTACCTCTACTAACCTGAAAAGACAATAACTTTAAGGAATCTAGAAAGACATCTTTTTATTACATGATTTGCAAACAAAAAAATTAAATCTCCTACTGTGACTTATTCAGAGTTTTATTTTTTGTTGTCAGGCATGTATTGGTTTCATTTGTGCCATTTACAGAAGTAAGTGCAAACCTTCAAGAGTCAGGCCAGAAAAACTAAACCTTAATTATTGACATTACAGTAGTGCTGATTTGATTTCTATTCTTAAAGTAACCACTTTCCTGCTTAAGAAATGCTTTATAAAATGATAGCACTTATTCTTTGAGAGCCTGTTTTCTGGATATTTACAAGTAAATCCCTTAATCGGCTGATGAAGTAAACGTTCTAAAATTTGACCTTTTAAGAAACAAAGTAATTCTATAGCCTGAAATCAAATAATAGGAAGAAACCCACATTAACTGCTCCATTTTATAAAGCTTCAATGTAAATGCAAATGTGTAGTTAAAAGAATTATCTTTCACCATCACCAGCCTCCAGATTTGTTCTTGTTACAGGCTTTTATTATGTTACTTCCCAGGGGTGACCTCTGGTTTCTCTATTAACAGATGACTGCCTAGTGAAACGGCAAGGACAAATACAGTTCCACTTTTCACAGCAGTTCAGGAAAAAGGTAAACACCATTACACTAGCATAACAGGGCATCCAGTGCTAATTTGTAAATAAGATGAGAATCTAAGACACTCACTAAAAACCTGCTGGTCTACTATTAATATTATAATAGTCAGATTTTAGGCTTTCTAGAATGTATGTTATATCACAGTCACAGTAAGCTCACACCTGCCTCACAGTGCTAGCATCCCAATAAATACTTTTAGAACTCTTTCTTTAAAAAAAATTGAAGAGTTCTTCTATTCAAAGCTTAAGTCATGTTCATACTAGCATAAAAAATTACTTTAAAAAATATAAAATAAATAATATTCTTTGAAAATTTTGTAACACCCCAACATTTTGGCTAGTATGCAAGTACGCATAAATGAGTCAGACTTTGTTTTCCCCCTTAGGAGATATTGCTTTAACTTAATTGAAAACTGTAGCAGAAATTCCATGAGGATATGTCATTTTGCTTAATTTCAATATAAGAAAGGGATATTTTAAATTAAGGAGCTGAGTTTTCAAATCATTTAACACATAGTGTTTTTATAAAAATTGAAATCTCATAAAGGTCTTCTCACTGAGAACTCTAATTCATTGTAGTTAAGCACAGAACCAAAAATGTATTTTTGGTGCTTCATTTTTTCCGTCAAATTTGGAACAAAGATGTTGAACTATTCAAATTTCCTCTGGTACAAATGTCCTCTTTCTTGGTCACCTCTAAATGAATCTAAAATTAAAACACTGCCAGGCAGAAACTACCACTGACAATTATTTATCTGGGCTTGGTTTGAACCATAAACCTTAAGCGAGACAGCTACCAACATAAGGTATCAATTCTCCAAAACTTCTGTTTGAATACTGTTAAAGAGAACTATGAAGAAAAAAAAACTAGGAAATTGTTTTTTGTCCAAAGTTTATGACTGAGTCTAAACGGAGTCATTAAAGGGTCTTTTTGGCTACAGTTCTATTTCTTTTAGTAGCTGTGTCAGAATTCAGGCTCATATTTACTAGCTTGAACGAACAGTTTCCATATCACTATGCTTTATTTGTCTATAGTATCAGCTACATCCACATGGAGCAGGGCTCCATTTGGGTTTACCACCTGTCTCTAACACCTTTATGCCAGTATATGTCTACCATTTCCCAAAGGACTATAATATTAATGAAAGGGACTCTACTACATCACAATAAAGGCTCTAGTAGACCACTGGGGTCTTGTGTGGACAATACAATGGGGTATATAAAAGATTGCCTTGTAATGAGAATTTGGGCCTCTTCATCCTTGGCCAGACTGCCATAGACAGCAACATTAGTGGGTAGCAATCTGTGGGTAGCAATATTGGACCCAATATATACATCCTCCGTCTGGAAACCGTCACACATTCCTGGCTAAACAAGAGTAACTCTCACAGGCTCTTTAACTAAGTTTCTAGTTCCTACAAAGTGGTCATATGGCTTTTGGATTGTTAGAGGAAAAATGGAAAACTGCAACAGTTGCGCACCTGAGCACTGCTATCTCAAATACTGTACGCACTCCCACACTCTGTTTCACGTTCCCCTAGCACACTAGGCCATTTCACCAAAACTAGTACCAGTAGTAAAGATTCCTAGGGCTACCCTCATGTAGTCCAATACCACTGGAGGCAGCGGTCTAGCTGCAAAGGAAGTGCAGTCTATGAGGCTGAACTTGTCTACATTGCCCCAGATAACTGCTACAGGTACCTAGGTAAAAAACACTTAGGCCATCATGCCCTGAAGCATTGCTCCCTGCCAGTCTTTAGTCATTTCCTTCTCTCTCTCCCTCAGTCATTCACCTCTGACATTCTTTCCATTCTGTTCCAGCTGCCATAAGCAGTGGTCTTTTTTCCTCTAGTTTCCCCTGAAAGAGACAGTTGCTTTCACCAAAGCTGAAGAATGCAACTCCCTCTTGGTCATCTGGGAAGGCTTGGCTGCACCTACTATGACTTAGTAGGTGTTCATGGTAGCATGAGCAAAGACCAACTTGTTTCTCCAGAGCTGTTGATCTTGCTTAATAATCTTTGGAAAATAAGGCAAGGCAGCTAACAATGCCAATTAGGTGTTGGTTATTTCCATACTGCTGCTAAGAGCAGAGTTTGGACTAGTTCCCCATCATTGTGTACATTTCTCTCCATTTTAAAGTGAGTCAGAGTATGATCCAGCATGAAAACATTGTGGACATTTGCAGTTCAGACTAAATGACAGACATCGGTTTTTAATGGTGATCTTCTTCCATAGTTAACACTTCTCTTCCCTCCACAGAGACTACTACAGAATGAATCATTAAGCCTCCTTATCCACAAACTTAAAATTCATGTGCCTTCCACCATTTTTTGTGTGGTTCTTTTCTTTAAAATCAACTTTCAGGTTAAAACTTTCTCTTGAATATTTACTGCTTGAAAAGGCAAAAATCATATGCCATCTTACAAAAAGGCTATAGACTGCATTGCAGATAGCATAAGCTTACCTTAAAACAAGCTAGGGTGAGAACAGATAGCACTCCAAAAATGGCAGTAAAGGAATCAATGCAGGTTAATTTAGACATAACTCCCAAGTATAGCATCATATTCAGGTTTGTCAAACATTCTATTCAGAAGAGCCATGTGAACTTTCATAGTGTAGGAAGCAGTTCTTAGCACATAATTATTATAAGATACACAATCTTTGAAAATAAAGTTTTGATTAAAATGAACGTCTTGTTGGCTCTCAAGTCAGCTAGCTGCCTGAAAAATGGTATCTTTTGGGGCTACATTAGTTGTATGGAAGCTTAGCTAAGAGACTGCAACTAATTTCTATCCTGCTTTAATAATGGTTTAACAAAAGAAGTGCCTAGTTCCCACACTGCTTCTACAGTGAATATAGTCCAAACATTTCCCTCCCTGGACCCTGTCTTTTTTGCAAACACACAGCAGTGGCTACAAAGCATAAATCAAAGTGCAAGTTCTCTTCTGAGCTTGGCTGCTCGATGTGTTTTTTCATTGCTAGACCAGCCACTTTATCCCTCGTCCCCTTATTTAGGGTTTCCCCTATCTACCTTGACAAGACAAAAACACAGAAGTTCTTTTATACTCCCGTATTAAAACAGTAGGCCTAGTTGGTCTAATGGCAGTGTGAGTTAGCAAAACCACCTTCACCTCTGGGTAGGGTCCTAAGAATACTTAGTATTCCTCAAATAATAATCTCTTTGTATTATTAAGCCAGTTTGATTGATTGCCCAGTGTTGATACTCAGTATTCTATGGTATATTGTGTGGCCTGTCACAAAATCTGTTACTTGTCAACAAGTAGGCCACCAGCAGCAGCATGCCAAATGTTGTGGAATGACAAACGTAATTACAAATGGTATTCTGAAATGCATCTCACAGTTTCTATGTGGAGCAGGATTACTAGTTTATTCAGTATTCTTAGAAAAGCCTAGCAATAGAAACGTAGGGAAGGAATCTGGGAACATCTGAGTTCAACTCAGATTGTGAAAGGGAAGCCCATTACAGTTTATAATACTTACAATCACACTCTAAGATAATTCAAGAATCAGCTGGCACACGTGTGGTAAGGCATTTAATATAAAAGCACTGCACAGCTATCCAGTAACGTATGAATATGCTGAAATTCTGCAGAGGAAACAGTAGAGAGCAAGGGGAAAGGACTAAGGGTATACGGACAGTGGATGGAAAGCACGCTGCTTTCAACTACTAGAAAGATGAAGCACATTACAGAAACAAATTGTGTGGGCAGACAAAGACATGATGAAGGAGAAGGAACATCAAGAGCACAAAAGGAGGGGCAATAAGAGGTCATAAAACCAAGTGAGTCAGATGCAGAGGTTCAAGCTATCGGGGAAACCCAGAGGAGCGACTGGAATGTGCTTAATATATTCCATGTGAATATATGTCTGCCAGCTCCCTTCCACCATCCTCTGTTCCCACAACCCACCACACTTCTCCTGTGGAAGAACCTGCTTTGAAAGGCCTCAGATGGAGGACTTCCCACACACCCTATGCGGGTCTTCCCACATACCCTATGCATAACTCATTTCACATATCTAGGGCCTCTTTGCAGAAACTGGGATGAAGAAACAAAAATCTTTATTAAAAAAGGAGGGAAAATTGAACATATGTTTCAGTGAAGTCCACTAACTCCTGTAAACAAGTACTGTGTGTACTATTCCAAAACTACTGTCCTATGAAAACCCTTAAATTAGAAATATCTGGAACGCACCAGTAACAGGATCTGTTCCCTCTGGTCCGTATAATCCTTCCTAGCTTACACCACCCACTCAATTTAATGTTGCTCTGTCATAAAATTGGCAAAAGCATATGCAGAGGTCAAGATAATATATTGCTAGAAGATTGCTTGAATCACATTTCTTATTCAAGAGTCTCATTTCCTAATAAATATCCTAGCGATCTGTGGTTTTGACTCTTGCATGTAGTTCTATGAATACTAATAAGAAATTGTCAAGTGCACAGTGAAAACTGGGTGGGCAATAACGAGTGATAATAGATCTAATGGCAATCGGGAACTAGCTGGAGCACTCTCTTCATTCCTAGGTTTTCCTCATATTTGAGGTTTTAGAAATGTAGATATTTTCAGTGTGTACATTGCTTTGGGTTGTTGGTAGGGGTCCATTAAAAAACTTCTGGTTTTTTCTGACCACCACCACCACTGCTGTTCTCAGTGTTCTGCTGGCTGAGAGATGTGGTCCCAAAAGGGGACGTGCACGGTGCTGTTGGGGTGGTCAGTCAGAGAGATGACGAAAGGTACTCCCAGAACAGCAGAAGCACATCATGGGGGATTGTTTCTGTTCACTAAAGATGATAAAATCCAGAACATGAATTTGATTGACTCTAGGTATCATTAACCTCTTTTTTATTCTTTTTGAGTTGTCTCATCAAATCGAAATTATTTTTCACAATTCTTATGCAATGTCTCAGTGGCAGTCATTATTACTTCATATGGAGGAAGATAACCTGTATGTCAACAATATCTGCCATCCACAATGAAGAAATAAGTTGTCATGATACACCATGGCTTTTCAACTACATGACCTGGGACAGCATCCAGCCAGCACAGAATCAACATTTAAGAGGTACATTGGTATAATTAGAGAGGAAAAGGAAGAGATCACCATTTGCTTTACTTGAAAGCAAAACCAACCCATCAATCTCTTGCTAATGGATAATTTAACCCCTTGTCTCCAGCCAGATTTATAAGCCATGATTGTGGCCAACCTTATGATATTTTTTTTCCCACACAGAAACAGTACAGTGTATAACCCATTATTTCCTGTAAACAATACCTTATTGATACATCATTGCATTTTCATTGCCCTCTCAATCAGAGCTAACTTGCCTTCTTTCATAAGTGCTATTTTCGACCAGAGCGCTCTTCAAAATTATGCAAACAAAATTCAGAGTTGTTGTCCAAACCAGCCATTATTGCAGATTTCTTTGAGTGCTAAAGACTGAATTCAGTGATGGCGTGAAATAATTCTTTTAGATTGCTGAGACATTGATCCAGACATCTCCTTTTTTTCCCCAGTAGTTTGATATAGAAGTCAAGACTACAAAATATTTTCATCAAAATTGAATAAACACAATACCAATTACACAACTAGACTTAGAGTACACCGTTTGAGGAAATCAGCATGTTCCTCAGAAAAAGCAAGGAAGACTGTAATCTGAATAGTTTTCCTGTTATGTCACAGGTCTTGCATCAAAAACCTACTGAAATTAGTTGCAATGAACCGAACAAACATACAAAGAAAGGCATAGGGGCTTGTCTTGCTCCTATTTAATCATAGCCACTTTTGAAAACTGACGGGTTGCACAAACATGACAGTAAACTGAAAATAGATTACTGAGTCAGTGATGCTCCCTGCAACATGCTGCAACTAAGGACAACGGTCTATGCAAGGACATATGCAGTCCTTTGAAGAAAGCATTCTGGCAAGCTTCCAGCTACAGCTGCCTTCCTCTCTTTGAAAATCTCACCACTGCATGGCATTTCTTTTTTGTGCTTTTTTGGCAACCCTAGACCCCAGTGTGTTGTAAAACTGCTGGCATGTCACTGATTTTAAATTGTTGTGTCAGCTCTGTTTTTTGCGTCATAGCAAATAATCTCTCAAAATAAGCACAAGTGAGATGCAAGATGTTGTCCTAACACTTGAAGAATTATAAGCACATGGCCAATAAAAATAGAATTCATCATATCAATATTTTTCATTGCAAAATTATTTACAATACATTGCAATTCTGCACAGACAATAGTGAGAGACAGTGGTTCCGTTTCAGTTCTTTCTCAAACTGTGATACAGAGGTGAGCAATTTGTACAAGCTAGACACTTTAAATAATTGTATTGCAATTGGCTGTTTCACAGCATCACAGTACAAATACCTCAAAACCAGACTAAATCTAAATTGTCCAAATTCCAAATCTAAATACATCAGCATTACCTTAGAAGCCTGTTCTGTTAAGCAAGTAAATACAGGCTTGATTTTAGTGACATCAGTGGAGCTACTCCCATCCTTAAGTACATGCCTCATTAAATGGCCTTGGCCAGTGCTGAAGAGAGAACCTTGGGTATTTCTCCAGGAAGTATTAAAGCTAGTAGTTTTAATTCTGACCTTTGATACCTTTGGTTGAAATACAACTATTTGACAGAGTCACAGGAAAAGCAGAGGCTGTATTCTGCACAGAAGAGGAGGTACTCCTCTAGGTTTTCAAACTTTTATTACTTTTCAGTGTTGAAATCCATATAGTCCAGTGCCTGATGGATTAAATACTAGAAATAAAGGTATTATGGGATTTGTAAGTCATGTGTTTCTTTCCTATTTCATTCTCCAAAACATGCATCCCTGTTTTATATTTGATTGTAAATATTTTGGGTAAAGAATATGTCTAGTACTTTGAAAAAAATTAACATCCTACACAAAGAAGCAGAAGTGCATGCTATAGTTCTTTAAAGTAATAATCTGAAATCTTACTATTTTGCTAAGTATTCAGTGATACAAAACTCACATTTCTTAGTGTGAATTTTGCTAAAGTCAGGAATTTAAAAAATAAACAAACTGAAAACTACTTCAAGGTTTAGCTAAGAAGAAATAATTATTGATGAAACAGTAAGGTCTAAATCCTATAAAAGCAAGCAAAACTTCCATTAAATTCAGTAGTGGAGTAAAAATTAGATGAGCAGGCTTTACTAACACTTTAAAAATTGATATTTTAAAATATATTTTCCTAGAGAAACACTACAGGGTAGTGCAGCAATCCAGGAGCTTCTGATTTCTGAGAGTATTTTTGCTTTACCTCTCAATTGACCTGGATATAGAATTGCAACAATGCTATACTGCTGCTCTGTAAATGTTTTATAGCCTTTTTTAAAGAATTGTTTTATAGCAACAGAATATTACCTTAGAGCTGACAATTAGTAAAGCCCATTAGAAAGTATCTTACACCATGTCTGTCGTAACCTACTGTCCTTTTTTTCCCAAAAAACAATTCCTTTTCATATGCATAACGTATGTTTAAATGGTTTTTGGAGCATGACCAAGAAATTAATAAATCTGAACTCCATCTGGGCAAATTCCAGAACCAGAATCCTGCAAGTTGCTAACTGTTTCTCCTTCATGAAAGGCTAGATCCTGCTCTTTTTTCAGCTCTGAGACTTGTTTGATGAGAAACAAATGGACATTGAAATACTTCTATCTCACATGCTCCTGTTATTTGGAGAAAGTCAGCAAAGGATAAGAGGTGTTGGAACGGCAAACATGGCCTCTATAAATCAAAACCAGTATATTACTTTCTTCTTTGAAACC
>NW_008795365.1:4414365-4467315 GCF_000699145.1 Aptenodytes forsteri | reverse complement strand
ACCACCAGTATGTTACTTTCTTCTTTGAAACCAAGTGGTGTATTGCCTGCTTTTTTCTTAAATATAGATGTATGGGCGTTAGTTTGAGTGAAATCATTCCCCAGTACAAAATAAATTTGCATACCAGACACATAGACTTGTTTGATGAGAAACAAATGGACATTGAAATACTTCTATCTCACATGCTCCTGTTATTTGGAGAAAGTCAGCAAAGGATAAGAGGTGTTGGAACGGCAAACATGGCCTCTATAAATCAAAACCAGTATATTACTTTCTTCTTTGAAACCAAGTGGTGTATTGCCTGCTTTTTTCTTAAATTAAATAGATGTATGGGCGTTAGTTTGAGTGAAATATTTCCCCAGTATAAAATAAATTTGCATAATCCAGACACATGACATAATCTACATGATGGCTGTAGAATGGCACTCCGCTTTTCTCTTTTATACTTAAAAATCAGCGGTAGAGCTACAGGCAAAGAAAAAGGTGATCACTGGATTCAGTAGCTATGATTTAGACAAGACAGTATAATTTTGTTCCGTATCTGTCTTCTGAGATGGAAAAACAGGCTTGAAATGAGAAACAAACTGAAGACTAACAGGATGACTATGTCTTCCTACAGGATGAAAAGATAGTACAAAGGCTAGAAAAGGTACAGAGCCACATGCGCAAAGACTGCAGATCGAAGAATATAAAGACGGAAATTTGAAAAAAGAGTACCTTTATTTTCTGAAGAAAGTTTAAACAAATATTGTTTGGACAAATATTCATTCCCCAACTAAGTCTGGTTGTGAAAAATTAAATTACAATCCTGATTCAGCAGAATTGTTAACTTTGAACATGTGTGCAAGTTATTCAGAAGCATTTACTAAATATGTGATTAACTTAATATCAGAAGATTAGAATTAAACCTCACGCAAGTTAAGGGGGGTCACTACGATTCTCGACAAAGGCTAACTGATTAAATTGGCAACATATCAATATGCAGAAATAAAAACAAAAAATCCACCACTGATTATGTCACAGATGGAAAATTTTGCCGAGCAATGACACCTTAATTAGTACCACTGTCAGCTGCAAAAGGTCATCTATTTTCAACTGCAATAGCAGCATTGTACAAATTATGGTTGGCAGACTGGTATCTCCTCAATCAAAATAAAACATAAAGTGATCCTTAGTGGACCAACTGCAGCTGTCCAATCATAATAAACAAAATTCCTTAGTTGATTTCTTTTTCTCGATCTATGTTTTCTTCACCTTTTCCAAAAATTAAATGGATAGAACAGAGATGAAGGAAAAGACATTTTAGGCTGGTTTGTGTATGTGTTGGATTATCTGAAATACACAGATAAATCTGGGTGTTAGCCTGAGAATTGAGCAGTGTCAATTTCAAAATAAATAATGTTAATGGTATTTTCAGGATCAGCTTTTTTTTTGTCATGTTCATTGCCAAAGCATTTGGAGTACCCTGTTGTACTCACAACATAATGTGGGTGGTGGAAAGAGTTACCTCTACACATCTGTTGTTTCTAGAGAACCTACTGCATGTTGCTTTAGAGCACTGAATGCAAGAATTAACATAATTAACCTCAATGCTGCTATAATGCAAACGAGCACATTAAGCAAGGCACTTAAAATAATGGAATTAGTAATTAAATACTGAGTTTGAAATGTTTACTGTAATTGGCCCAAGGAAATGCTGTAGAAAGAGCAAATAAAGTGTGCTTTTTCCAAACCAAATCTGTTCGGGCTAAAATCTGAAGGCCTTAGTAACACAGTAGCAATTTACTCCACAAGTCCCATAAATTTACCTGAAGAAAATACAACCCAGCCGTGACATGTCATCAGTAGGCTTAAGTTTAAACACAGTAATCGTTTCGCACTGGAAGGATCATTGCATGCTGAAGTTATGAACAAGTGAAAAAGCTTTGAAGATGGAGTACGCAAGCCCACTTCATTTTATCATGAAACAAATTATGGGTGTGCACAGTTAGTTCCTGTGTCACAGATCAATACCAGTAATTTTCAACTAATTTCATGTGACTTTCACTTCTCAAACTGCTCTATCAATTATTACATGTATTTGCCTAATTTTACTCATGTAAATCTAAGAAAAACAGCTAAGCTATTACACAATGTGAGGTATCAGACTCAGACAGTATTTACTAAATGCCACGTATACGTTCAGTTCCAAGTATACAACAAAATACGAAAAATCCTGCCTCTAAGGTCTCAGATCAGCAGAACATGATCCGGTCTACTGTAATCCAGTAAGTGATAACAATAAACCTTTGATACCCATTAAAAATGTGTTATTACATTATGAATGGCATTCATCTCACCTAACTCTAATAACTGCATCTAGACTAAATTTACAAGCTAAACTCAATTTCTAGTAGATTCAGAGGGATGGGCACTTACACAGGATGATATATCCTACCTCAATTTGAGATCTTAGATAAGACTATGATAAAACTTAAAACTTAGGCAAAATTTTGCTTCAATCCAGAAAGGTCTGACCCCAACTTAAGCAGAATGAAAGCAGTGTAATTGAGAATAGAAAGAATGCCTATAAAATATTTGCTGGTTTTAAGAGTTTTAAAGTTATTCTGTACCTTATTTCAAGACACAGTCTCCAGTCACAGTTTGTCATTGTGGATCCCCTTTAGAGTGATTTAATAAACTTTTACTTATTATTCACAGCTAAGAAGTAATGACTAAATTAATTTCATAGCAGATCTCCCTTTAAACATCTCAGGCAGAGAAAAGTTTTATTGCAGATCTCAGTCTAATCCTCCTTCTCAGAAGCTACTGGGTTTTATGCTCTTTTATCTTTTCCTCAGCATCATCTTCCCAGTAGTCCTGTGTCTAGCATCCTTAATGGATGAGCCTCAAGTGTTCTTAAAGTCCTTTCCTGCAGCCTCCAATACAGATCAGTAAAACGTCCCTGTGGGTAGCAGCTCTCTATTCTGCCATTCCTCAACCAAATGCTGGCAGTCAGACAAATATTCATTCCATGGTGATTCCTAGCAACCAGCTGGGCCTTTATGGAAGATTTTGATGATAAATACCAACCGCAAGTTTCATTTTCCACAATCCTATGTATAAAAATATGATTAACTCACCACTCTACCTAATAGTTTTCTCACCTTGCTTTCTAATGTACATTCATTCAATTGCCAGATGCTCAGCAATGTATTGCCCAAGTAGCTGCACGTCAGTAACAAGGTTTGATAAAGATTAGCCAGAATTCAGAAAAGAAGTATGATATAGTGAAAAGAACCTAAAATCATGACTCAGCAGACTTACATTCTAATCCTAGCTCCTACCTGATTTGCTAGATGGCCCTTGTTTCTTGGCTCCCTCTTCCCCAGTTTGTCTAGAGCATAAGTTCTGTACCATGCCTTAAACAGAGAACACTGATTTAACTGGCTTTTCAACTTTTCTACTGTTTCCAAGATTGCATCCAAAGTGGCATAGTGTAAACAGGTTACAAATGAGTGCTACAAGTTACAAAATGAGGCAGTAGTCATTGGAAGAGATTGGTACTGTCACAATTGAACTATTGCCTGAAAGCAAGGAAATTTTTCAAAGGGAAGCTGCTAGAGAAAGAATCATCAAGGTGAGGTAATTCCATAGGACTGATTAAGCCAGTGGAAAGAGTGCTGCACTAAATGTATTTCTCCATATATTCATCAAATTCCACAAACACAGACTTCTCAGGGTTAGGTAATGTCTGTTTAAGCCAATGGTTCTCAGTCATTTTAGATGTGCAACATACTTCAAATAAGCTTAAAACGCTAATGCATCATTTTCCTGATTTAACAGTCTTCCATCAGAAAGAATCTTATTTAAAAGCAAATACCTTCTCTAATTTCCAGAAAGGCTGTAGGAAAAGCTACAAAAACACATATGAAGTAAATGGATTTGTGTTTCAGTCTGATATGTCTGTTGATCTTCTCCATACAAAAGACTCTTTTCATACTAGTGACTCAGGAACTGCTCCCAAAAAATCCACAATTTCTTGTGCATGGAGATCTCCCAGAAGCTTCTGCTATTTGTTTCACAGCATTTTAGTAACTTATTTTCTTGATTATATTTTTTTAATTAAAATTTATATTTACACTGAAAGTGTGAAAATGAACATTTTTGTCTATTTTCAGAGACAACAATCTTCATTAAGTATTATTTCATTTTTCTCTGAAATATACTCCTAAAAAAAGATCTAGTTAAACAAAATTTGAAGATAACTAATAACCTCTGTTGATGAAAGTGCACAAAGAAAGACAAAGAATCTTATATTTCAATTGCTGTTGTCCTCATGAGGGAGAAAATAGTGGTGATACAATCCTTTAGGTGGTTTCAGAAAAGCTGAATCTTAGGAGGCTTTTTACAGTATTGTTTAATTCCACAATGATAAAATAAGCAGTTTTAAAAATGTGAGAGAAGTTTTAGGGGAAAAAAAAGATAAATTCCACAATTACCTCTAGATCCTGCTCCTGTATATGTTTATAAGTTTAATATATTTACATGTATAAAAATTTTCTTTATACCAACCACAATAAGTGTATTTGTGAAACAACTTCATTGGCCTGACAGAAGCTGAAGTCACGGTGGAGGTGACGCTAGATGTTTGGGAGGGAAAAATAAGATTCCATTGCACTTGAGCATGACCTAGTGGCTGGTTCATTGAGTGGCATTTATGGTAGAAACAGAAAAGACTACTTGTCTGCTCTCCAAGCGTCAGGGTAATTAATGTGCATGCAGCTGCTCATTGAGGATTGGATAAAGGGAAAAAATAGTGGCCTGGAATGAGGTGTGTAGATGAAAGACCCACACTCCCACACAAATTAGCCAGTTGGGACTCATGTGCCTGGTACTTGGACCCACCAAATGCACTCTATTTTGTGACTAAATGAAATGTTCTAACAGATTTGCATGGAGGATCAAAATCTGTAAACTTTCTCATTCTTTCCAAAGTATTTAGTATAAAGCCTATTTGAACTATATAAAGGCTTAATGGGCTAAAAAAATAGACTTAGTAGCACACAGTTAGTATCACTATTAAACCAGAGGTTGATATTTTTTATATTCTGTATTTAAATTGTATATGATTCCAGTTAGACAAGTGAAAACTCTGCTAGTAAAATAAATGGTAAAAGAGTATATAATCTATATTGTTTACATGTTCAAATCATATCTATAGTTTCTCCAGAAAGACTGTATACTTGTTCTTTAGACCTATGAAATAGTTTCCTCAAAGTTAGCCAAACTGTTATTTAACTTGAGTACCCTGGATAAACTATCTGGTATATGAAGCAACTGACATCTGTGCCTATTCAAGCTTTATTGATACTACTTATATCATAAAAATTTAATGTGATTGCCTTCAATTTGGAAAACATTAGCTTGTCTTAACCATGAAATATCCCACCCGTAGTATACTCTACACATTCAAGGAAATAAAATACAAAGGTGTTTGACCTGTACCAGTTAAACCAAAATGGTAAATGGAAATATGTATTATGTTTTCATTACTAATTTTTAGCTAAATCCCTTGAAATGTAAAACAAACTCACGTTACTGAAGCTGAAACAACTTTAATACTGCTGTGTCAACAGAATCTGAATGCCTGTTGATGATGACTGACAGATAAAGATAAATATTTCCTATATAAAATGCTGTAAGCCCCCCATCCTCTTTATCCATGTCCTATGACATCAAACAGGCTTCTGTACCTCTTCATTTTAGTGGTCAAAACACTTAGACTTCCAATCATTAAAAAAATTACTTACATGGCCATTATTACATTGAGCTACTTAATCGCCCTAGCTACTCCTTGACAGTCATTCAACCACAAAACATTTACCTTGCTCTCCAGATCTGATCCATAACGAAGATGAAAATCTTGGCTCTGATCTACACTTTAATTCGTTCTGCTGTCTTCTCCCTTAATAAATCAAGAGGATTCAAAAAAGGAATAAATTTAATGGTTCAGTCACACTTGTCTGTGTTTCAGCAAGATATAGCTTGTCCTCATGTTGACCCTTAGTTCAAAAACTCACAAGCAAAGGGAGTAGGTATGCAATTCTGCTTGTAAATCATTAAAGCCTGGACCTATTACTTTGACTGTGAGCTCAGATTTTAGTCTCAGAATTTTCTTTCAGGCTGCCAGAAAACACTTCATATTAAAGCAGAAAATATACAATTACAGTGATTGGTATACTCCTTTCTGAGTAAACATGTGTCACTTTAAGAAGGACAGAGCACATTGGGAGTGAGTAAACATATTCCAAAAAGAACTAAAATAACATTGTCTTTGGTCCTGATTCCTGAATGGGACATACTGAAAAGTCTGGAAAAAAAAATCATGCACTATGTCATCTCCTGTTTAACTAATGAAAAATTATTCTTAGTTGAGATAATTCTTCATAACACCACCCTACAGAGTTCATAAGTCAAATTTATATGCAGCCTTTTTGGATGAGCAAACTGCACAAGGCTACTTACTGTACACAGGCTGCAAATACGTCAACCAAGGGAAAGGCAAGCCTACTGCACAAAGCCACATATGAAAGAGGAGAAACCTCCACAACAGGAAGTTGTGGAGCTGCCTGTGGGGTGGAAAGCAGATGGAACTAAGCTCCTTGCCACCCACACACTCAAATTTTACTGGAGCCAGGTACAATATCTTGTATGATTTCCTTCTGTGTCAGTGCTTCAGTAACTTTCCTGCACAGGCCTGCATGCATAAAGGACCTACTCTGTTAATTTGCTTAGGGGAGGAAGAGAAAGCGAGGAACATTTTGTGGTAAGGAATAATGCCTTCCTTTCCCTTCCCTCCCTCCCTCCTTCCCCAACTATCATTTTGTTTTAGTTGGATTTGTTATAATGAAACGGCCAATATTCTTCTGCACAGAACATCCACAGCTATGTAACTGTCAGGAGTCTCCAGGTTTCATATGAACAGAATTAGATAGAACCAGCAAATCCAACTCAGAAAAGGAAGCCCTGGGTACCTGTAGTGAGACTTATACTGACATTTAGTCATTATATAGCTGTTTCTGAGAGAGACACCTACATCTGTGTTAGCCCTATAGTCCTCCATATTTTTGCCCAGTTCCTTCAGATCTTAAAGTATATGCTCATTTGCTCTTTGAACCCACACTTAATTCGCAGCTGGTGGCAGGAATTAAAGCCCACACTGTGCTTTTGCTCGTGTTGGACCCCCCACATCTGCAGTAAGGACAGCCTTTCAACACCTTTTTCACACTTCTTACCAGAAGACATACGAGTTCTTCTGCAGTAGAGCTAAATAACTGCAAAAGAATGCTAGCATGTCCACATAAAATCGAAGAGTTGTGTGGACTGCACAAATAAGAAAAGCACATCGGTGCTTTTGTGTAAATGGATGAGACCCAGCTAACTTGTTCTATAGACCCCTCACAACTGATACTTGAGCAAGTGCTTAGCTAGGCAATTGTTGATGGCTTTTTGCTGTAAAAAGACAGTAGGAAAAGAAAGAGGATGAGAAGAAAGCAACCACAAATGAGCAAAGAACTCTGATTCATGAATGAGAAAACACTGATCTTGGCAGTGTTACAAAAGTAATATTTTCACTAGAATGAACTGTTCTCAAACAATTTCTCCAATATGTTAGATACAAACAAGTTCTCCTTCAGTATTAGGCATGCATGTCTTCTCTTTCCACCTCTTTTTTTTAGTTCCAAACCCAAATTTATTGTGGCCAAAAGTTCTCAAAAAATCCCAGTCTCTGTTTGTATTTTAGCTGTGTTTCTCTCTCATGGTATACCAGAGCAGTGACGCAGTATGGGATCTCGTTCCAGAACAATATTTCTTTTTCTCTATCCTTCTCTTTTAATAGTCCCTTGCCATAGAGAAACTACTAGCATTTAGTGAGTTTCTATGCCAGTAGTACTCAGTTTTGGAAATGAATGAGATTTTCTTTGTCTCTCAATGATATTAGTAACTCAAAGAAATACTAATGCTTTGACAAACTCATAGTAACCAATAACATGTTATGGATTACTTAAACCACAAGTGAAACATAACTGCCTGTGGGAGGAAATGTGGCAATTGTTAAACAGTGGTTAGCTTCAGAAACACTTTTAAAGTTTAAACAAGAAGCAAAGTAAAGAATCAAACTTAACTGAAACTAAAAAGGGGATGCAGACAGGCAAATCAAACCTGGAGCCTGGCCCCCTGCTTTTGTAGATAACAGTTTAATAACTGCATGTGATGAACACCACCAGTTTACAGCTCTGATTAAATCCAAATCAGCTGTTATCTAAAGGGATGCAATTCCAGCTGTTTTCAGGGGGAAACTGAATATGGCCTTCTAATTGCAAAAGCACCAAATTAGGGGACTTACTATGCTATTGATTCAGACGAGAGACCTGAAATTAGCACTGCTGCTCATGAGGGCAGCCTGGGAGGGAATCTCCACTGTAAACATAGATTTTGTATGTGAAAATTACATACTATTTCTTCATTGCCCTGGGAAGACAGTGGCATTAGCAGCAAACAGCTTCCTGTTGGGTATCTTGAGTGCCGATTCTGATTACATCTTGGGGTAGGGGGGGAAGTGGGGAAATGCTCTTCCTCTACTGCTTTGGCCACATCTTCCCCACTGAGGCATTACTAGAAACTGAATTCAAGTTGCATTAAGGTCTAGCACTGCAAATGGGGTTCAAATTCTTTTGTTGTAAGCGAAAGCAATAGCTTTTTCCTCCCTCCCCAGAATGACAGCGCTTTAACAGTACTTACTGTAACAATAGAAAATACGTAACTTAGCTAGCAATAAATAAACCCAGTAGTTTAATTTTACGTGCTCAAAAGAGCTGGACTGACACCCCGGCCTAGTATTGTTTTGTGTTATGCCACCTTACAAACAGCTTTGTTTTAATACTAAGATTTTTGTTAGTTGTAACTCTAAACAAACCAATGCATTACTTATTTTTAAATTATAGCCCTGTTAGCATTTTTTACTATGGGTAAGCTTTCTACAATGCTTAAAAAATGGGCTAAATCCTGACACTGAAAAAATTCTAAATATCAGAATTTTGACATTGAAAACTTGCGCTCTTCTGAGATCACACAGAACCATCTGAATTAGTTTCCTGATTTCCAGGTTTCTGAGATTTTTAGACTTCCCGTACAGCAAGAACTTTTACTGAGAATGACTCTGATAATGTCCTAAAAAATATGACAAGAAATTGGCTATAACCCATTATATTAAACTGACTGCCAAAGTCTCTTTCCAGTGGATGTAATTCCTATTTACTACTTGGAAAAGTTAGAAACTAGAGAAAAGTCTTAAAACATCTCTTGAAAGAAGACAATATTTCTAAAAATATTTTAGTATAATATAGTGTTGTGAACGCTTGGTTTTCATTGCAACTTCAGTTCAGCTCTGTCCCTATCTTTCTCCATATCAATATTACCTTCAACATGGAAAAAACTGATGTGTGATGTTTTTGCAAGAAAAGGACGTGTTTCAGCTGTGGAAAGGTCATAGATTTAAGCTCCAATCATGTAAAAGATTTGGAGCAAGAAAACCCTTACTCCAAAATACTCTGTGAAGTAGCAGTGAGACTTTGTGTTTGAACGATGGCCTGTCACATTATGGATCTAAAGTAAATTTTTAACGCTTTAAGAGATTTGAAGAGAACAGGACATGGTTATGGAAATACATGGCTATTAGAAAATCAGATGAAAATGGGACTGATGAGCTACTACACATATACAAATTGAGCATTTTTGTTTGTTTTTTACATAGGTATAAGTCTTTTAAATATATTTATCTGAACAGTGTCAGGAAGAAAAACCTGGCAGAGGGCAGTTTTGGTGGCAGTGACTTCAGCACTAGGAGATTAACTAAAAGAAGTAAAAGGTCAGAGAAAAAATCTGAGTGGATTAAGAATGCAAAGGAATGCACAGTATGAAAATAGGATTTTAGATAGAGATGTCTGTTTGTCTGTCAGTGAATTTACATTGTCCCTATCACCATAAGATCCCCAATGCTGGAAATCTCAGAGGTAAAAAATGAAAAAGCAAATATTGCCTGCTGTGCCTCTGAGGTAGCGCTACATCACCCATATAACTACCAGTTGAGATTATGAGCTCTTTACGTAGACTAATGAGGAAATGACTGAATGTTCTAATTGAAAATCATTATTGTCAGATCCATAAAGTATGGGTTCTCAGAATTTTGGCTAGAGTCTCACAATGTTGTATAACAGCGATCTACCACATATTTTCCTGGCTACGTAATAGCAAACAAATGGTAATACTGTACGTCACAGCAATTTAGCATTTTGCACTGCTGAACAATAAACATAGGATAGAAAGTATGTCATAAGTTCAAAAAGGAGTTTTGTTGTCTAGCTTCCATAGTATATTTAAGACAGGAATCTCACTGGAAATTTCTGAAGAGTAATAGAGTTAGTATCACTATGCACAGGAAGAGCATGTGAAGCATGTGAGTAAATTTAATGAAGCAGAAAAATGCACACAAAAACCTACAGACTCACGAAAATATCTTATTTGTCATGTAAAGCTAATTAATCACTTCCTGCCATTTCATATGCAAACTCCTCTGATATTGCAAGTCTACTCAAGCAGCATCTTGGATTAAAATTGTATTTTCCTATGTACAAAGTAAAATACACTGCACAGCACAGCACTGTGTGCCAACTTCACATTATTATCCATAGATCAGAATGCCCAACCTTTCACCTGCATGTCTTATACAGTGTTCAGTTGGACAAAGTTCATTCCTGGCATCCCTTTTTGGCAATGGGCTAGGAAGGATCCTAAGTCAAGTTGTTGTTTTGGATATATTTCTAGCCATGCGATGGAATAGGGACCAAGGGACACTCACGAAATACAATGGCTAGCTTGTACTTGCTCCTTGGAAGTTACCGAAAAATCACTCAGAGAGAGATGAGGTGGAAGCTATTTACATGAATTATTCTGATACTGGGAGTCAAAGTCTGGTCATTCAAGAGACTACTGAGACTCTCCAGGGACTTTCTGAAGTATACACCCTATCAGCTTTTGAGAAATGTGTAACATACTGCTCATGTAACACCAGGTCAGCAACGTTCAACTCTTCCCAAGTAGTAACAGAAAAGACTGGAGACTGTAGCCCCAGACTATACATACAAATGTAGGAATAAATGTTCTCATTCAGAAGCTCTTTGGAACAAAAGAAACACTTTGACAAATGTAACAAAGACAGCAAAAGTATTCCAGTTTCAGTCCTTTATCTCTCTCTCTCCCTCTCCCCCCATGTATCTACATCCCCGAAGATTTTTTAATTACCAGCCTTTAAGGTCTGAATGTTTGTCGGCTCTCTTGCACTGAAGCTGTTCCACCTTGCATTAACATTTAAATACTTATTAAAGTGAGAAAAAATGCTTCTACAACCCTAGAGACTATGGGCAACTCAATAAGGAAACGATTCCAGTCCTACCATGTCAACGACTGTGTCAGTTCTCAGGCTCTGCAGACAGGAGAGAGAGCGCAATGCCTGTTTTACAAATCCTGATGGTCTGTTACCACAAGCAATGTAGCTATTTATTTAGGACACTCAGGACTAAGGCAATTCTAGACTTGAACAGAGCACATACTCAGAAGATTTTAGAAGGGAAAATTCAAGCGGCTATGGGCATTACACACTGCCAACAGTAGCAAAAGCTAAGGGTTTTGCTTATAGAAACTTCACATCTAGTTAACAAAAGTGAGCTGCTAACACCATAAGACCATAAGAAAATAAATGCCTTACTGGGTCAGAGAATGGCCCACCTAGCCCACTGTTCTGTTCTCAACAGTGGCAGTAGCAGGTGGTATTTCGGGAGAGTACTCAAGCCTGGCCCTTGTCTACAGGTACCTTTTTTAAGGCCTTATTTTAATGACATTATCAATATTGCATGCTGTTGCTACACATGCTTATTTATTAACTATCAAGAAGTTTGAAAGAAAGCATACACGATCATAAAACACAGATCAATTTGCAATATAAAGCAAAAGGATTTCTCTAGGTGTTTCCATTGAAACTTAGTGTGAGCAAAAATTAGTCTTCTAAATATAAATATAAAAAATACAACCAAAGATTGGTCTGATAACACATATTTGAAAAGCAGCTATGTCAAAGTGTCAGGAATATTTCAATAAATTCTGGGTTTATAAAGATATATTCAAGTTCTGAATAAATAAATCAAAACATCAATTTAGATCAGTATTTGAACACTGCTCATCAGCATTTTTATATGTTGTTTCCATTTTACAAATGCTGCTAAAATACAATGGAATTTCAGATGCTCTCCACATTGACTTAACTCATCTGTTATGGAAATCAATTGGGAATTCTTTCGAATGTCCTACTTATAAGAGAACAATTTCACCAGCCCATCCTTGTCTCCAAAAGCCAGAGTTCCAGTGCAGTAGCTTGTTGTTACGATTTAAATATTTCCATAAAACCAAATGTCAGAGGATTTTCTGACAGTAGAATATGTAGTGAAAATTGAAAACATGTTATAAACAGACTGAATTACTGTATAATTAGGATTTCCAAGAAGGCAGCTTGCAGGCTAGTCAGCATTTTAAAGATGCAGAAATAATAAATAATGGGATTGTTCATGTAATCGCTTCCCAATAAATACAAGTCTGTTAACACAGATCCAACTGACATGGATCCAACATTTTACGACTTTTCTAAATTAGTATTTCTTAGTCTGTGATTCCATTTGCATTATCAAAAAACAGTAGAATATGAAAATAGTCTACCAAGGTGAAGTTTTAAAATAGTATGAAATGAACAGAATACCGTGAAACTTCCTGCTGCACAGAGTAACAAGTGCAGGTGGCTAAGCATGGAGGTATAGAAAATTTTTCAACTAATTTTCATTATATATTAATAGAAACCACTCGCTTTTATGTTCTACCTCTGTAATGCAGGTGGCTAAGCATGGAGGTATAGAAAATTTTTCAACTAATTTTCATTATATATTAATAGAAACCACTCACTTTTATGTTCTACCTCTGTAAAATACAGATGCACTCCTCCTGGTCTGATGATGCACATCCAAACTCAGTGAGCTCAGCTGAATCAGAAACCTGGAGTTGAAGAATACTATACGCGACATGGTATAATATATAGAAACACGTCAGGCTTCCTCCCTATTTTTTTAGTTGCATTCTCCCTGAGAATCTTTGTCTACCTCAGTGGCAGTTTTCACTCAGCTGAACTGTAGCAAGATGGTATTTTAGGATTTGTTTGATCTGACTAATCTCACTATCTTGCTGTTGGCAATGAACCAGGATCATCCTTAAGAAGCTGGTAACATATGGATTCATTAAATTATTTTAAGTTTTATTTCTAAGTCTGCACTTTAATTAATTAAAGTTCTAGTGGAATTGTAAGAATGGAAAATAATGACCAAAGTTTACAAATATAAATTGACTTCCTGTTTTAACTTGCCTAAGGAGTAGAGCCTACCCTCACACCCTTGGTTTATCTGGACAACGGCTGTCAGTCAATGCAGTACAACTATACAGGAACTTAACTTATTGCTGATACAAACTACCAAATAATGTTTTGTCACTAGAATAAAAATATATATGATATGATATATGCAGGGTACTCCAGGGATGAACTGACTGCAAATTCTAAAAACTAATGACTTCTTTGAAAATGCTGCTGTAATTTCAGTGAACATAAACCTTGGAACAATTTTAAAATCACTGTAGTACAATTCTAACTTTTTTTTCCAAGCATAAGTTTATACATAAGAATAAATAATTACCAGTTCTCATGCCTTACACATTAAAAATAGACAAGAGTTATGGTGGTTATTTCATTGCACAGAATTTTAACTGACGGGGCTGATGTTGTTTGGGTGAGTAATTTGAACATATTACTATGTGTAGCACTTTGCTTTTAAAATACGGAAAGAAATGAAAAGCATAGAAGACCTTAATCCTGCCATTTTATTAAGGCCATGAAATATCACAAAAATTATGACTGCAAGCTGTTGCAAGAGTAGGCCCTAAAACGCCTGTCATCTCACCATACTATTTACCACGCATCTCAGGAGATGCATTATACTCACAATAACCTGTGCCTAGCAATACAACCTCCTTATATCACATCTTCCTCCAGAGCAATGTCTGATCAAGTGCAATTGCTATTTCTTTCTGTGAGGTGATTTGGAATCGGATAGTCCCGTACTTAAATGTGAAGCCACTAGAGTAAATAGGAGTGTTTGCATCAAAAGGTTCATGTACCGAATGTATTAACCACAGATTTCAAGTGAGTTTTATAAATCAAACTCCTAAACCGTGCCATGTATGTCTCTTAGGGACGTTGTAAAGCTGGCCGCTTTTGTCTATCTATCTGTCTCTGACAAGTAAGCAGCAACTTGTCACTTTGTAGGCCTAGAATCTTATCTGTTATCATTCTTCACACCCAGGACCATTACCATATTGACCATGACTGTATCTATTGAAGCAGCATGTTCCTATGACTATTCTTATTGTATCTGGCACTTCAGAAGGTATTTCATCAAATGATATTTATAATGCACTTGTATCGGATATGTGTGTAGCAAACATGTAAATACAACTAATTTTCTTTGTTTCTTCCAACTTTAGTTCTTCTTACTTCTTGAGCTACTAATAGTTTATAGGAGTAATCATATAGAGGATCTGTTTTTTACTTGGTAACCATGTGGTCGATGGATCAAAACTGTAAGCAAATCTCGCGCTTTGCAAGCAAACAAATGTGCAGGTACATATTGCTATTAAAAGTAGTTTTGTGCAAAACATGACAATATATAACAAAGCACGTAGTAGAAAAACACAGCGCCCAGCCAGAGCCAAGAAACACTGAAAGTACTCTGAAATACCTACTTTAAGTACTTTTACATGGACCACCCATTTAAATATTTCACACGTTTTTGAAAAGGGGTTGGTGGAGAATCAAAGAAAAATTATTCTATTAACTGTCAGATAACAGGAAAGAATGCTGTCACAAACAGTGATACCCTTTTGAAAGATGAGCGAGGAAAGGAAGAAGAAACTACGGTAAGTCCACATTGCAAGCTGAAAGCAGCATGGATGTAGCATTTTCTCTTGCTACTGAGCAATGAAGAACAAGAATTTCTGCATCTTCTGGACCTTTCTAAGGATCAGAACAACAAGATCAGAGCACCTGAGCGGTGTGCTTTTCCTCATTTGCATGTATTCTGTTACCTGTTACATTACTGCTTTGTGAGTAGGAAAGAGGGGGAAAACATTGTTTCATCTCCTTGACATGACAAAAGCCAAACACAAAATGCATATATGATCAGTAAAAGATATTCAGATCTACCAAATTGTGCTGACACAAGAAAACAAAATGTAAAGTTTCATTTTTAAAAATACTTTCCTACTAACGTTCAATGCTTTCACAACTTGCTTCTAAAAACAACAGTATGTATCAGCAACAGCAAGAACCCTTTTTCTACAGTGGTCATCTATAAGATAAACTGATACAAAAGTTGGAACAATTTATTACCAACATCGCCTTGATATTTAGTCAGAGTGATATCATACTTCTAATAACACTTTCCTTCAGTTCCAAACTCCAATTATTCATTATAAAGGCATTCCAACAGAGATTAACATCACACTCCATATCAATTGCTAATCTAAAGACTGCCTGACAGTGATTGGCTCAGTATTTCAAAACTCTTCTTAAGAGCGGATACTAAACATACTGAGGTCATGATTTCTTTTCCTACAAGATAATTATTCAGAGTATCTTCTTTACCAGCACAAGGAAACAGATGAAGAGTTATGCATGTTGGTAAACATTAATGGATTTAGACTCCTAATTATATTTATGTCTCTCCAGAAGTGTTTCCTTATGAAAAAATTACTAAAATTTGGTGTAGTAATCTCCTAGTACCATGTATCCTGGTTAAGACTGACAGTTTTTCAGAACTATTTTTAAGTAATTTTCTGTCTCCCCAAAGAATCAATTGTCAGTGATGAATTCAATACCCAAAATTAAGTGTTTGTTTTAATGTAAAAGTTATTTCATCTCTAATTTGCATATTTTGTTATGTCTTTTAGCTGCCAAATTTATAACAAAGTGATAAATAGAGCCTCCTACGGGATTTATTTCAATTAAGCTTGGCTGGAGGGTGGTCCTTATTTCAGTCAAAACTAGAAAATTGATGCTTGATTTCCAAAGCAAAAGCCACACCAAGCTGCACAAAAATAATTCATTCTAACATTTTCCAGAGTTTCACTGATGTGCGTTCATGGTATGTTCCACATTTTATTAATTGTTTATGTATTTTAGTACTGTATTCAGTCTATAAAAAATCTTTAAATGTGGCTATAAGAAATAGTACAGCTGACATATCCTTTAATTTTTCTTCTAACATACATTCTTTCAATGATACTTCTTCTAAGCTAATATGACTTTTTTCAAAAATAAGCTATTACAGAATACTATAAAACATTCAAACCATTAATGTAAATACAAGGAGAATAAACCATCAAAACTTTTTTTCAGTCAAGTATCACCAGGAAAAGAACATGCATAAGGAATCAAACTAGAAAATTTAAGACATCAGAATACAGGAAATATTTTTTAGTGTTTAAATGCAAATGAAAATCACAAGATTTTTCCAGCTTATCTTAAAATGCAACATTACACTTCACGAAAATGTTTTTGAGCAAACATGATGGGTTTCACATGAATTGTGATGTCTCTAAGCACCTTATTTACTTCATATTTGTTATAGAGGTAGGTATCAAAAGTTACCACTTCCTTCCAGTACAATATTTACAAATTTGTTGAACGTTTTCCTCTCACCGGAAAACATCAACACGATAAAAATTACATTTGATTGGCCACTCCATTCACAGTTGCATTGCAAGTGTATTGATAACAGTTGAGACATACTAATACCTCTTCTTATGTCACGTAAACATATTTAATAATCTCAGCCATTAAATTTGCAAATGAGTCTCACTTGTTACCTGCAACCATTTGGTGCAGGAAACCCATCTTAAAATATAAATTTGTCCTTCTTTAGAAAATAGTCAAGTCACTTCTTCCCCAAAATGAAGAACACTAACTTGCCACTGGATTTCTTGCATGTTTTGATACATATAGCATGTGTTGCTGAAGTCTACCCTTCATCTACTCTGGTAGGTCTGTATATATATTTTACTTGAATGTTTGAAGTTGCATGTATACTTCTATTTGAGCTCAGAGGTTGTACATTCTTTTGGGCCAACTTTTCTAATGTGAATTAAAGATGTTCAGCACTTTCAGAAAACTATTCCTAGCTCCCTCATAGACAGCTCCAAAACACTAGCAGATACAAAGAGGCTAAGACAATAGCATACAAAATTATAATTGACACACAGAGCCATTCCTATGGCCATATATAGCTGGTTCATAGCTTTAGCAGATCATAGAAAATACTCAGCAGAGTTGCAGAAATATCTTTGAAGATATACATAGGCATATATTGTGCATGTACATACTTATTTTGGACATAAAATATATTTGCTTTTTGGCAGTTGTGTCTCTGGCTATCAAGTCATAGCTTAATGCTGTGCTTACTGGCACAATTACTGTACACCCTGGGGGAGGGGGAAAGCAATTTCAGTCTCCTGCATAACTACATCTGTACACATCTAGAGGTGACTTTCAGAAGTAACAGTGATTCCCATGTAGGTCACAGAACATAACAAAACAAAGTGGCCATTTCTGTTCCTGTGATGACATCCCTTAATTCTTTGTGATAAAGCAATTTAATTCTATAGCTTTAATATTCTGCTTCCTTTGAACAATTGTATTGGCTTCAGTAGGAGGCTTAACAACATAATCAAAGTTAAGGTGATTAAAATCTTTCTTCTCTTTTTCTCTTAACGCTTTTAGATTAAATTTGTTGAAGTTAGCAACATGTTGCATACTGGAAACACCTGGGTACAAATGCTCCTATTTGGACTAAAGACTAAAACTGTATGAGTACAATCAGATAATTATGCTGCTGAATGTCATCGTTCACAGAAACAACTGATTTTACTTCCAACTTGCCATCCACAAAAGTACATGTTGTATTTCAAAGAAATCGCGTCCTTTGTGTTGAAATACCAATGTTCTAGAAAGTAATGGTAAGTTTTCAGGGACAGGACTAAAATAGAATTGCAGCATTTACTGATATCAAAGACATGGTATTACCAGTTTATGTCTTGCCACAGTTTGTAGAGCAATAAGCCCATTTGTTTATAATGTAGCCAAATAAACATTTATCTTAATTTTTGTCAATTGAAATAGTGTCTCCAACTATCTTAAATAATTTGGCTTATCATATAATACTCTTTCTGAAAGCAAGTATTAAAGTTTTTAACATTCACACTAAAACAGTATTCTTAGTGAAATGAAAGAAACAGAAATTGTCAGTCATTTTCTGTTACTCCAATTTACTTAAAAATCATAACATGAAGATTTAGAGTAAAAGATTAAAAACTCCTGGATGTTGTAATGCTATTGCTTTAGCAAGTGTCTTACTCAAAATAATCAAATCTGCTAATCATGAATAGAGAAACAGGCTTCAAGAAGTATTACTTACTGTTTGACATGACTATACATCAAGCTCCTGAACACTGGAGAAATGTCTCATCATCTGCACCAGTAATTAGTAGCTGCATGACATTACAAGCAGTAATTTCCATCAGTTCAACTTCAGCCAAAAGAAACAAGAATTACTTTTCCAGATAAAAATTAAAACAGTACCAGTGTGTCCTATGGTATAAACAGAGAAGCTCCAGGCATACGCAAAAGAATGGAAGACGTTACATTCATGTCTCAAAACTAGTTCTGAGCAAAATAAGCCCTTTATAGTTCTTAGTTCCCATCTCAGAGCCCAGCTTAATAGGACTGAAGTCAATTTTGCTAGTCATCGGCTTAACTGGGAGAAGTACCATGCCTAAAATATGACTTAAAATATTTTTCACGCCCTAGTTCCAAATAAACCATATAGGATGTTCAATTCTAGGATAAATACCTCAGAGGCAGAAAACCCCCCAAACATACTATAGGTAACTGCAATGAAGGAGAGCAACATTATTTTGGTACTTTCAGTGAGTGTGCCAGAAACATTGGTCAAGCACATTAGCTTTTACTCTACAAGTGTTTCTGTTCCAACATTTAACAGGGATGAGCCAGTCATGAATGGCTGTAGTGAGCTTTCTTCTTACTTCAGTTCCTATCAGCATTGCTGCACTGTGTGTTACGAGATGCTAACGGTTGGCAGAGTTACAAGGTCACCTCATCCAGCCCTTGTCCATTCAGAATTGTTTTTTCCCTTTCACTTATACTCTGTCATGAGTAGACTGAAGCAATGGGATTTCTCCTAACTCCTATGGAAATTTATTCTATAGGCTCCTAGGAAGCATTTTATTTTCTCCTTGATATTTTCACCTTTCATGCATTCTGTTCTATCAGACATTGTCACATTAACTTTCTGTTCATTCTTCTTAAGATTCTGCTCATCATTGCAGCATTGTGTGTTATGATTAACTTCTATGTTTAATTGTTAATTTTGTTGAAAGTGCTACAAAACATTTTCTCTAAATATGTATCCATGTTTTAAGAAAGTTACTTTGCAGGACATGCAAATTCTACTGAATGCAACCACATTAGGATTCTCTGTCTAGATGATCAGGGTGTTAAGTGTTAGTGAAGCAGGTAGGCACAACTCTCTATATACCTCTCTCACTACACTTTACATGTATAGCCTAGAACAAGAGTGTTGACCTTATGAACTCTACCAAGTATCTGCCTCATCAATATCCCAGACTGCATCAAACCAGTTACAACTGCTTGTTATATAGGAGAGGTAATGGGCTGTCCTGTGTCTTAGGTCACTGTGCCTAAAACACCATAACTGAAAAGTATCCTGCATTCTAATTGTACAGTTAGGATTTGAGGATTCACGATGATTTGAATCAATCAAACTGCCCTGTTTTCTCCACCCACAATTTATTTCCCACTCTTCCAGTTCCAAGATGAATCACCACCAGAGTCTGATTCCCAGGCTGTTTCACTAGTCAACTCAGAGAGTCATAGCCCACCACTACTTCTGAGCCGAGCCGTGGACACTCTCTTCTCCCTAGCCCTTCTTTACATCTGTACAATGCACAATTCTTATATACATCCTTGTATTGCTCTGATTTATGCTGTTCATCCCCTGTAGTAATTCCATATGAACTGGGGGATTAAGCAGTGAGCTCTGAGAGGGAACAAGCAGATCTCTGGTGTATCATAGAATCATAGAATCATTAAGGTTGGAAAAGACCTCTAAGATCATTGAGTCCAACCGTCGACCCAACACCACCATGCCCACTAAACCACGTCCCTAAGTGCCACATCTACACTATCTTTTAAATACCTCCAGGGATGGTGACTCAACCACTTCCCTGGGCAGCCTGTTCCAGTGTTTAACCACTCTTTCAGTAAAGAAATTTTTCCTCACGTCCAATCTAAACCTCCCCTGGCGCAACTTGAGGCCATTTCCTCTTGTCCTATCGCTTGTTACTTAGGAGAAGAGACCAACACCCACCTCGCTACAACCTCCTTTCAGGTAGTTGTAGAGAGCGATGAGGTCTCCCCTCAGCCTCCTTTTCTCCAGGCTAAACAACCCCAGTTCCCTCAGCCGCTCCTCATAAGACTTGTTCTCCAGACCCTTCACCAGCTTCGTTGCCCTTCTCTGGACACGGTCCAGTACCTCGACGTCCTTCTTGTAGTGAGGGGCCCAAAACTGGACACAGTATTCGAGGTGCGGCCTCACCAGTGCCGAGTACATGCTGTGCCATGGTGTACGTGGAGCCATTCTCCTAGGAGGTTTCTGAAATAAACTTCCTAATACACAAACTCCTAAGAACATCCTCCACAAACACCACTGGTAAGATGACCAAAATGAAGGTCTATATAGCAGTCTGTCCAATAACAATGACAGCAAACTGAGATCAGTCACTTCATAGCCAAATCAGCCACTTTGCTGATTACTACAGGTCACAAAAGTCATGTAGGAGAGCCAAATATTTACGGCCAGCTGGTCCAGTTAATTACACACTGTATGGCAATCATCAGAAAGGTCAAGGACTTCAAAAGGTGTCACAGGAACTTACGCTACTTGGCCAGGTGCCATAGGACATAGTACGCTAGAAAGCAGTAAGTAACATAGCCTGACTGGAATGAGGTAACTGCCTTTGAACCAGAAATTTGCAGCGCTATGTAAAGCCCACTGTGATGACTAGACTCCAGAAATGGGACTCTTCATACCACAGAACTGAAGAGTACATAAGAAAAAGATTGAGGCTATAGATCTGGGGATTTCCCATGTTTTATATGCCTTCTCTCTCAGGTAACAACAGAAATATCTGCAAAACAACATGGGTGTAGGTAGCCACGTAGTTTGGCCTACTTTATGTACTCCAAAAAGATTTAAGTTAACAAATAATGACAGCTTCCCCAGCATGACCACTGCCTCCTCCCATTCATTTCCAGGAAAGCAGATGTTTAGCAGCTTATTGTGAAGAATAGTTCTGGTGGATGATATGTTCAGACTATGTTCAGGATAAGCCGCAGAAGCTACCGTCTAGTAAAATGTGCCTAAGAAATGATACCACTATGCATAACACATTTTTGCTACCTGAGAGCAGATAAATAAAGTAGCAGAATAGTTGGAAATGTCTGCTGCCTGGAGAGCACTATCAAAGGTGTCAGCTATTAGACAAATGTCCTTGGTCAAGCATATCTCAAGGCTGGGCTGGAACCAGATTGTACACAGATCCCAGAAACTTCACACAGGTATGTAAAATAGAGGTTGGTATCAGAGATGGTAATTATAATCATACCGTATGTCCACTATCATCTGATGAAGGCACAGCTGGGATTAATGGAGTTTTCTAATATGTATTCAGGTCCTGCTACATGTCCATACCATCCTCAAACCATTGCCTGTCCTGAAAATTCTCATACAGTCAGTTTTCAATTTTCCAAATCCCCAAGGAACTTGATTTGTTCCTCTTATTATTTACTAGCTTTTTAAATTCTCCAAGTATCCTACAGGCCATGGATTGGTCAATGGACTGATAGGCTGTGCAGTTAAAGAAGCCAGTGGACCAAGGGCAATACTCATCAAAGACTTGGATGGAGGTGGCCAAATGCATCACAGAACTGAGGGTGGGCCTGTTCCACAACTAAGCACTGCATAGCCTCAGTCTGCTCAGTAATTCTTTTCAATTCAAGCCTCCCCCATGGGGCTGAGAAAGCTGGAGTAGGTGGCCTGCTGGTCCTCTGCCAAGCTTGTTTCCCCAGCTCCTCCAAATGTCGAGACATAACTAAGGGAAAACATACTGACTAACTTACCAAGTCTGCTTCCCCCTACACCATTCACCCACTGACCTTCCCTGTCCCATACCTCTAACCTCAGATTAGTTGCTCTGTATCCAGTCTCACAGTTAGTCTTACCACCCCACTTGTCCCTTGCGTGGTCCCCCTCATGTCCCTGATAAATCTGTTCCTATTTCCCAGTCTATCCCATCTCTCCTAACACATACCTTCTGTGCCTCTGCTCAAACTGTCTGCTAACCCAAAGGCCTGGATGAGCGTGAGGGAATAATGGCTTTTATACTGGTGGGCAAGCCTTGTTCCCGGTTTGGGAGCCTTGGTTCTGATCTTCCTGGGTGGGCTAGTCATGACCCTGTCTTGACAAGAATTAAGGACTTTCCACATGGGTTGGGCAATATTTAGGCACGCGGCATGAGGGAAATGAATCAAAACAGGGATGGGTGGAGGACAGAAGGCTAAGTTGGCAGGAAAGAATCATATGAATGTGAGAAAAGCAACTTAGAAGGCCAGAGAACTTTATAAATCTAATTCTGGATGGCTATCTGACTTAGATGAGTAGTGCATCCTTGGGAGGTGGGGTTAAGGAAAAGAGGAGAAAAGAAGGCAGATGACACAGACAGCAAGATTTACCTACTGACCTTCACCTAACTAGCTAAATCAGAAAGAGAATCCTAGTATTAATTGCAAGAATCTTTGCCAGGAAAAGATCCAGCTATACTGGAAATATATAATCTTATCTTTTAAAACATTTCTGAAGCCTAGTCTCTTTACTGGTCTCTCCAAGGTTTCTGGAAATCTGGTGCTTAGAAGTAAGCTGCAGTTCTCCAGGATAAATAAATACTATAATCTCCCTACATCCATGAAGATACAGTCAATGTAGAAATTAACTATTTGTGATAACATTCATATTGCATTCATGTCAGCAAGTACTTCCATTATGACCAAGGAACTAATTTTAAACTTAAGTATCAGTGAAAAGCAAAATTAAACATTTGCATCAGAAATTGGAATTTAAGAGACTTTACAGCATGTATTTGACCAGGACACAGTAGTAATACTGTATAAGTTTTCTGACCACTAGTAGCCAAATAAAATAAACTTTTAAAATATTTTTTCAAACAGCAAGCCATATTATACTCCATATTTATGAAATGTTAATAGTTAAGTATCAGTGAAAAGCAAAATTAAACATTTGCATCAGAAATTGGAATTTAAGAGACTTTACAGCATGTATTTGACCAGGACACAGTAGTAATACTGTATAAGTTTTCTGACCACTAGTAGCCAAATAAAATAAACTTTTAAAATATTTTTTCAAACAGCAAGCCATATTATACTCCATATTTATGAAATGTTAATAGTTTCAGTTTCAAATAACTATATTTAAGAATTTCCCTGATTTATGGATATTCAGTGAAGATTTTTTTTCTTGGCAAACTTCTCACTACTATTTTCTTTTAGTTTTAAAATATTTTTTCAAACAGCAAGCCATATTATACTCCATATTTATGAAATGTTAATAGTTTCAGTTTCAAATAACTATATTTAAGATCATTTCCCTGATTTATGGATATTCAGTGAAGATTTTTTTCCTTGGCAAACTTCTCACTACTATTTTTCTTTTAGCCATTCAATTTGAATCATGTTAGCATCAAACAGGAATTGATCCATCTTACACTGAAAACTTGATAGTTTTTCTATGGACTCTTAAGAGAACTGGATTAGGCCCACAGAGAAGAAATATTTCCTCTTCATGATACAGTTTATAAACTTCAAAACTGAATTTTCTGTTTCCTACAAGCACTTCCACTGATTATGCACTACCCATTTACAACTTGTTAGTTCATTTTTTATTTCTCCATCCTCTCTAGAGCATGCTGTTCATCACAATTCAGGCAGAGTTTCACAACTAGTTTATTTCACAATCCACGTCCATGTTGCCACCAAAAGGGAAAGTTCTCCCCATTTCCTTAAGCCCTTGGCCCCTCCTTTGTGCCAGCACTGGATTGCTGGGATCAGATGGATTGACTCTATTCAGCTGAAAACTACCAAAATTAATTAATTAGTTTTCAAGCAGATCAGCTCTCTGATCCAACCAATTACACAGCTGCATGCATGTTGGTGCCAGCAGAAGAAAGGCATTATAACCCATTGCCTGGAGCAGAAAAGTGGTGGGACAGTAGCAGAATAGACTTAAACTGGTTTACACCAATTGTGAAACTGCAGCCTTAAAATCACATGTAACTTAACTGAACATACTGATCACCATCTTCTTCAATAAAGGGGATAATAAATAAAATGGGAGCAAACACTGATCCAAACAGAAGAGCACTTTGAATACTAAATAGTCGATTAAATAGTTGTTAATGTGACAGGGCGAATCTGTACAAACTAGATACTAACATATGGCTTTATGAAGCACTATATCACTTGTTTATTAAAATGCATACTATTCTATATTCATCTTTACTTTAGGGGACTTTTAGATAAATATTTGATCCTCAGCTATTTTTTCTGCTTCACAAACATTAACATTTATACCTTCTTATTGATACTTACCTAACAAAAATGCCAGGATTGCCCTTTCATCACACAATGAAAATGTTAAATAAATTTTATCCTCATCTTATGTCAAGTCAATTCCCTTAAAAATAATTGTTACTGTTACTATACATATACCAGCTATATCTTTTTAAAAAAACTGGATACATATAGTTTCGACCAGTCCAATAATAATTCATATTTTCATGAACAAGTTTCATCTACCTCCTCACTATTCATATGTTTTGTTTTATTTGTTTCCATAATTTTTAGCCCCATCAAAGATCCTACCAGGTAAACATAAATGGAAGTTGCATATGTGAAACAAGAAAGACATACCAAGCAATGTAATTGACTAGTTACTACATGGCAGTAATTTTATAGAAATGTACTATTCATACCTGTTGAAACTATTTTGCTTCTAAAAGAAAAAAAATAGGTTCAAACTCTCTTTTTCATCCCTTTCATCTTAACTATAGCATACTCGACATAGAGCATTTCCTGGGATTCACTACTGGCTGTTGTTAATGACCCTCAGCTCAGCTCCGGACCATCAATTTTAGCCAGTCAATAATTTTAAGTCAGCACTGCAAAATGTTATTGCAGAGCTCTGTTGAAAAAATTAATGTGAGTTTTCTTAAAGAATACTGAAGACCATTTCAGCTATCATATACTACTAGGGAGTTTGTCCCAATATACTGATGCGATTAAGAAATCACTAGTTTCCTTCTCTTAGATATTATATTCCTAGCTATTCCAGCAAGAACTTTGTCTTGTTTATTCCTCTCATGCACCCTCTAGACCACGCTACCTAAAATACTTAAAATCACAAAACTACTTGACTGTAACTGACATCCTTCTACTCTACCTAATTCCTGTAGAGACCCACAAAACTTGCGCTGATATCAGCATATTGCAATCAGGAATTTAAAAAAAAGCCAAGCAAAAAAACAAACCAGAAAAAGTCAGGTATTCTGGCTGTAGTTTTTCCATTTCACCTTAAAATGCCAGAAGTCATTTGTCACTCTTACTGAATTACCTCATATATGTTTAAAGTCCGCCAAGTCCTTTTCACTATTATTTCCATCAACCTTTTGATGTGATGACTAATCTGCTGCAGAACTACATGATGTAACACAATGGTTAAAAATAGTAAGGAGTATCTTTGCTTTCTTTTATTGCCAGTCATTTCTAGAGTTCTTCATGCCCTCACGTAACTTTCTGTCCTTATAAAATAAAATTTTAAGCAACTTTATGTCCTGCAGTAACATTTATACATCAATTTGTTTGCTCACACTGTATTGTATATATATGAATGCATACGTATAATTATACACACAAAAAATTTAAAAGAATATTAAGACTACAACTTTAAGCACTGAAAAGTTAGGAAATACTGGAATTAGTGTTGTTAAAATGTTGAGTGACAGAGGCCTTACAAAAATCTCTGAAAAAATTAATAATTCTGCCTTTAGACAAGGATTTGAAATGTCTGCAATAAGTAGGGCTTGGGGCCATGCATGATAAGGGCAAAGCAATATATTTAATAGCTGCTCATTAAGTGCATCCTGCATGAGGTAGGAATTCTATGGAAAAATAGTGTAATCTCGTAATTAAATGTAAACATATGAGGGACCAAGTTTACTCCATTGAAACCTCCCAGGCTTTTTCTCCTTCCTTCTCCCTATCTATTATCGCAGCTCTGTTATCCCCACTGTCCATCCCTCTCTTGTTCTTGTCCCAATTCGTGCCTTTTATTTATATATGTTTGCCTTTTTCCCCTCTACATTCCACAAAGGCAACTCCTCCTCTACGTTTCCATGGGGGTAACAAACAGCACGTGTGAAACAGATTCCCTGATCTCTTCCAGTGACTGGACCTAGATCCAATCCAGTTTAAAACTGCAGGAACGTACCTGTACAAAGCAAGAGTTCAGCTCAAGGTTATTTTGCCTAAAGAAGAACATAACTGAAAACTTGATTTTGTCATAGGTTGAACTGAGCAACTTCAGTAATATGCAATACTACCAGCTTGCTTACAGCAGCAGAAGTCATGCCTTAGTATGTGTTTGCCTGTTCTGAGCACTGTCGAACAAAATGTGTGAGGTCATATAATTAAACATGGTGCATACATAAAAGCTCAAATAGAGCTGCACAGGTCATGCTAATATATTAAGTCCTATTATTTGATTGCTGAACTGGACAACACTAACAGTGTTCTTTTAATACAAGTTGTGTGTGTATGTGCCTGGGTTTGTATGTGATTTATTTTACAATAAAATTGAATTTGATCTATGCCCTTGATATACAGGAGGTTTGATTCTCTTCTCACACTGCTTTACACTGCAAAACTACTTTGATTTCAGTGAAGTTATTTCTGATGCATATTAATCTGACAGTAAATTATTGCTTTCTTTTCATACAGCTAAATACCCGCACACATACATCAGGTTTTATACATGCAGTCATATATGTACATGTACCTGCATACTCAAACATTATAACAAAGAGAGTGTACAAAGCAATTTATGTCTACTACATTTTGTGTATGGCCATGTTTGACTACATTTGTTCTATTGTGTTTTCTGGACAATTATCCTACTAAGATCCTATTCAAGCTATTCAAGCTTTCTGCCAGAAGATTTCAGTTTAGCACTAAACCGAAAGCTAAACTAAGGCAATAAACTAAACTTACCCCTTACTCCCGAGGGGGTCTAACAAAAAAAGAACATAAAAGCTGCTTGTTCAGCTGTGGCACTCCTCTTTTAAAGCTATTGTATGACTGCCTTTATTTCAATGACACATGCTGCCTGTCAGAAGGTGATAGTCTCTGTCATATTTATTAAAAGCCATTTTAGTACTAAGCAGCCTTAAGTAGCTAACTAAAGACTGTGACATAAATCATGTATGACATTATAAGACATGAAAAATGGTTCTCAAAGTAGTTACCAACCAGTGACCCTACCATTCAATATTTTTAGCAACACAAAATGAGCAGAAAAATATTGACTTACAGGGCAGGAGCTTCAAAACTTTTGAATTTCAAAAGCCATCCTTCCCAGGAGTTGAATTTAATTTTGCCTCTCTTTGATAACTGAAAAGGTATAGAATCTTGCAAGCTAGAAGCTTCCTGCTAGCTATGCCTTTTGAGGGACTCATGAGAATTGTTTTACCTAACAGTTTCTGCATCTGATTAACTCTGTTTTTTAAAGTGTTCCTGACTGCTGATCAAAACATGCAATAAATTATGCTTTGTTTTAGAAGTACTTATTTACTATACCTTTTCTGAGGTAATCTTCTAATGCATTATTTTTTACACAGCAATAACGTAACATTTAAGACTGGTATGCCACCACTAATCTACATCACAGAAAAGTCTGTACAGAAGACTAGAGTGCAGAGATGTCCAAGCTCACTTTAAGCCAGCTACAAGAAGCCATCCTGCTGTACGGCCATGGAGGAACATACCAGCTTATTTTCTTCAGAAAACTTCCATGTTCCCCCAGCAAGATTTCTTCCAGTGGTTAAACTTCCTTATTTATACAGGTATTTGGGTACCTCTACATGGTACTGAATGTGCAGGTTACATTTACACATCTCTGGCCCTACCTGAATTTAACAAGACTTCTTGATTTGGCAGCACTTGCCATGTTGCGGCTACTATAAACTTGGAAAATGGATTCCTTTTTCCCTTGAAGATACCTCGTATGCGATCCTGATATCTGGATCACATACACAATTAAGGTTTATAAACACACTAAGCATTACTTTTCCCCTACTGTACCTAACACTGGTGCATTACTGGGTTATCTCCATTAAAATTGGGGCAGGTTTCTCACATCTCTTCCTTTGAACAGTAAAATACAAGGCCATGTCTCTTATTTTGTAGTGTCCCTTTAACAGTAGAATTCAGAATATTTTATGGGGCTAAATATTAAACAGGATTGTGTTCATAAGAAAGCTGAACAATTGCTTTGTAAAGAAAGAAAAAGTTGGTTTTGGCTGCATAAGAAAACAGCAGGTGAAGAAGAGACTCTGCAGAAGTCCTCCTTAGAATATTTATAGTAAAGCAAACTTGCAGTTATGTGGCTTGCCTGTATGACAGAACAGAAAGACCTGATCTCTGCTTGGCTAAAGGAGGAGGATATGAAGAAAGTCAAGGAGGGCTGATAGGGGCTGTGCAAAGGTTGAAGTGAAGTCCTAAAACAAGCTGTTGCAGAACTTGAAATTAATATAAACCATCAGAATCAAATGGCTGTGAGGTACGGTGCTGCTTATTTCTCTCTGCAAGGAGGTAGATAGCAACGTTCACATATTGAAGTATAGAGATACTAGGTCTTCAAATTATGCAGAAAGAAAATAGATGGGTCTCAGGAAAAAAAGAGATGAAAGCTTAATGTGCTGTCTGTACTACCTAACAGTTTTCATGTTAAATTCCATTTCTTACTCCTAAAGACTCCATTATCATTAGACTAAATAGCTCCATTTCTGTAAAGCAGTCAGAAGCACCTTCCTATTAATAACGTGAGTATTTTGTGGGTAAGAACTTGGGATTTTAAACCTGGACAAGAAATTACTTAGAATGATTGCTGTTGACAATTGTTTTGCTTCATGCTATTTCTTGACATTGTAGCTGGGTGGTAAATAGTTCCTTTCCTGTGAAACTTAGAAATCTCAAAAATATTTCTTTCCCAAAATATTCTTTCCCATTAGAATTAACCCCAGAAGTTTCAAAGTTTTTCCACATAAAAGCAAGAAAGAGAGACTCCAGAACAGCAAAAAGGCATCGTTATCAGTGCCTTTATTTTAAAGTCAGGGCAGGGATTTGAAACTTAGCCTTCTGCAACCCAGTCCAATGCCCCCTTAAATTTTCATATTTTTCATTCATTTTTTTCTTTCTTCTTCATTCCTAGGAAGTGTTCATGAATTATCATTTCCAGCCAAAAAAAAAAAAAAAAATTACCTCACTCCCTACAGCTTTCATAGAAACAAAGAAGAAAAACAGCCAGGCATTTTGCTTGCTCTTACTGCACCAAGCAAAAACAGATATGTCAAGAAACAGAATCATTTGCTTGATAAAAATATATTTATTTTAAGCAACTTGAGAATATTAATCTAATCAGTTCTAAGGTGTGAGTATAAAGATGCAAACCGTTCTGTTGAGTAAGATATTCAAATAAATCAACATACTATTAACAACCATTCCAAATATTCTCCATTAAATTGGAAGTGAAGTAATCAGGCTAACATTATTAGCCAAAGAATTTTCACCACTCATATGAATTTAAATTATTTAAGCCAGTTTCAACATTTGAAGAACTTTCCTACTCTCAAGGGAGATATTAAACGTATACGTCAGTAATTCACAGATTGCTGCTGCTAGTCATCAGAATCTGGCTTTAATTCCATCCAGTTAAAATTTCTCTTCAAATCAAGGTGTTTAATTCACTAAAAACACCTCAAAATCAAACAGAGAATAAATAATCTTATTAATGATAGACAATCTAAAATGATACCTTTCCTTTAAGACCTGAGAAAGGGAGGTACCTGATTATCCAAATTATCTGGAGAGCAAACTGTGAGCTAATTTACATGGTAGTAATGAGCACATAGCTTTCATATGACTTCCTGAACCATTTGAACACTGACCTGACTGAACCTGGAGTCTAGAGAGCAAAGAATATGACACTATAGGGGAAAGGAAACAGTCCAAGCAAAAGGAGGTAATAATAAACATTTGGATGCAATTTACATGGGTGTGAGGAAAAAACCAGGGTCATACTGTGGCAAAGAGTTCAGTAATCTTCATTTCCCACCCTTCATACATTTTAGGGCTACTGTAACGCTGTACTGTTCCCAGAGGAAACAGAAGATTAGGTAGTGGTCTTGCCATTTCAGCCTGCGTTAGGCAGGGCTCTTGTTTGTTGTCTCTTCTTGAATGATAGTTTGGTTTCAGAATGGCCAGCAGAAGATGTTAGACCGTTAATTTGTCCTTTCATTCTCCCCAGCTATTAATCGGATAGGCAGGGACTTGCTCTTCTATTCTCTCCGAAATTCTTTCGTACCAGTCCTCAATAAGCCTAGCTATCAAAGATAGCTTTCAGAACAGTCGCCAACCATGGAAGGGATTAACAAATCATTTAATTGCTACATGGCTCCCTTGAGGAAAGAGGGGCTTTATACTCAAGATCTGATACATTCTCTGCAGATACTGAAGCTGACCACACTATGAATCGCCAAAGAGTTTTCAAGGAATGCAAAGTGGTCCCATTGCTATGTAAGAATTAATTTACAGTTGTATTTATTGAACAGCAGGGTAAGTCATTCCTTTTTGATTTCTTTCTTGAAATGAGACGAAGTGTCAGCTAGTATTTAGTGAAATTATGTTACTTTTACACCAGATGGAAAGCTGGCCTGACAACCTTTGCTTCATGTAGAGAGACAGATACACATGTTAAAAACTCCCACAGATTTTTTTTTTCCCCCAGATAAAAGTTTTTTTTTCTAGAAACTCCTGTTCTACAGATGAATCTGGAACTTTCTGTAATGTTAGGCAAATAATGCTGTCTGTAGGAGTCTTCTAAACCTGTGTGTGATTACACACTTTGATTTTATGGAGTTAACCCCATTTCTGTAAAAGAACAAATAAAGAACCTTAATTATACACTTCCGCTTGTGTTAAAAAAGTCTTGTAGCTGTTTCACTGAGAGGGCCTTCAACCTTCCTTCTTTGAAGAAAGGACTTAAAATTTAGCAGGATGCTTTTCACTGTCGCTATGCAGTCTCAGCCTGTTTGGACAAGCTATAAACTTCTGACAAAAATCAAGAGTTTGCACGTGCTCAATGAAAGCTTGTTAGACGGTATCAAACAACATTCTTTATGGAGTCTGTTTTCACATTTTGTCTTCCAGAACTGAACAGAGCTTTTCCTTGCAACAGCTCCTCATGGCTGCCAGAAACAATTATGGCACTGGGCACTGGAACAGAAAAGAGGCAAACAGTCTTCCTGTGTTCTCAATGTTCCTCTTGTTATTCACACAGCTGAGAGAGAATCACTTGGGTTGGAAGACACAGTGCTCATAAAAAAGTGAGTGAAAAGTGGATCGGAAGACTTGACAGGAGAAAAAGGACTACCAGAAAATATTGCTGGCTGTGTGAGATATGCTAATGGATAAGAGCAGAAGGGCCAAACTGGTGGGAAAAGTGTGCAAAAAATTAATTAGTACTACTAATTACAACTTAGTACTACTAAGTACAACTACTTCCCACAAGAACCTGGAATAGGGGACACAGTTCTCAATTTTTACGATTCCTCTGCTGTAGGTATACAGTTGGGAAAGTCACTGCTAAACTGCATGCATCTTCTCCATGCTGTGGCCAACCCACAAAAGAGATGATAGCTTATGGCTGTTGCCAAATACTTCATTTGGAGACATGCAAGAGGCTGTGCTACAGGTCTGTAAAATCTCTATTTAATATCAGTGTAGCAGCCTGTGTAGCTCCACCTAATGACAATTCTGTTTTTCAGGAAGGTCTTATGTTGTTTACTGTATCCTACCTTGTATGGTACATTAAAATCTGGATAAAATATGATACATGCTGCAAAGTTTTATTCAAAATTTAGAACATATCAGTATTAAGTTCACCTGTGCAATCTTTAATTGATTCCTGCATGTATAATGATTCTATTTCTCTTTTTTTTTTGCATGAATATATTCTGTCCTGGATCCCTACTTCATTCAATAGTCAGGAAGTACAGTGTTTAGGGAATGATTAAGGCTTAGGCTTTGAATAAGGATGTTGTCATTAGACTTCTGTCTCACTTGCTCCAGAAGGCAGATACTGCCCTGGAAGGACGAAGCAAAATCAAAGATTGGTCTTCTCTTCTGAATGTGAATTTAAAAGTCTGTGTTGAGCTGAATAGGTGGAGATCCAGAGGGAAGGATCAGCACTACAGCCCTTGAGGGAGCAGACTGTGTCAAGAGAAAGGTGCGGGAAGAGAAAGCGAGGTCTCACTAATGCAATGGAAGGCTGCTTTACTGGAACTGTGTTCTGACTCTGAAGTCTGCCAGAAGACCTGAATTCTTACAACAGCAGCGTAAGTCAAGAAGAGCTCTATTTTTCACACTTCAAGCTCTATAAGCAGCTCCAAACCATATGAGCAATCAGGCCTGAAGTCTCCTACATTCTGAGGATTAGGCATTTTTGACAAAGCAGGATTTGCTCTCTCAGTGTTTCAAGTACACAGATATTTCTGTGGGGGCATAGAAAGCAGCTTATTTCACAAAATAAATTATTTCTTGCTTGCAGGGAACTCATTTAATATAGCAATAATTGCATAGAAAATCCCACATGGAAATTAGTTACTCAAAGCAGGGTTTGGCTAGAGGTCACAAACAAAGCAAAAGGGGAAAACATTGATTATGCAACCACAAAGCTATGCTGTGTTGTCAACTCAGTTGAGGTATATTTAACTGGAGCAACACAGTACCATATACGGGTAGACAAGCTTGCTCTGAATGACAGACACTGCTCCCTCTGGGCCAAAACACCCTACTGTTCAATAGGGCTATGAAGATAAAAGATTCCTGAATGAAGTAAAATGAACTTATTGTCCAGAATTTATTGATATTCCTGTAAATAACAGGTGCATGGTAGGAACTAGGATGTAGGGCTACAGGAACCCAAAAGGACCAAAACATCCCCAGCTCCCATGTCAGTTCAGAAGTAGCCAAGAGAATAGTGTCCTCAACTACCATTGCTTTTCTGCATATTTAGTTGGGAAGCAGATGAACCCTTAACTCTTTGCCCTCCACTATAATCTGCTGCACCAGAACATAGAACTGCAACATGTTTTACTTACACCTTGAATAACTTTGGAGATACAGGATGGATTACAGTTCTGTCTCTTTTGGAGAGCTGCAATTACATGTCATTTCCTCACAGGAGTTACACTTGAAAAGCACAACCAGCAACTGATTTAGTAACCCATGTTACTCGGACAGGAGTAAATTCTGCTTATTGCAAAGAGTCCTGAATTCACAGAATGTTATACTTATGAAGGACTGTCTTCATGTCTGAGGATCAGATTCTTAAGGTCCAGTCTGCGTAAACGTTGCTTACATGGCTCTTGGCTCAACTGAGGGACCACAAACGTTGTATACTATGGAGCCACTCAACATAATCTGAAGAGAATATTTCCTTCAGTGCAGCTGCAAAATACCATAAATAGGCATTCCCTCTCCTTCCTTACAAAGAACAAAATCTCAGACTTGGCTCAGTAAAACATCTGCTTCACTTGGGGGAGAGAATCCCCTTCATTTCTTTCCTACAACTATGACTGTAATAGAATCAATATTAAAAAAAAGGCAAATCTAAAGGATGAGTCTACATTTTGCTCATCTTCTCTGTCTTCATTTATATCTGTAAAAAAGATTACAACGACATACTGGAGTAATTTTCACTCCCTATATACCCTCAAAGAAAAGTTAATGCACAGCAAGGAAGGGGACAGAATAGCGTGGAAATCCAAGGGCTGTTGTAACCATTCCCTGTCCTACTTGCCCAAATCACTTTATGGCTTGGAAGCCAAGGAAGGTTTTTCTTCTTTTCCCTCAAGTGGCTATTGACTTGAACAGATTAACTTGTCATGAAAATTGTTTAGGTATATACATTATAGTAATAAGGGACATACATGATGGTTCAATCAGATACTGAGACAATTTATGCCTACTGCAACTGACAAGACTGGAGATTGAGTGCCCATAACCATTCAAAGTACAGTACTGCCTGTTCTTTTTCCCTTATTGTCTCTAAATTGCTATAAAAATTAATTAGTGTTAAAATAACACTACTGTAATGAACCTGTAATAGGCAATCTTTTCCCAGATAAAATGTTCCTTTGTTTTTAATAAAGAAAATGTTTTTATCTATTTTATTTTTCTCTTCCTTGGGACAATAGTTGAAAACAGTTAGCATATAAAACATTTCTTACTCTTCATTCTTTATGTGTAAACCCCATGGACACAATGAGCATTGGCTACAGTATTTTGTGTTGTCTTCCTTTCTATCTGTCTTTGTAAGTTGGATTTTCACAGAATCATAGAATGGTTTGGGTTCGAAGGGACCTTTTAAAGAACAGCTAGTCCACCCCCCCTGCCATGGGCAGGGACATCTTTCACTGGATCGGGTTGTTCAAAGCCCTGACCAACCTAACCTTGAACACTTTCAGGGATGGGGCATCCACGACTTCTCTGAGCAACCTGTTCCAGTGTCTCACCACCCGCATGGTAAATAATTTCTTCCTTATGTCCAATCTAAATCTACCCTCTTTCAGTTTAAAACCATTACCCCTTGTCCTGTCACTACACGCCCTGGTAAAAAGTCTCTCTCTCTCTTCCTTGTAAGCCCCCTTAAAGTATTGAAAGGCCACAATATGTCCCTGGAGCCTTCTCTTCTACAAGCTGAACAACCCCAACTCTTTCAGACTTTCTTCATATGAGAGGTGTTCCAGCCCTCTGATAATTTTTGCGGCCCTCCTCTGGGCCCGCTCCAACAGGTCCATGTTCTTCTTATACTGGGGACCCCAGAACTGGATGCAGTACTCCAGGTGGGGTCTCATGAGAGTGGAGTACAGGGAGAGAGTCACCTCCCTTGACCTACTGGCCATACTTCTCTTTATGCAGCCCAGGATACAATCGACTTTCTGGGCTGCAGCGCACATTGCCGGCTCATATCTCATTTTTCATCTACCAAGTCCTTCTCTACAGGGCTGCTTTCAATTCATTCGTCACCCAGTCTGTACTGATACTGGGGATTGCCCCAACTCAGGGGCAGGACCTTGCACTTGGTTTTGTTGAACTTCATGAGGTTCATATGGGCCCTATCCTCAAGTATGACAAGGTCCCTCTGGAGGGCATCCTTTCCCTCTAGCATATCAACTGCACCACTCAGCTTTGTGTCATCCACAAACTTGCTGAGGGCACACTCAATCCCCCTATCTATGTCATTAATGAAGATATTAAATGGTATTATTCCCAGTACAGACCCTTGAGGGACACCACTCGTTGCTGGTTTCCATTTGGACATTGAGCCATTGACTGTAACTCTCTGGATACAGCCAGCCAATTCCTTATCCATCTAATAATCCATCCATCAAATCCATATCTCTCCAATTTAGAGGCAAGAATGTTGTGGGGGACCATGTCAAAGGCCTTACAGAAGTCCAGATAGATGACATTGATAGCTCTTCCTTTTCCACTGATGCAGTTACTCTATTGTTGAAGGCCACAAGATTAGTCACGCACAATTTGTCCTTGGTGAAGACTTGCCCTTGGTGAAGCCATGTTGGCCACCTCTAATCTAATTTCTGTAAAATGTTGCATATCTTGTTGATGTTTTAGTTAAGGATATGCTTCCTTCACCTTAATTTAACAAAACTCATGGTACTCAGGTGTGTGATACATTTCCTAGCATACTTCTTCCAGGAAATGTGACTTTCAAGCAGAAGAATGTTCTGGCCACAAAGGTTATGCTATCCAATTTTTCACTGTGCTGGGAAACTACAGAGGATTAATTGGTATTACTATCAGGTTTTCGGCAAGCAATATACTGTTATAATACACACCACCTAATCATAATCTTTGATAGCCAATGAGGGGTGACTAGCACTTTAGAAATGCTGACAAAGCTACTAAAATGATCTTTTATTTTGGAAATTGAGTCCTTGCACATATTGCGATTTAAAAGCTTGTGACATTTTTATAGGACTGTTACTCCGGTTATGCCAGTGACTGACTAGGTTCTGCCTGTGGCTGTGATTTCACTAAATCAGGGTTACAACTCTGAGAGTAAATTTCTGTTAGAAAACATGAATACAAGTAGCAAAATCTAGACAAAGACTTTGGATACTATCACCAATAAAATGTAAAAATTTTGACAAACCACTGTCCAGTGAGTAACTATGACCTAAATTCCTCTAGTTGAGCACTTTCTGCCATCCAAACAAGGACGAATTTAATCAGTATGAATCATATCCTCTTTCGAACCCATTGGCTTCCTAGCACTTCATTGTCTTATCCAGAAAGTTTTGCATCCTGCTTGAAATTACTTTAATGAATAGTGCGTGTCTGGTACCCTCAGTAAGCTGGTTCTGCTGCCATTTCCACTGCTCCTGTTTTTTCTGTCTTGTGTAACAGAATAATTACTGCTTGTTCTCAGTTCTGTGCTACTTTTTCTGTTTTTCAACCTGCTCCAAATACTTGATGCAGGTCTTTATTGCCTCTGATTCACCATCTTTTCACACTTCATGTATGACTGCATAGTTTCCTCACCTTATTTCTGTATTTATTTCTTTCACTAGCCTCTCCTTACCCTCCAGTGCCATTTCTTTCTCCATTAACATTTCCAGAGACCCGCACCCTACAACTGTTTAATAAGTATCTTTAGCAACTATAACTATGTTTTGCCTCTACTTAAGCTTCATCTGTTTTTAAGTATGCTGTCATGTAGTCCTTCTACAACATTGCTGACTGTAATTTTCAAGTAAAATTCAGTTTCACTAATGAGTAATTAGCCATAAAATAACCAGGCTTTTTTGTTGCTGTTCCTATTTGATGCTTCCATTCAATTATTTATTCCTGAACAAAAGTTTTCTCTGAAAGTCAGCCTATGTCTTAATTCCTTCAGCTGTTGTCTTCCCTTCCTCTTTTCTGTCATCATCAGTCATCTCCCAGATGTAAGACAACATTAGGGAAAAGAAAGGAAAACAAAGAGGGGTGTAGGATAGTGCAGTAAAATGAACAGAGCAGAAAGAAAAGGGAAAAGACAGACTGAAGGATATGGGGAGAAAACTGGGGAGGGGTGAGGAACACCAAAGGAAGACAGGGGTAAATCAGTGTGAAAAAAAGAGCTGAGCATGAAAGGGGAAAAGAAGGAAAAGGAAAGAAAGACTTGGGGAAAACACCATAGCTATAGATAGCATAAAGAGTAGACAATAAGAAAGAACAGACAAAGAGGAGACAGAAAACAAAGAAAATTAATCAAGACCAAAAAAAAGCCCTGGGGAGATGATCTGTATCAGAAATAAGGGGTGTTTTTAACCAAAATTGGAGATGCACAGTATAATGTGGAACACTATAGACCAGAGCAGAGGCCCTAGGACAATAAACAGAAGAAATATTTTAAAATAAATGAGCACAGAGTGAATAGAGCAGTTGTGCTGCTGTACACTCCAAACAGGAAAGGGGTTATAAGTTATGAGCATTAATCTGGTGTTTCTCTACAATTTAAAAGGTAAGCAGGATGCTAAAAGGCATTAGCATAGAACTAAAATGTTGTATTTTTCTACTATATGCTCTTTGATAACTCTATGTGCTACAATATATTGAATAAGGATACTAAAACTAGCAGAGCTCTGCTGTCATCACACAATGATGCATGGTAACAGTAAAGGTACATTTGGGTATATTGCTCCTGATTGCTTATTTCAGCCTTCTGCCAAGCTGTAGTCTGCCCCGTTCCTGCTAAACATTATAAATATTTTTAATGGAAATGCAACACACATCAAAAGATGTGATATTATTGTTTTATGAGGCACTGGTTAGACCTCATGCTTAGCTGGGCTCATTTTGCTACAGAAAGGCTATTATAGTACAACATAATGGAGTACATGGGATAAATTCAGCTTTTGAGATAACTTCTTATGAGGAATTGCATGTTGGCAGATGCACTGATTTCAAGTGAGGCAGACGTGCATCTGAAGGTAGAATATTCTCCAACAAAAAGAAAAGTGCAAAGTAGCCCAAATGAAATCCTTTGAAATCATATGTCAATTTGACAAAATATACTTGGTTCTTACGGTGCTTTCAATGCACGGTGCTTGGTTATTATCATTATGCTCATCCTGCGTAAGGGAAAAAGATACAGGGACTTGACAGGGGGCACTTATGGAAGTCAGATGCAAAGCCAGAAATGATACCATGAATTAATAACATCAGCTTTGTTGAAGTTGATATTAAAATTCTAATTAGCTCCAACTGTCCTGGGGCTTAAGCACAGTTTTCCTGTCACTCCGTCTATTAATTTCTCAATCTAACCAGGAAAAACAACAGTGGCCTAGCTTTTTTAGGGACAGGTGCTCGCTTCCACTTGTAGCATCCTCTCTGAAGATTGTTTTGAAAGGACAACCAGCCCCTCTAGACACCCGGCTGTGCACACGAAAAGGGATGTCTAGTGCCAATCTCTTTTTCTGGGTGGACATGGCACAATAGTTGGGCTTTAAGGGTGGTTATGTATCTGAGCAAGAGGTAACATTTGCTTGTGAGGGCAGTGCATGCCCTTACAGGCATTTCCTAGCTCCTCCTTGGCAAATGCAGCAGGCCAGATGGAACTGTTCCTTGGGCTGCCAGTTGGACCACCCTGGTTTGTACCAAACAGGATTTTAAAAAACCCAAGGGGATGGAAAAAGTCTGAAAATTAGCAACTAAAAATAAACAGGAAATGAAGGCAGAACTGTTTCACATGAAGTGCCATCAGTACATGAAATAAAATTGTCCAGTTAAAATTACAAAAATGATGAATTTAAGTAAAAACACTAGGAATTGTGAAAATAATGCCAGGGCAGAAGGGAAAGGAAGAGTTATATTTAAAGAAAAAAACCTAAACAACCACAGCTACAGCAATGCTATCACTAGAACCACACGTGGATCTCTTTGATGTGAGGTAAAGGAATGTGTCCAGAAGTATGGGATTTTGAAGGTCTGAAACATGTTAACTTTAACAAGGTTCCTGTAACCTCCTTTGGAATTCCTTATATGTCACAGCAGCTATTGTCTGTAGCTTGAAATTTTTTTTTCCTTTAAGTAATAGCTTTGAGATATTAAGACTCAGGCCAAGTACATAAGGGAAGTTTGTATTCTATCATTTGTACTGCATAAGCATGAGCAAATAGATAGGAGAAAGTTACTGCATAGTAACAACAACAACAATACTTTCCTAGTTATCCAGGATCAGTTCTTAAGATTTAATGCAGATTTTTTCTCCAGATGGATATAAGATGCTGTCGGTCTGTGAGGACACGTTCTTTTCAATATGCATTATTTAATGGAAACATAATGCCAAAGAGAAATAGCACCACCTACAATTTGATAGTACTGTTTAAAGCTGGAAAAGTCAGAAGAATCTCTCAAAAAATACAGGGCGCGATCCTCTATTGCCAAGATAAAACCTAGATGATCTACACATGACCTTTTCCTTCTGCAGGTTCTGTTCCTGAAAAGAGCTATGAAACTGCTTTCTGACCATTCCATTTAACACTCACACCAACAAAACATAATATAGAAAATAAAGCATAAACAGACATTATTTACACAACGTATCATGTATGCTAATGTTGAGATATTGAGTAAAATACTGTAATATGCAATTCCTTTTGGTATTTCACTCATCTGAGACCTTGAGACACTAAAGGCTGTGTTTTCTAATTTTGGAGTTTTACACAAATGCGGGCACTGGAGCACTTTCATTATCTAAACAGTTCCCCAAAAAATTTAAATACAGTGAAGCACAATCAAGCCTTATCAGATAGATTATTAAGCAGGACTTGCTAGGATACTTGAACTGCTAACCAAAACAACCTATGCAGCACATGTTTGTGCAGCAGACTGGGGGCCTCAAAAAGTCTTCCTGTTCTGCAAGGTGAATTCCACTGAGTAGCACTTGGTTCTGGGGAGGGGGGGCAAGGGAGGGAAACAACAACAACCACCGCAACAAAACAACAACAAAAAGAGATATTCCTTTCCTGCAGGACATATGGAATGCGAAGCATCCAGGACAGCAAACTGGAGAAGTATCACTTCAGAGTTCTTTGGATTTAGTGAACTCTCCCTACAGTTAAGGCCAGCAACACTGTCAGAATCTTAGGTATTTCCATAGCATCTCTAAGTCAGCACTTTTTTAGGCAGCTGTCTCTGAAGTGGTACCATAGAAACGATCTCTCAGTGATTGTGCTTGTGTACCAAAGCTCATAAGTTTGCAGGTGAAACAGCACTAGGTTTCTTTTTTTTTTTTTTTTTTTAAGTCCCAGTGCTACAAGTATAATCTGAAAATGATACTATATTTTTCTGGTTCACTCCACCTTACTAGTACTAACAATATTTCTGTATTTGGAATTTAAAGTAACGAGGAGAAGACAGTAATTCAATACAAGACAGGGTGGTTAGCAAAGAGGACATCATAAGACGATCTAAGATGGTAGGTAGAAACTGCATCCTGCTTTAGTTGGCAGGCCACCTTCCTTTCTTTCACTACTAAAGTGCCGCTACACTTTAATATTCTAAGATGATAATGCACAAGATGGAGCACAAGGCATTTTGTTGTTATTTCGTGGGTATGGTTTTTTGCCGTTCAAAGAAAATAACACAGAAGGGTCTTTACAGAAAGACCTTGGGGCAGATTCTTAGGTAGTAGAAGTTATCATAACTGAAATCAAGAGAGACATGGCAGTTTCAAACAGCTGATGAGCCGCCTCTTCTCTTTTACAAGTGGCTCTTGAATGTGGCCAGAAAGGGATCACAGAAAGTCCCATCACAGAATCTCCATGCCTCAGACATCAAGGACAAAAATCTGCCTCCACTACAGGTTTTAGCAAATGTGCTACTGGTTTTAATGAAGCTCACCTATTTTTACTTGTTTAATTGTTAGAGTATGGACACTTCAAAAGCTTAGAATTTTTCAATTTTTCTGTAACTTAGAAATTTTCAATTTCTTAGAGAAGTAATGGGCTATGTTTTCCTTTCCCAAATTTAAATTTTATATTAAGACCGAGACAACCAATAAGTAAATGAATCAACCTATTAATTTAAAATCCCCCCCCCTTTTTTTTTATAACATGCAATCTTTACTCATTTACTTAGAATTATTCATAGGACAAAAACAGGAAATCACCATTCTGAATATTATCCGTAGCTCAGAGTTCACATCAGAGTTCAACAAGTCTCAATTACTACCTACAGATATTTAATTTAATTTTAGAAGGAAGCATGCATATACAACACTATATACTATATACTCCATATACAACACTAGTCTAATAAATGTTCCTTCCACAATCTCTATACTTCCATAGTTTCTTTAAAATTTACTCTAATATTACTCTATAGACTACTGTAATATGAATTAGATGACAAAATCAAATGTAGATTGCCACTGTGCAGGGCAACATATAAAGACATTTAAAATATACATGGAAAACTAACTTCCAAGGGGCTTAAAACAAAAGATGAGAGATATATTAAACTAACTTAAATAATAAAGGTTCTTAAAATAATTGTATTCAGCTTTCTATTTCATTATGTATCTCATTCCAGTATCATCACTGTAGTCAGTAAATTTCCAAAATTGGAAAATTTGTGATTCAGACACTTTTACCCATCCCACCATGTGAAAATAAAATTAATTTTGATGCACGTTGTACCAGAAACTCGATATAGGTCCTGCAAATAGTAATACCTGTATTTTTTATTGTCAACTAAAGTTTTTTAGTGAAAACTAATTACCCATTCTCAGTATGAAACATCGATGGAGTTGGCGGTAGAATCATACTTGGGTTGCAGCACTCCTTGCCATCTCAGCCAAAATTCACACAGCCAAGGGTGTTGGCTACCTGTAAAACAGTGATATCATCATTTCCAATTGTCTCCTTTCTAAAGATATGTCAACAAAATCATAGTATCAACCAATACGGCTCTTTGCAAAGCTCTATTTCCACAAGCAAAGCAAATTCAAGAAATTGCAACTCTGGAGTATTTTACATGTTTTGAAAATGTAAAACTGTAACTATGAAAAAGAAGGAATTTTTATCATTCACTTGGAACAGGAATATTTGATAATTCATGTGCTTCTGACATATATTGATCCAACAGAACCTCAGTTCTTTTCCATCAGGTCAATAATAAATATTCCACAATGTTTATGAATATGCAGACTCATAAAGCATTAAACCTATATGACAAAGCATAAGATCTCTCCATTTTTGTTGCTTTATGTTAAAACAGTTATTCAGAGCACTTGATACCAATGAAAAATGCATGTTTATCACATATAATAATTTAATAATATAATCTGCAGTGCTACAGTTCTTTCCTAGTTTGTGGATTGCCATACACAATGACTGTATCTTACATGCCAAATGAAGGAATGAAACATTATTCTCATTTAAATACTATAGGAAGCTCCAGCACAGCCCGGTTAAATAATTTACTGAGAAGATCTTAGGTAGTTTGGGAATGCAAGAAAAATTTCCTATTATAAACAGTACTTAGCACTTACGAAGTGCTTTGCATTTTCACAATACTCCTCAAACAAGCATGTAAGTATTGTGTGCGTTGTACAAATAAGGTCACTGAAATGGACATCTTTCTTTAAGAAGGATTTAAAAATAAATGCTTTCTCAAATAAGAATCAGAACACATTGCAATGGTTTCTGTTTCAGAGCTAACCAGAAACCATGGCTTCCTCGATTGTTCAAAAGTTAAGTGGTACATGAACCAATTTTATTGTCCTATCAATGCATGACTGAAAATATTCCATATTAATGTAATATTAATAACATAAGTACAAAAATAAGTATGTAAGTAAACAGATATTGTATACGTAGCTAGCTAACATCTTTGCACTCCTAAGAAATAAAGTATCAAGGTGTTGTAATGCTGAAGTTCAGGCCCAGGCTAGAAGGATGTACATAATAAGGGGACGATCAAGAGAGAACTGATAAATTTAGGGGAACCTGTTCAATGGGCTCTAGATCAAGCCACAACGGAGAGGATAAAGCCTATCTGAAAGAACCCTGATTTCATTATTCACTTTTCCTTCTCTATTTTATCATTGTTATCCATTATTTTTTTCTATTTTTTCAGTGCTAGCCTCATTTTCCTTTTATTCATAAATTTTTATTTTCTTCAAATAAAAGGATCTTTACTTAGCTCTACCCATCAACGGGTGAATTGCTGCCTACTTTGAGAAAGGATGTAAAAAGTCATAATTAACCCATTTAAATGTTACATCTTTTCAGAATTCCATCTCATCCTAACGGCTGCAGGTAGGTGGATCTCAAGATACAGTGTGGAATCCTATTTGAGAAATCTCTAAATTAAGGATCAGTAAGAAAGAAGCACAGGACTGTTTCCCCATCAAGTTCTTTTCCTAGAAGTGTCCTATTTGTGTCCTACATGACTCCCTCCCTGTAGGAAACCAGAAAGATAAATAATTCATAATTACTATGTAATCTGCTTGAAATTACATTTTTAACATCATGTTACTATTAAAACTTTTTAAAACTCTGTCTCCTACCCAGAAATACTGGAAACTTTAGAGTTATTACCTGTCCATTCAGCTCTGTCAAAACAATTTAATTCTGCAGACTTCCAGACTAGTTCATTGATTTCTTGGTACAACAGCACTCTCAGGGAACGTACAGCTGTCACTTAGAAGCATTTCCCAAAGTTTTGTCTGTACAGATTACCTACTCCTGAGACATACAAGTGCCCTTGATGTTAAAGTTCAAACCCTTTGGAAAGCCATGCTTGGTGGAGCGATACACAAGCCTCCCAGAAGAACTGAACATGCAGTTTCAGGTTATATAAAAAACCATAGGTCCAGAGAGAACAGCCCACACAGTCCCTCTGCTCCTTCAAGCTGCCAGAGGCAGAAGATTTGAATGTCCTCAGGGCCTTCCTCCGTTACATACATTCAGATAAGTTTATCATAAACAGTTCCACTGAAAGTACAGGGCTAGTATCTCAGACTTTATATTAGAGAAAAATGACTGCTGGAACAAAGTATTCCCTTGTGAACAACCAACTGACACTTCAGTTTCCAAAAAATGTTGAATGGCAGTAGAAACTCATTTGACTCACACCCATACTTGACTGATTTGCTGGCAAAATTCAACAACTAGTCCGTGATATACACATTGTCCTGCAAACAATGTATTTCCATATTAAAAATCATTAAATATCATTATTCCAGTGGATGGGTCTGAAAAATTGATCCTGATTATAGTCCTTTATGGAAGTCAACACTTAATCCGTTGATCACTATATCATATCTGAGTGGTGACCTATACTTACTAATCTTGTCCCAGACATAGAAAGCATGAAGTTACAGAACTTTGTACCATCCCTGGAACACTATGATTCCTGTTTTAAATAATCATTTTGGTCCTACTCTAAAAAATTATATGGGGAGCAGGAAAGGTTAAAATGCTGGAACCATGACCACTTTAAATCATGTTTTTGCCAGAATCAGAACTGAACCTCTGCAATAAGGGTTAAGTGCAGTCTGTTTACCTCATTCAAACATCTAGTCTGCAGTGACCATTCCCTGGGAAATTAGGGATTCCCTCACATCTGTAACAAATTACATGGAGCAGTACAGCTCATCCTTAAAGTTCATTTGACAGTGATTGTAATACGTGCCTTAAGGTTAGGATGGAGTGCTTAACTCAATCACTTGATTATACACAGAATTTCAAATGCTGTAGAAGCCAGGCTGCATATAAATTTCTGGGATTGAGGACAACTCACCTGGAGATCAGGGCAGTTATTGTTCATATCTCACCACAGGCAGACCACATTCATACGGAGAATACTACTACCTAACGGGGAAACATAGACTAGAAGAAATTTTCTATTAGAGCTGTCCAGGAACAGATGGTTCCAGCATCTGCTATTGTGTCTCCTTATCCTGGGTTATTTATTTATTTTTTAAAATATGGTTCGGCCTTAAGTTCAGTCAAAGTTCATCTGGCATCCACATCAGTTTACATCTTTATCCAAGGATCTTCTTTGTTCATACATCTTACAGTCAAATGAAAGAAATGATTCACACATTGCCACCTGTGTGTGAACCTACCACCTACTTCGATTTATTTCTCACCAAAGTTAATGGACTCTTCATCTCAAAGTTTAGAAGAACGTACACGGTCCAATCTGCCTTTGAAGACCTAGCAAAATGGTATCAGCCTGCAGAACAAGGGAGTCCCAAAACCTGATGGTTCCACAGTGCTCCATGTGGATAAAGTAGCTTTACGACCACATCCTAAACTCCTAGCCAAACCGGTGTCTACATTCCATTTTAATTACGGTGAAGTTGAGCACCGTTTTTTAGTTAAAGGTTGACTATTGTAAATAATCTAAGATCCACATGCTTGATATTTGCTGTGCATCACAGGAGTGTGAGGGAGGGCGAGCAGGCCAAACTCAGTCACTTCAATGATGGGTTCCCAAAGAACAGCCTCTGTAAGAATCAGCTGTTTACAAAATCACCTGCTTCTTCCAACTTCTTCTTTGCATGACTGGGACTCAGACTGTAGCTTTAATCCTCTCCAGACTGATCTCACTCGGTCAGGATTTAGGCTGCTAACACAATGCTCCCAATGCCCCTTCAGGGAAGCAAGATAGAAAAAGTTACTAAGGGTAAAATTTGTAACTGCAGGTCAGTGGAGGCTAAACGGACACTTGAAAAAGATGGCGCTATGTATGCATTACACCGGCACAGAGAAGACAGCCTAGGAGTGCACATAAGCCTGCAGAAGCACGTGTGATGCCAGAAACGTGAGGCAGCTTTCGGCGCCATTCTGAAGTCATTTAACACAGGCCAAAACGACTGATTTTGAGCATGCTGTTACCATGTGTCTGAGAATGATTGTTAGGTACACTGGTACTTTCCTCCATATGCCAGGGCACTTGGTAGTTCTGAGAACGATGTGTCGAGGAGCGTATGTATTTGAGATGAACTCCCTACTTTCTGAAAGATAAATTATGCTACTGAATTAGACACATCTTTCTGAAAGCTGCATTACACATATGAATTAGACACATGCTGTTCTAGGAAAATATGTCACAATGGTTGCTGACTCCATCGTTATTTTCCACCTGTGGGAGAAAAGTTCTTTTACTGTTTGGAAAGTAGCCTCGAATAGCACAGTTAATACAGCATATATGCTCTATATGCAGCAATGCTGTACATGGTGCCTTAGCATGTATTACATGAAAGCTACTACGAAGAATTTCCCAAAGCTCCCATATCAAATATGAATTGACTCACACTGATTTATGCAACAAAGCGAAATGCACATGCACTGCATCAACACAGAGAAAATCTGTAGCATCCTTTCTGACATCCCAGACATCGAGCAGCTCAGAGCACAGCTTCATGACCGCTTAGTTTTAACACTACCGAGCTACAATTTCCATCCCCACACTTAGCAGGCAACAAAGAATACTAGGCACAAATATTTAGGCCCATTATTTAGTTCTGGCATGCACAATATCACTTATTCAGAAAGACCTTTACTCCTTTGATAACTATTACAAGCATTTCAGCTTCCTTGATGACGTCTTATACAAATCGTTCCTACAGCAAGTTAAGAATACTTCAAACACTGGAGCAAGGGATAGCAGACACGTGGCTGGTAAACTGCAGTAGGCAGTGGCATTACTACAGTCCCTGGCAGGAAAGAAAGATTTTTTCCCACAGCAGCTTCCTTTGTCTCTTTGTAACACACATAAATAAAGACCCGCTGTTGAGGTGAATTACAGCAGGTAGTGAAAGTATGCAGACCATAGGCAACAGGGCCTCTTGAGTCTTCATTCCCTCACAAAATGGTTTGCTTTATCTGCCTTCTAGTTAGCCTACCCTATGTTGCAAAATTGAACACACGTAACTGAAGGTTTGTGTTAGCAGCTGACGTGATGTGCTAAAATAATATGTAGTTCATATTCCCTGATGGGCCAATCAAGTGGAGTTACCATCAGCCCAATACTGCTTTTGTACCCAGACGGGACCTGGGTTTTTTTGAAGTCATGTTTAGAAAGTAGATGCATTAGTTTACAGTCCCAAATGGTCCAGGTGGCTTCAGCTGGTTTAGAGGATTTCTAAGAGCCATGGGGAACTCTGTGGTAAAGACATACCCTAAAAACCTGTCTGTGACTGTCTGGGCACCTATTTTCCCATAAAAAATATCCTAACAAGTCCTGTTCATTCATGTTATACCAGCTTTCACACCTCGTATTTGTGGTATGCAAAGACAAGCAACATGTTATTCTCAACCCCATGAAATGATGTGGGCTATAGCACATGGTGGATAGAACCAACCAGAAATGTTCTGACCAAGCTGAAAAAACTCTGTTACATCACAAACAGAAATATAAGCAAAAATATAATGGTTTTATAAACTTCTGACTACCCACAAGATGCTTTAATGAAAGCATTCCAGCAGTTTTCCTTCTTCATTACCAGAGGAGCTACTACAGCGAATGGACTTGCCGCGTTCACAGCTGTGGGGAACTCCTGCCATAAAGACTGTCCCAGAGTCAGGGTTTCCTGATATTCCAGTTCTCTGCCTTGAAGCCACAGGAACCCTAGCCCCAGTGATACAGCAGAGAGCCAGAAAAAACTCTCCACTTCTAATGGGACTCTCAGGACAGTCGGGCTGTCACCCAAAAAAAGCCAGAAGCACAGGAGCCCAGACTGCCAAACCTTGAGATTCCTGCCCAAGTCCTCATTCCAAATTTCCAGATTCCTGGGTCTCTGTCCATCTAGCTGACAGAAAACAGGGAGATGGGACCTTTAAGTTTCAGGAGCCACAGCTGAGGCAGAAGCCTCAGAGGTTGGACTCTCAAGCTCAGTTTTGTTTCAAAGTAATTTAAATGAACTATGTGACCACTTTAGAAAGATTTTTCTACTTTCCTTTCTAAATGAAACATACAAAATTCAAAATTAAAGGCTTTTTTTCAGAATTGAATCTGGAAGTGGAACTCTAATTTTGATCATCTACAGTGGAGAATCCATGATTGAGTGTTTCTCGCTGGTCTATGACATAGAGTGACCCCAACAAGAACACAGAATCATAGAATCATAGAATATCTCAAGTTGGAAGGGACCCATTAAGGATCAACGAGTCCAACTCCCTGCTCCTCGCAGAACTACCTAAAACTAAGAAATAAAGTAGAATCACTGGCTTCACAACACATCCCGCAGTTTAGGGAGAGTGCTTGAAATAACAAGTGTGATGTTACAATGGACTCAGTGAAAAGTGTAATGGTGATGAGATATGGAGAGATTCCATCCTCATTTCATCCGACAAGGAAGTGGTTCTGAAAAAAAAAGCTTTTCTCTCTTAACAAAATAAATGGCAAGACAAAGTGTGTTTCAGAATTTCAACTCAAATGCCAGCTAAAACAAAAGCAGAGCCACTCTCCAAGAGCTGGAGTCCACCTGCTTAACCTAGTGAAGTGTCCCTGATACAGAGGGGTGATCTTCCTGTACTGGTATCTTAAATACCATAATTTCTCAGATGCAGACCAAGGTGAGTGTTGGTTTGTCTCCTAGCCTGCTCCAACACTGCAACATTCCTCCTCATGGCATGCCAGGTATTTGCCACCAGTGTGGAAGGATGGAATTTAGCCCTGCTATCACTGCTGAGAAGACACATCTCATACTGCATGGCCTTAGCTGTAAAAGTGAGGTGACCGCATGTGAAATTCTTCTGTGAATCACAAGAATATGTAAAGGTGTGCCGTTAGACAACATCTGTTGGGAGTTTAGGAATAATTCGATGCTACTGTTTGCCTTCATCAAACCCGATGCCATGAGATCACTTTGCCCAGCTTCTGCTCCCATCTGCAAACTTGTATGACAACTGTATTTCCCAAAACTGACACTAGCTGCTACACATAACTACACATTTCCTCTTCTGTTCAAACTGCTGAGGAATTCACTAACTTTAAACCTTAAAGCAGGTTTCTTGGTGCAATTAAATTCCCTTGCAAAATATGTACGATTGTCTGAGAACATAAAATAATCTGAGAAATAATAAGTTCAAGTGCATGCCGCAATCAGCCTTACACTCTCTGAAAGGTATTCTGACACATTTCATTCACACGACATAGGTGCAATGACGTAACATGATATAGATAATAATATAGATAATGAAGGTAAACAGCATAAATAAGCACAGTCTGCTTATCTCCTAGGCAAAACTAGAAGAAAATCTAGCTACATTCAAACACTCTAGCAGCAATAGCTTCGTTTTTTAAAACTTTCTAACCCTTTCACACATAATTGCATTGTAACCCGAAGATTCTCATCTACATCCTACATTCTCTGAACATAGATAATAATATAGATAATGAAGGTAAACAGCATAAATAAGCACAGTCTGCTTATCTCCTAGGCAAAACTAGAAGAAAATCTAGCTACATTCAAACACTCTAGCAGCAATAGCTTCGTTTTTTAAAACTTTCTAACCCTTTCACACATAATTGCATTGTAACCCGAAGATTCTCATCTACATCCTACATTCTCTGAACAAATTACAGAATTTATTCATCTCACTTATGGCCTTACCTTGTTTAATAATTTCTAATAATGAGCTTCATATGACAGAATCCAGGTTGCCTTAAAAAACTGATGTGTTTATTAACCGTATTTCCTATGCGTATCTTCTTACTTCATAAGTATTCCCTTGTCTCTGTTTATCAGAGGCTGGAAGTCACCTGAAGTTGACACTCTGATCTGGCATATACTAATACTGACCTTAACTGTGCATTATTAGAAAGATTTATATATAAAATCCTGTATCAACCAGCTTGAAAAAAATACTTTGTTAAAGAAGCTATCATGTACTTTTAAAGTGTGGAAAGGAACATAAGATTAAATCAGGTCTTCTTGCACAAAACCCCAAGAATCAGCAATTTCTATTCAGAGGTTTTAAAGAACATTCAACCTTCTTCAAGTCTTGCTTATACATCTTTATATCACTCTATCACTACAGAGCTTGACGTTTTGAGCACTTTATATTATACAAGGTCAACAGTACATTCCACAGAATTTCTGGGAAATGTCTCCATCATAGATCCGTGTAAAATTTCTATGTAGAAACTGACCTTCACAAACTGTCAGCTCTTTCTTAGTTTGGCAACTTGATCTAAATCCCATTTCGGGAAATCATTCTCTATTTAATTAATACACCTCAGACTCACCTCCTGTGAGAACTGGTACAGGTATACATAGAAACGGATATTTATGCAGGCAGCACTTGAAGGAGGAAGAAAGGTTATTTACTAATAGCTGTATTACTTTGATCATATAGATTTATATTCCTCACTTCCTCTCTCCTTCAGTGAGACAGGAACTGCGAGGACCGGGCCACAACTGCTCAACAGAAATTTTCACTGCACATTTGTTTTTTCAAGAGCGTATCTACCCCACAGCCACTTCTTTCCACCAAGTTCCAGTTTCCCACTCCAGTAAGGGAGATGCAGGGCAGACGTATGCAATCTACTTGAAAGTATGAGCACCTGCCTACACAGGGAGAGAGACATACAGACCTCCAGCTGCGTCCTTTTGCCACTACAATTCTGCCAGTGTAACCCTCTGTAAGGAGTCTGCTTGGGAATAAAAGTGACTTTATTCTGATACCATTATTCTGCTTTATACCAGAATCACTTTTATTTCAGAATAATCTATGTAATAATCCAGAGTAATAAAAATGGCATAGCTGTTGTAGTATAACTACATCGCTACCGTTCTGTCAGTCAGGTTGCTTATGGAACAAGTTCACGTATTGCAAAGCAGACCTTTTTTCCAAAACTACAAAGCAAGGATGCTGTGTTACCAGTGCTGTTGATATCCTAAGGGTGCCATCCTTATTTCACTCACCAACAGGCGTGCTGGGGCCCATGCTGTACCAGAGGCCTCCCTCATTTGTGTTGTAGCTCAAGCCTTGCTTGGGAACATTTTCAGCCAAATGAGAGTCAGTGGTAAGACAAGTGGTAGTCATGAGTTTAGGAACCACTAGTCTTCAAGAAATGCACTTAAAGGGAGAGGAAACAGTCTTTATGTCTACTCAATGATTTATCTGATATACTATTTGCCCGTGCCAAATTCCTATTTAGTTCAGTGCAGACTGTTTAAGGATAAGAGTTCAAATGTAAATCTGAAGAGACTAATTTTCTTTGGTTAAAAATAAACATGAGGAGAACAGTAACAGGCCCTAGTTGCTTTAGAAACAACGCTACTGCACACCAGGAACTCCATGCAATACTTCTTTCCCTTTCTCCCTCCTAAGGGGGCTCTTTGGGTGCAAGCCATTTTTTCCTCTATTTCAGGGATTAGCAGCAAGTCCCTGGTAAACAGACCTCGGGGCTCCATTGGTCCAGCTGCCCTTTACCCCCAAGGCAGCGGCTGTAGGTGCACCCGCACTACAGCTGCCCCTGAGGACTTCCACTCCTTCCTCTCCCCCACGGGAAGAAGCTAACACCTCCTCGCTATGCTCTAGCTCCCTCTTCCCACCTGCGGGGCTGCGTAGCACCTCCTCCCCAGGGACCCCGGCCTCTACCCTGGGCTTGCGTCTTTCTCCTTCCCAAATTCACTTCACCCCTGTTCACACTGGGTTGGCCTTTCCCATTCCGGCTGGCTCCTGCTCTCCCAGGTGCTTTCTTGCCACCAAGTGCCAGACAGGCGGTTCGACCCACGCTTCCCACATGCAGGTCTCCCGCTCTCAGCACCCCAGGAGGACGCTCGCCCCTCTGCACCCCGCTCCCTCCTGCCATTAGCGACGGCCGCCGCGTCAACCGCGGCAATTACCAACGGGTCGTACTTTGAACTCGGTTAGCACGGTCAGAACGAAGGTGCGGGCGCCACTGGGCTGACAGACACCAAGGAGTCAGCCCGCTGCACCTTCCGTGGAAGCAACGATGCCGGAGCTCCGCTAAAAAGCCACCGGGAGCTGACGGCGCCTCCCACCGCTCTCCCCTGTGGCCGTCGATGCCTGCCCCGCGCGTCTGGAGGCTTCCCTGGCATTTGGGGATGAGTCGGGGGGGCAACAGGCGGGCACGGCCAAGCAGACCCAGAGCAGCACCTCTGCCAGGCTGGCCAAACGGGGGCTGCGCCACGCCGAGGGGGC
>NW_008795365.1:4413178-4413642 GCF_000699145.1 Aptenodytes forsteri | reverse complement strand
GCTAAACCTGTGCCCCTTGCACAACTTCGCCGGCTCCGAGCATCCTCCCGCCGCGCCGCCGAGCCGGGGCTCGGGGGCTTGTTCCCCCGTCCCTGCCTTTTCGCGTCCGCCTTTTTGGAAGCGGGGGTGACCGAAGTGCTTTCCTTCCCTAGGCTTTTTAATTGCTACTGTTACTATTCTCCTCCAGACTTTCGCCTTCTGGGGGAGGGAGGTGTTTTCCTGATCCGAAGTGCAAAGAAAAGTCAGTGGGATTCCCCTCCTTCTCCCCCCACCCCCTCTTTTTTGGGTGCATTCACGCGCTCCCTCAGGCATGATGCTCAAGATGCTGCCGTTTAAGCTGCTGCTGGTGGCCGTGGTTCTGTGCTTCTTCGAGGGGGATGCCAAGTTTGGGGAGAGCGGCGCCCGGAGGAGAAGGTGCCTCAACGGGACCCCGCCGAGGCGGCTGAAGAAGCGCGACCGGCGGG
>NW_008795365.1:4294884-4409884 GCF_000699145.1 Aptenodytes forsteri | reverse complement strand
CATCAAAATTATATTGCCTTTCTCAAACTAGATATGACAGAGTACACAAAACAGATGACAATATTCAACGTAAAGAATTTCTGTCTATTGTGTCGTCTTGTTTCTTCTTCTTTGCACTATTCTTTTTGTTGATAAACCAATTTAGTATGCTATGCTTTCCTGCGCATTCCAGGATTTATCTTACCTTTAGTCTACCTGTTTTACTTTCGTGTGGCTAGAGATGAAAGGATGATCTTACAGATGTTGTAAATTAGTCAGCAGCAGGCATAATCATTATTAGGCATGTTGCAATAAATGTTTGGAAGTTCTACATATTTTCCAGAGCACAGTTAGTTTAAACCACTGCAGTTTGATGGTTTCACATACGACTTTAAAAATTGAAGCAGGAAATTAGTTTACATTTCTTCAAAAGACCAAAGCCACTGTCAACTTTAAGGTCATTTTCAAAGTAGAGATCCAACAGAAAAAGCTTCATTCAAATAAGTATTTCAGCTTTCGCTTAAAACTGGTTTAACATACTCCAGGATAAATACATTATCGACTTACTGAAATTCAGAATAGAAAGGTTGTCCTATCTCCCAGGCAGGACAGAGTTATACACCAGACCTCACACAGAGCAAATGTTATCACCCTATTTTGCCTGAGCATTCTAAAAGTTAAATAACATTGTACTTGATTTTCAGATAATTGATTGACTCTCATTCCTTAATCTTCCGATTAGCTATTATAGGACCAAGATTCATTCCAGAAATGACATGAGGGGGTGAATTCCTGTGGTTAATTCCTGGATAGCAGCTGCTCAGGGGGATTAGGATCCTTTTGTCTTAACTTTGAGGACTGAAATGTTGGCAAGCATTACTTCTCCTGTATCACCAGGCAACATCAATTACGTTTTCCACAAGAAACAGTAAATTAGCTTTGCTATCCTGTAATTTTTTATTTTTTTCCCCCTGTTCACAATGCGTTCTGGAGTCTTCCAGTAGAAGTACAGTTTTCTATCTGCATCACTGGGGAGTTAATTCAATAAACACACTGAATATTTACCTAGTAATACCTCGTGTTTACTTGTACTTCTAAACACACCATCATACTGCTACCACAAGAAAGCCTACTGCCTGAGATCAACTCCCTGATGAAAACATCTGAGACTTTTGCAAAGCAGGTGATACTACTGAATGTAGGCAAGTACTTTGAAGAGTCTGTAGTCATGATGTGCTTTCCTTTGGTGGAAACACCAAAATAGGTCATTTCATCCTTACTTCAGGAGAGCTCTCAGCTTCTTGCTGACATAATGTTCTTAAAAATTAGCGTTTATGGATAGTGCTTTCGATCATCCCCTACTGGCTTCAGACTTGGTTCTATTTGGCAGACAATGACTTGACTGAATTATACAGGCCACTTCCCATCAGAACCACAGCAACGCAAAGTAGGTCAGGATACCATCATCCCTTAAGAAAGTCCAGCTAATGCAGAAGATTGCCTCAGCAGTGTGGATTGCTGCAAGCATATAAAGTCTGTTCTCTACTACCTGGATTGCAATCCTAGGCAGCATTGTCAAGTTCAAAGTTTTAGTTATTATGTATTTTGGTTATAGTTTATTGTAGTTATCATTATATTTTTAGTTCCTGTCTTCAAGGCATTTTCCCCCAGATCTACCATATCTAGAACAACATCTGAACCTCAAGAAAGAAGACTAAGGTTAACAGTTCTGCTGCTATGGTCCAAATGAGCAGTCTAGCATAAAGAATCTAAACTTTTCCAGGAGAGAGAGGGCTGTGGCTGTGGAAAGAATTCCCCAACAAATTCAGGGCCAATGCAAACCTTTCGCCATACATGCAATATGCAATTAATTGATTACTGTCTTCAAGGCTTGGGGGGAAAAAAAAAAAGAGACAAACCCTTTCCAAAAGAAGATGTGAGACAATTATATTCCCAAGAAGGGTCTGAAGAGAGATAATAAACCACACGTGGCAGATGTTAGTCACATTACTTAATTGCAGGTGCTATGAAGCTGAGGATAGTCTGAGAATAGTAGTCTAAAGAACAGAACATTTAATGCATTTAACGATCCTGGCAAATCTGGAGGAATTCTTTTTGAAGCCAATGGCAGCTCTTCCAGAATAAGGGTAGAAGCCAAATGGTGTTCTTCTGATCAGTGGTCCAACTTATGCCACTAAACTTTAGTGCACGTTTCAGATGGCCTTTTGACAATATATGTATGGTAAGATTAAATTTTCCTGGAAAGAGTTTGTCTTCTAAATTAAGGTTCCTTTAAATAGGATTTTGTGTACAGGCCACGTGTAATATTTTGAATACGTATCCGTTTAAAACAACGGAGAGTGCATTTCTCTCAAGTGTTTGAGGTTTATGTAATTACGATCCCTAAATAAAATGCTGAGTTCAGAACTGTGTTATCAAAGTACTGCATCCTAGAAGAGAGCCGACCTATGAGACAGCATACTCAAACATATCAAGAGTCTTCATGCATTGAATAACTTATTTTATCAAAAGTAATTTAGATAATTCCCTTCAATGTTATGTTGCAAGGGAATGACATTGGAAAGTCCTTCTACAAATTAACTCAGAGATATGAACTATAGCAAAACTGTGTCAATATTTTCAAATGCGCTATTTACAAATATTTATAAATTTTGCAGAATACAAATATTTACTGCATTAATATTTCTTAATATAAGTGTCTTACAGTCTTTGTTTATAGCTGTGTTAAATAAATAGCAGAAAAAAACTGAGCTTTGTTTTTGCATTGGATCAGATTCAGTCCCTCTCAACTGAGAACACATTTCCCACTACCCACCATTGGGATGAATGATGAAAAAACAATCCATGTGGTTAACAATAGATTAACAAAGTGCACTGCATTCAAAGACTAATAAAGACAACTATGCTGTTTTCCATTATTTTTCAAGATTTGATGACATTGCGCTCCTTAGGCTCCTGTGTTTACTTAAACACATCATCAATCGTGGTTTCGTGCTTCTTCAAGTACTATGCATAATGTACGCTCTTTTTTCAGGACAAAGTTACAGTTTCAATATTGAGACAAACAAGATGTTATGAACAAATTCTACTTTTTCACTTACAAAAAGAAATGTCTGAAAACATACAGCTTTTCCCACCTCCAAGTAGTTTGCATTAGAGAGAGGAAAAAGCAGAGCGGCATTCAAAGCATGAAAAATCCAAGGCACCTGCTGAACTCCACAGCCGTCATTTCAGTAGCCGGGCTGCGGTATCGTTCAAGACACACCTGTTTAACAAATACCTAGATACGGTTTTTCTGTTGTGTTTTGATGGTAGAATTTTAATTTTTAGTCTCTAAAGACTTAATAGGTCACCTTACAAGTTAGGTTTTTAAGTATTTCTCATACGAGAAGTGGGTAGAAGGCCTGCTGCGGTAGCTCCTCCTTATGTAAATGATCCCTCTAGTTCAGAGATTGCCTATGTGATTAAGAGATTGTGGGCATGAGTCCCTCAAATAACTTGAGTACTATTATTCTTATCTGAGAAAGAGAAGCAAGCGCTCAAAATCTTACTGTACTAATGACATATTGCACATTTCATAGTAATAATTTTTGCACTTCCGGAACGGTGACATGAAACATGATTTATACTAACTGTATTTGTTCTGCTAGCATTATTTATTACATTAGATCATGCAATCTTTTTTTCTGTAAGATGGGGAAACAGGTCATATGTTTATTTGTCTCTGGTTTGTGGCTTGCAGATACTTTCTGTTACCAACAACACAGAATGTGCGAAGCTACTGGAGGAAATCAAATGTGCACACTGCTCACCTCACGCTCAGAACCTATTCCACTCACCTGAGAAAGGGGAAACACCTGAAAGAGAGCTAACTCTTCCCTACCTGTGCAAAGACTATTGTAAAGAATTCTATTATACTTGCAGAGGTCACATACCAGGTAAAACCTATAACAAAATACGGGGCTAGAGGATGTCTGTTTTGAAATGTTGATACTGCCTGAGTGGTTATAGATCCAGCTCTTCACTGGGTAAAATCCCCATTGATATCCAGGGGATTTTGCCCAAGCAAAGACAGAATATCTCAGGGTCTTCACAGCAGATCTTATGTAGCGAGGTAAATATTTTGAGCACTTTCTTGCCACCGTCCTATTAAACTCTCCATGAAACACAGGATTGTTTGTTGTCAAAGGCACCTGAAACTGTTACCTTTGCTGAAATATTAGCGTGTTCATTCAAATCATGTAAACAAGCAGTTGGCCATCCAAAAGGCTATTCTAAATGACAGATAGCTTTAAAATGCAAGAAATAAAAGATGCTGGCTGTTTGCTGTAGACTCTAAAAGCTGAGGAGTAAAGTGTTTTTTCTGGTTTTGTTACCCTAGAAACTGATGTTTTTTCCACAGGGTTTAAAGCCCATTGAAATCAAAGGGAGCTATTCGATAGACTTCTGTGATCTTTGAATCGCTTCCAACATGCTGTTAACAACCAAATTCTTAACTAACCTAACACTTCCTCACTGTAGTCAGTAGAGTTAGCTGGACTAACCAAAACCAGAATTTGACCTGTGTTGTATAAGGCAGTCACCAAATGTGTGCTATCACTTGTAACTATATCAACAAAATAACCACAGAAGATGGTTCTTTTAGACATACTGTCTTAATACACTATCATGTTAAATAACTTCTTTGGTATTCTCAATAGTAAATTATTTATATGTTCAAGACTGTAATTTTTAAACTGTGCTTTTTTCCCTGTCCAAACACTACTTATAAATAATGCCACACAGGAGAAAATAATTAAACTGGTTAAGTTTCTTTTTTTTACTAGCAACACAGACTGGAAAAAAGAGTTGATAACGATATGAAAAATGAATTTGTGAATAGTCATTTTTGACATATGAACACAGCTTTGTGATATAATATAAACATATTTGAGTAAAGGGGATAGTTTAAGTGGATGAGATTTGGAGGAGGGTTTTTTAATTCGGTGTGTACAGTGTGTACTTGTTTTCTCTGAAATCCCAAGAGCGCAGGGATTTTTTTCAGCGTTCTTTTATTGACGTGAGAAAACATTTTGAATTTACTTACTTTTTCCCTTTACTGTGGTTTAACATGTATCTCAACCCATTCAAATATGAAAATATTATTATTGTCTTTATAAACTAAGAGATGTTTCTAAGGCTTTCTTAAACCAGCTGTTTCTTGCTCTTTATCACATTCCCCAAAGCAAAGCAGAATAGATCACAGTTGCCAAGACTGCCTGCTGAACAGCGATAACAGATTAGATATTCTAAATGTTTGGCCCATATGAGAAGTCAGCACAAAGACTTTTTTTGACATGAGTTTGTAGCTGGTGCAAATGATTAGCATATTCTGCAGAGCAAGTCCCTCATAGTTGTTTTGTGAAATTCTGTGTTTCTGAGGAAACATTTTGTTTAATTGGAAAAAGTGAAAGAGGGAAAAGGGAGAGAGAAGGAGGAGGCGGAGGGAGGGAGAGAGAATGAGAAAGGGCTGAGCAGCACAGGAGCTATAGCCACAGGAACCTCACTCCTCAGATCAACATATGTGGTGACGAATGACAAATTTATTTTTCTACAAAGTTTGTGTATATGTAAAACTGCTGAAGTGCATCAAGATGTCAAGTGCTTTTCGTGACCACCCAGGTTGCCTTGAAAGATAACCAGATGAAAGCATAACTTTAGCACTGGACAGAGCACTGTGCTTTGCAGGAAAAGAGCTTACATACTTTAGCGTCAGTTAAAATAGGATTTTTCCTACATCAATCAGATGCTAATAATCATTCTAAATACTTGTTCTGAAAGTGGGTTGTACTAACAAAAAGTTGTTGCATACTTACATCCACCAACAGGGTTAATTTGGTGACTTGACTGGTACATATGGTTGTTGATACCTATACTAAGATTTCCTGAAGGTATTAATTAAGTAAGATTCAGGTCCCTCTTTTTGAGAAAATGGCCTATAGGATTTTAATATAGTTTAATAGTCTTATACATTCTAAAATATAAATAATTAAAATAACAACTTATTTGGGTTTTCTATTTTACTTGGGAGACCCGTATATCCATAATAATATTTATTGCAAAAGAAAGAAAAAAATAGAAAATGTGGAAGCTATGTTTCCAGCTTAGCCTGGAGGATTAAACAAAGAGTTGGAAATTAACAGGCCCCGAAACCCAAGGTCTCTGGCAATGATTCACTGTGCATTTGTTAAAAAGTCAAATAATTACTCTTCCTCCATTAGGGAGTGCTAATTGTTTCTGAACACCAATACAAAGGAGTTTAAGGAAATTGCTGACTACAAAAATAATTTTATCCCTTAAGTCCTGCACAATTGAGAAATATTATTAGTGATTTAAGATAGGAAGCATCTTTTCTGGAATTGAAATTTTGGCGGTACATATTAACCAAGAAGACTGAGAAATTACACATCAGGTTTTTTCATGAGTTAGTTCCAGAAATTTATTTATTGTCCTGTCTTTTTTTGCAAAGACGAAAACTCTAGCAGATCCTTGGTTAACTCTTTTGAAGACAGCAGTTTGCCCACCAGTATGACTGTAGCACTGGACAGAGCACTGTGCTTTGCAGGAAAAGAGCTTACATACTTTAGCGTCAGTTAAAATAGGATTTTTCCTACATCAATCAGATGCTAATAATCATTCTAAATACTTGTTCTGAAAGTGGGTTGTACTAACAAAAAGTTGTTGCATACTTACATCCACCAACAGGGTTAATTTGGTGACTTGACTGGTACATATGGTTGTTGATACCTATACTAAGATTTCCTGAAGGTATTAATTAAGTAAGATTCAGGTCCCTCTTTTTGAGAAAATGGCCTATAGGATTTTAATATAGTTTAATAGTCTTATACATTCTAAAATATAAATAATTAAAATAACAACTTATTTGGGTTTTCTATTTTACTTGGGAGACCCGTATATCCATAATAATATTTATTGCAAAAGAAAGAAAAAAATAGAAAATGTGGAAGCTATGTTTCCAGCTTAGCCTGGAGGATTAAACAAAGAGTTGGAAATTAACAGGCCCCGAAACCCAAGGTCTCTGGCAATGATTCACTGTGCATTTGTTAAAAAGTCAAATAATTACTCTTCCTCCATTAGGGAGTGCTAATTGTTTCTGAACACCAATACAAAGGAGTTTAAGGAAATTGCTGACTACAAAAATAATTTTATCCCTTAAGTCCTGCACAATTGAGAAATATTATTAGTGATTTAAGATAGGAAGCATCTTTTCTGGAATTGAAATTTTGGCGGTACATATTAACCAAGAAGACTGAGAAATTACACATCAGGTTTTTTCATGAGTTAGTTCCAGAAATTTATTTATTGTCCTGTCTTTTTTTGCAAAGACGAAAACTCTAGCAGATCCTTGGTTAACTCTTTTGAAGACAGCAGTTTGCCCACCAGTTATGACTGTATCAGAACTTCCATTGACTTCTTTAGGAATATCCAAAGAAAAAGTGGACCCAATTTTTTATTCAAACAGAATAATAACAATAGCTGTTAGGATTGTATGGATATGTTAATGCAGGAGGGTGTAATGTTTCACAAAGTCTATGAGATTAGAACTTCCCTGCTTCATCTCAGGTGACTGTTCTCATTATTTCTCATCCGATCTTTACTGTAAGACTCAGTTTAAGTGATTACTGATGGAGACACTGGAGTTAAGTGACTTAATGAATTATCTTCAATCAATATGAATTTTAAGTTTTCCAAGGTCATAAGAGAAGACTGTCTAATATTTATTATTAACATAGCTAGTAAAGAAAGGCACGGCTGATTCTCCCTTTAGGCATGAGCAGAAACTTGATCCATGCCACTGAAAGTGACATATTCTAAGGAACAAACCTGTGCCACAGCCACGGTGCGTTCTGCCATCCAAGGACATCGGACGGAGTTTGAACTATGTGCTCTCCATTGTTTTCATTTGAAGAAATGGGTTCCAGATGATTGTGGGTGAATTCAGATCCAGGCCCAGATCTGAATCCAGGCATTACCGGAACAGATGCTTGATATGAATTTTTTAACTCCAAACAGGGGCACCCCAGCTCAAAATGCTGGAAATCTAAGAAATTCTGCAACCCACACAACACTTCCAGAAGTTCTAACATAGTCGACTAATAGCCACAGTCAACATAGTCAACCTGCAGAAAAATACTAGTGGCTCATAATGTTGCTACTGCTAACAAGAGCATCAAGGGGATTAACCCTGGCACTGCCTGTGTACAGGTACGTGCAATGTGTGAGTATGACAAGAGAGCCACTAGTCACTTGAAAACTAGTAGGAAATGATGTGAGCTACCACTGAACTTACTACATTTTGAAACAATCAGTCTGGAATCACTTCTTTTATTTCGTTTTCACTGAGAGCTGAGAAGGGAGAGGAGAATGTGGTTTTTGTGAACGAATTCACATCTAGGTGTCAAAAGTACAAATCAGAAAAAAAAAACCCCAACCCAGGAAAACGCTTCTTTTACACAATACTGAACTGTACGCTCAAGGTCATAGCAGGAATAAAGCCAGTGAGCCTGATTTCCAGATGCTCTCTCAGTCAGTGTAGGTCTACTCAGATGAGTGGATGGTGTTTAATCCTGTGTGCAGTGCAAACAAGGAAGGGAGTGAATGGGAACTTGACTTGCTGTAAAGACCGGGACAAATGCTACCACGACGTTTGAGTTGTATATCAAAGAGAAGAGGCAGGGGGATGAGTAAGCAGGGAATCCAGTGAAGTGGAATTTGGTGAAGGTAGGATAGGAAGGAAGATACAGTGTGAGGAATAACTGACAGCAAACACAAGTGGAGAGAGGAGGTGAGGATCAGCTGACAGCAGTTTTCCTTTGAAAAGGCTTGAAATCGTGCAACTTATTCCCACAGTTTTTTATAAAGGCAAACACAGAAAGCCTTCACTGTAACTGCCTTAACTGAAAAGTCTGTAGTTTGATTCTTATTTGCAAGACAGAAAGTTTTAAAAGCATAGAAATGCAAGCCTGTGCAAAATCTGACATGTACAACACTTAAACATTATGTTTAATCTTCCTTTGTGATTTCAGTTTTCTTTGTTAACATGGGCACTGCTCTGTCAACACATACACAGCTGGCAGGAAATTTGTAATGATATGTATGAGTCTTTTAAAATAAAGTAATAAGTACAGAAATTCACACAGGACCAAATGTTGCAGTCCTTATTAGGCATGGTTCTCATAGAGGACAGTGACAGAGCTGTTGAATAAACTCAGACTGAGCAAAATGATCTTTTTTTTTTTTCTCCAAACAATTCTAGTGCTTAGGGGCACTTGTCAGGGACCATTCTTCTGGACACTCTACAAACACTGAACAAAATGGCAAATTCTACACTAAAGACCTTACAATCTAAGCACAATAAAGAAAACATTAAATGGCTACAAGCAGATGGGAGAGTAGAAGCAAACGTTTTTCTAACTGCCTTTAGTGAAGCTGTTAGTATGTTGAATCTAGCATACATAACACAAGCAGATTTTTTTTTTTTTGTAAATTACTGTGGTTTTGATAGAACAAAATTCCATCCCTAATACACAGGTGAAACTGTATTTACAGAGGTTACATTCCTTCCAGTAATGCAACATTTTAGCAATTTACTGGCTGATTTTCATAGTTTAATTCAAACCCCACTTTTTACGAGCATTTCTAAGGAAAATGGAACATAAGCCTTATCCTTTGTTGGAACCTGCTGATGGGTTTGCTAAATAGCAAATGCTATTGCATTTGCAAATGCAGTGCAACATGTACTTAAATGCATGACAAAATATTTCATAAGGAAAAGGGATTAGTCTTACATATAAGCAAAGGCATTGCATAAGGCATTAGTCAAGTGAGTTTGCATCTGATTGTTATTTGAAATGAACATGTACTGAGTAAACAATATGATCATAATATGCTCTCAGTTTTTCTGACTAAAGATAACATTCCAGCCAAGAGTAGTTTATCTTTAGTAAATAGTAGATGGTATACTTGGAAAATTCTAGAAATGCTTAGAAATTGTACACTTCTAATTTGCTATTGCATTTTCTTGAATGACCAACTGTGCCTAGAGAAATAAATTATTAAAGACAAAACTGTGCATTTCTTAAGTCGAATAATTCAACAGCAAGATTTTAGATTACCTTTGATTTTGGCATTATATCGATAAGCCTTGGAATACTACTCCGTGATTATATCAGAGTTCCTCTTCAGTTGTTCCACTTGAAATAGTATCTCCCATTTTCTCCAAATAACTACTATAAATTAAAACCAGCTCCTCAGAGATGATATTTACTGAAGCTCCAAATCATGGTAATTAAACTTTTACACCACAACGCACTACCACGTGTTTCCAGATATTATTTTATAGAAACCAAAGGCAGGCTTTGTCATGTTATTTTTCCAATATTTTTAAAGGAAGATGCATATGAAAAGAAGTATAGTTGGGTGGGAAAGGCTTTCCACTCCACAAAAATTCTGGGATCTAAAAAATTTTCCTATTCCACATAAGGAAGAAATTGAACTCTTTCGAAATTTTCCATGAAGAAAGCCACAGAGAGACCACCCCGGGATAGCTAATAAAGTCGTTGTTAGGACATTTACTTGGGAAATGGGACACTTAGGGTCAAACTCTTGCCTGACAGATGAGGGGCATTGACCTGAATATTCCTCTTCCTAATGAAACACCCTAATTACAAGACATTGGAGTATAGTGATACGAGGTTTGCTGTCTGTTTCTCTCTTTTCCATTTAGACCAGAAGTTTGAGTTGGGACCAGAAACATCATCTTAACTAAAATTTTGTCAAAACTGATAATGTTTCTGAAAAAGGTTTGCTTTTAAGAAATTGGGATTTTCCAGTGAAACACAGCTGTCCCTGATCAGCTCTTATTGTACGTTGTAAGCCAGAGGTTTATGGCCAAGATCTATGGATTACTGCGTTATTCACAAGTGGTAAAGCCATGCATAAATTAGGCCTCTCATTCCAATTAAGTGCTAATTCTGTGTATCCTGTGAGTTATGTCCTGGACCACAGTACATCCTAACACAGTATGCCAATAATGCAAAGAGGAATGAAGGTAACTTAAGACATTATCTTAACAATGTTTTAGTAAAATAGTACACGTATAACTAGCCAAATTCTATCTTCTTAGATTTAATACTAATTATTAAAAACTGGATAGAAATGACTAGAAATAGGTTTGTGGCCAGAAATAGATACTTTTGCTGTCATTAAACATAGTGTAATATCAGTAGTGGCAGGGTTTTTCCTCAAAGGCTCTCATTTTACCAACTTCTCGTTTCCCTGGGTCTTCGAACTCCTTCCCATTTTAACCTAAAACCTAAAGACCACCTTTCGCCCAAGCCAGCTTAAAGCCAGCTCCGATGCAGCATGAGACATATCCCCCTTTTCAGGGGATGGGGGCTGAGGAAGTAGACCTCGCGATGGGACACCCACTCTAATGCTGGAAGTCAACCAGAGGCCAACTGCATGTCAACACGGTGCAGTTTTCAGCAGTGCTTCCCGCTTTCTGAGACAACTAATTATTCACCTCTCCGACTGATGTCCTTTGCTGCCAGCATTCCACAAAGTCTTTACTGCATGTCTTTTACCAAAGTCTTTACTGAAATTTTTACTACAACAAGCCACTTAAAAAAAAAAAAAGTTAAATGAAAGCTGCTCAAGCTATTTTACAGCAGATACTACGCTTGATTAATAGGGTTAAAATCAGCGAAAAGTGTATCACAGCCTCAACTCTGAACTTTGTCTCTTAATTTTTTAATGAGTGAACTGTAGTGTCATTTTGAATGAATTGGTATTTTTATTTAAGCACACTGAAAATAAGGTTTAATACAAATACAGATAAGTAAACTATAAAAGGTAATACTCAGTTTGTATTTATGCAGAGCAGGCCTTTTTTGCAGATAGCACTTTGTTTAAAATGACTCCTTTTTCCACTCAATATATAATCTATTTAAAGATTAGTTTGATGGCACAAAACTGCAGACATGACAACACGCTAAACATTTGTATACTCTTTTGCATTTTTAAGGTTTTCTCCAAACTACAGCTGATGAGTTTTGCTTTTACTATGCAAGAAAAGATGGTGGTGTATGCTTTCCAGATTTTCCAAGAAAACAAGTGCGAGGGCCAGCTTCTAACTCCCTGGACCACATGGAAGAATATGACAAAGAGGAAGAGATCAGCAGGTTCATAAAGATAAATGCTGTTTAATCTGAAAAAAAACCTTAGCAAAGCCTGTGGTTTTCACAGTGAAACAGCTCAGTGTGTGCTTATGCTCAGCAGCTGTGTTTTCCAGATGTTACTTTCTTTTGCTGCTGCTAATGTACGTCAAAAGAGAAAGTTACATTAGCTTCAATATTTCAGTACCATTTGATATTTGCGTTGCTGAAAAGGTGTTAGAATCCTGGTTTGATCCACCCTGTGGATCTTGGTTATGGTCCACCCTGTGGATCATACATAGTTCTAGGAAGTAATTTCTACCTGAATTTAATGTTACTAACAACTACAATAAGTTTATTAGTAAAATATTGATTTTATGATTTTCAATTTATTTCATTCATGTATTTTTCTTTGTGAAAATAATTAAATTAGATTGTCAATTTTTTTAAATGGGTTTTAGAAACCAAATTTTGTCAAATTGCTGGAATTTACTATGTTTATTGTATGGTAGAAATTTTTTATTTATAAATTGTTCTCTTTTTTACCAAATTTTTTCTCTTCTATTCCTCTACATTTCAGATCTAAGATGAATTAATTTTCTCTTTCTTGTATACAAACCAAATTTTGCTCAAGTGAAGTTCAAATTGATTTTCAGTATTATCTGCTTGCATACATGCTAGGAAATAATTTATTCTGGATTGTATAACTGTGTTTTTAATTTCACTGCAGAACAATCATTTTATCTTTTAGGGACATTGTTGTGTCATGGTTACGAGAAAGAAGGAATTTCTCACTATTTTTTAAAATTTTTTTTAGAAAACACAAGCACAACTCCTTCTGTATTCAGGAGGTTGTGAGTGGACTAAGGCAGCCTGTTGGAGCAGTACATTGTGGGGATGGATCCCATCGCCTCTTTATTCTTGAGAAAGAAGGATATGTGAAGATTTTCAGTCCTGAAGGAGACATACTCAAGGAACCTTTTTTGGATATACACAAGCTTGTTCAAAGTGGAATAAAGGTTGGATTTTATACTTATTTCTACCTGTTTATATTTTAGCCTGTATATGGGGAAAAAGGGAAGAAATGTTTTTCAGAAATTAATTTAAATAATAAAAAAGAAGAGTAATGACAACAGACACTACAGTTCTATCTGGCAAAGAAGTGAAAACTTCCTTGTTTCTGGAAGGGAAAACATAGCATCTTGTAACTGTCATCACATTTTTCTCTTTCCCTTCATTTTTCCCTCACTTTAAATTCAGAAGAAACTATCCAACACCAGCATCCCACAGCATTATCTTTGTATTTTCATCCTTTGGGCTCATTTCTGTCCCACTGAATTCAGCCGAGTTTTGCTGTGATTCCAGTGGGAGCAAGTTTGGCTCAGGGCCTCCCCTGACCTGCGGGTGCTCAGCGATGCCCCGGGAGCCGGACACAGGAGGGGGCCTGGGAGCGCTCAGGGACCCCCGGGAGAGGGGCAGGGGTGCTCACTCCCTCTTGGCTCAACCTCAAATGTGGCACAAGCTGCCCTTGGTGGGAGGCTGCTTTAAAACAGCATGTATTTGAGATGCACGTAAAAAGTGACTGACCCTCTAAATTCAGACTTGCGGGCGGGTTGGTGCAACAGCTTTCATTGTGTTTAATGGGAAGGCTTTCACGGCCAGGGGAGTGAATGCTGAATGGGCACTGATGGGAGTACATTGGAGGGTGGAGGTAAGAAATTACATCTAGGTATGGGGTAACTACTAATGGAAAACTCGTAAGCCTGTTGGGGGATATTTTACTTTGGGAATGTCGTAAGTGTTGTTCCATGTTGATTTCTTGTCACGTTTTAGAGTGGTAATGCAAGTAAAATCCAGATACATAAAGCGAATTTAAATTGTAATCGGGTTTTGCCTAGAACAGTCAGGACTATATATCATAAAGCCTTCATGGATGAAAGATATATTGACATACTCTTGACAGAGTAATCTTTAATAATAATTGTGACAAACCATATCGATTTAAAATGCGTAGCACATGCTAACTAATCATTTTGTGTTTCAGCTCTAAGGGCAATAAGCCAATTAAGATAGTCTTTTCCGAGACAAAATCTCAGAGATTTTTAGTTTGTGTTGGAAGAGAGAGAGAAGTTAAAGATATTACACCTTTTTCAGGAAAAGAACCAATCTGTGTGATTCTGTGATTTCCTGAACACTTCCCTTTGTGCCTCTGTAGCTAACCATTATGTTCAAGAGACCAAAATAGAAGGAACTTATCAGGGGTATTTTTGAACATCGATCTACGGCTGTTTCATATTTCTTAACTGAAAATTCTGATAGTTTGTACTTGTGAAAAACTGACACTGAAACTTTCCACAGAACTGCTATCGGTCCCAAACACACCTTCCTTGAGGAAACTTTTACAGCTGGAACTTAGAGGAAAGGCTAAATAGAAAACTGATTTTCCATGCTTCTTAATAGGCCATAGCCTGCTTGATAAGACTCTCAACAGCTACCCACAGATTCAGATTCAACTTTTAGTTCTGTTTTAAATCAGTGACCTGATCTTTTTAGTCTTTACTACCCTAACCATCATATAATACTCTAAACTGGATCTGTTTCAACTATAACATTTTATGTAAATAATTTGATGTTCTCTAAGCTAGAAAGTCTAATTCAATGCCCTGAGATAACAGTCCAGTGACTGAGGATAATTGTATTGCAGTGTTTAATGCAGGCTGGCAAGAACGGAGGCTTTATGTAATTCACAGGTAAGGAGAAAGGGAATGTGCCTAGAAGCAATACTCCAGCTCTTAAATAGAAGTGGGACAGAATTTGAGGAATGAGTACATTATATAAAATAATAAATAAATAGAATAAAACAAAACCCACATAATCCAAATGGTAGTTTTAAAACAAGGGTTCTTAAACATTTTTATGTTTATCCCCTGCAGTCTGATTCCTATAATCATTATCCATGGTCCTTTACCTACAAGGATGCAAGATCACTGTGACAACGGTAGCAATTATTCCATCAAAATAGACAACTTGAAGGGTATTTGATTTTACTTACCTGTTATAAACTTTAAAACTTATCAGTAATGGAGAATACTATGTGGATAGACAATTTTCCAGCAGGTAGTGCAGATCGTGTACAGCCAGCAATTAAAAAAAAAAAACCTATCTAAAACACTGCATCCACATGCAAAGTGTGAGAATCGCTGAATGTGACCTCTCTGCTTACTCAAGAAATGCTTGCAGTGTCAGATAGATGAATTTGTATGTATACATTTTGCTCGATGTGCCTGATTCTTCTTATATAGTGGTGTAAGTGAAAAAGTAAAATGAAATCAATTAATTTTTAGTTGTCCCTGGTCAAACTTAGGCCCATATGTTCCAGTGAAGTGTTTTGCCAAGGTAACAAGTTGCCTTTTTTGAGTCCTCTGTTCTTTTACACAGATTCATAGATTTTAACCGAAATATCTAGTCAATTCCTATATAACATCATCCATGTAATGTTATTCTTGAATTAACGTAGAAACCCTTCATTGATGTAAACAAAAACTGTTCACCTCTTTTCCAACCTCGGAGCAAGAAAAGGCAAACAATTCTTTTTCCCTAAAAAAAAGTGTAAAAATTTTCTTATACCCACGTGTCTGAAAATAGCAGTTTCTGTTAAATTTTTGTCTGTATCTGAAATACGAACAAATACTTCACTCTAGTGACAATAGTAAAAGTATTTTTTCAAACTTTTATAGATATATGTTGTATCCAGTAAATAATTACAATAATAATTATGCAGCTGTGGTTGAATGAAAAGTAATTTAAATTGATGCCTCTGAAAAGCATTTTGGACAGCTATCCCAATAAGATATTTTTAATGTTGATAGATGGAGTCAAATAGCGGTGGTTGATTTTCTCTTCTTTTTCTAATGTAAAGAGGAAATTTAGGAGTGATAAAATCATTATATTGTGACAAAGCAGCAAATCTGTTGCATCATGATTTTCCAAAGAATATACTTAAAACTATCTTGAGGCTGATATAACCAAGAAACAGAAATGACATATTTCCTTCATAAAAATAATCCTGGATTTTAGTGCTGATCTCACTAACATCATTTCACTCATCACAGCACTGGCAGTCAGATAAGGAGGAAAACAATATACAAAAACAGAGGAAGAGAGGTGACTGCATTGTACAGCAATCAGCCACGATACCCGCCTAAAAAGATGCTGTTTTGTTCCTCTAATGGAACTAATGGTCCCCGTGTTGATGAAATTCATTTTGAGCCCCTAACATTGCTGTGAGCGAGCTTGTAGGGCTTCTTCACTGGTCCTGCTAACCTAAGCACATAAACAGGATTATCTGGAGTTGCTTCTTGTTGGTCGCTCCTGTGAAGGTCTGTGGATATAAATGGAAATTAAGTAAGAAGAGTGGTACAACCTGATGCATATGTTTTATTGGTCCATTGGCTTTTAATGTTCATTGAAGTCATTGAGGTCTCTGCTTGAAAATTGTTGCTGCAGTAAAATCTACTGACACTTATGTGATTTAATTTTAAGGAGTTCAAATAAAAGAGAAGTGATAATTTTATATGCTGCCAGTATCTCAGAAGGAATTGGCACAAGCATGTAGAAGTATTTCATAACAGAGAGAGATGCCATGAATGGATGATGGTAGCTTGTGCTTCCTGGAGGCCCTAGTCAAGAGAAAATTAGATGCAGGATTCCTGGAGATTAAAAAAAAAAAAAAAGCTCTGAAGAGCTTAAGAAACAATTTTTCTCTGCACATCTCCCAATTTCTAATCCTCTTTGACAGCACAGTTAGCAGGAATGCTTTTTTGATCTTCTATTTTTCAACTTAGTTGGTGGAAGCCATGAATGGATCTTAACGAAGAAGTTGCTAATTCAACATCTGTGGCTCCCTCCAATATATTTTATGTCACACTGGCTACATAAGCATTTAGTATGTGTGGATGGATTGAGCACTTGGCCAAGTCCCTCCTGTCACCCTTAGCCTTTTCTTCCCTGTCTCAAGAATGTGGTGAAAAGAAGGAAGCTGTGCACCTCAGTCTTGCCCCAAAGTTGAGTAAGGACATGAGTGAGACACGCACCTGTAACTCGAAGCTAGGACATGCACCTGGGCTCAACTATTTAGGAATATATATCCCAGTGTAGTGGAGAAAATACTGATTCCATCACCTGTGCCCATTAATCTTACAAAGTACCCTGAGTATGTGGCATGTATGTAGAAGAAAAGAGTAAGCATTTACCAGAAAAAAACCCTAAAGGTCTGCTTCCTTGTTCTGGTGATTTACTGCTCCATTATGTTGTGGTGAAGAGAGTTGTTAGTTACAGAGCAACATTTTACAGTTGTTCCTTCAAAGTTATGTAGCAAAGACAATTTTTTTATGAAAACATTAGTACCCATTTCTTCTTTCGGACTGATTTTCACTACCGTTATTTTCTTTTTGTTTTAAACTATTGTCAAGTAGAAGAGAGGCAGAAAGTTTGAATGAGAAGTTATTGAACTAATAATGGTAATACTTTGATTTCACTGGCATTTAAGGAGACCTTAATCAATTATCAATAGAAAACAGTCCTGATGTATCTGAATCTATTGTCAAAATGTTAGGCAAAATAATTAAGTGCTTTAAAAGTATCGGGCAAATATGATTTTAACCCATAATGCACTCAGCAGAAAAAAAAAGGATCAAAACATTCTAAATACTTGAATTTAATGATTTCTTGAGATGTAGCAATGCTGAATATGTTATTATTACAAGATCAGTCACCTTGTACTCAAGATTGTATCTACCTTAGAGAAAAATGCTGAATGCTGTAGCAGTTCTCCAAATTTCCATACTCCTGTGTCTGTGTTATATCTTATTAACTGTATTATTCCTAAGATTTGGAAACCTTTAGATTAGTAGCAGCCACCATAAAATGTAGCACAACCTATTACATCAATTTTCACTCCCTCTCTTGTCTCCTGAGCCCAAAACCAGGTATTGGTCTAAAATATATTGGTCTAAAATACATTGTTTGGAAGGGAAGGCATCAAGGTATGATTTGGCAACAAAAAAGGAAGAGGCTACCACTTCTCTTAGGAGTTAAATGCTATAATCACCTTTCAAAATACATTCTGAAAAGCTAAGTAGCTCTAGGGCTGCAACTGTTAGTCCTTAAATCATTTTTGCGGTCCTTCCCTACAATCATTCAACTTCCCAACATCCTTTTAAAATGAAGGACCTCGGAACTGTACAAAGTAGCCAAGTTTACATCTTACTACTGCCAATGGTAAAATCAAGTCCCTGTAGTTACATGGTAGTTTTCTACTTATAAATCCACCGACTGAATTAGCTCTTCAGGTATGGAATTGCAGTTGGGATTCACGTTCAGTTGCTTTTCACCTCTGATCCTTAAGTTATTTTCAGTTTATTGCAACTATTTTTGATTGTGACCAAGCTTTGGTGTAGCTCTGGTGTGTATCTGCTGACTACAGGGTCATAAATTGTGCAGCCAGCAAGAATAGCTGCATTCTGTTGCACTTTGCCTCACACGGTGCCTAGGGTAGAAACCCCTACAAAATGGGTATCCTTAAAATTGCCATTTTGGAATTACCACTTGTACTTGTGTAGAGATCTTTTTTTTTTCTTTTTCTTTTTTTTTTAGCTAGTAATAAAATATTCTTAGTACATCTCATGGGAATACTGTGATCAAGGCCAAAGCCTCTGAGGAAGGAAAGGGCAGGGCAGGGGAGGGAACGGAAAAGGGACAGAAAATCTCAATGAAATCGTATTGGAGATCACTGTTAAGAATATATTAGTTAGACTCCTTGACCTCTGTCACCTTCTTCTCTACTCTAAGACTATGGTTTTCCTTTCCAGAAACACTTAAATTTTAACAGAAACCTCCCCTAAATCCTAAGTTATAATCCCCTTGTTATTTCATCTTACTTTCAAATTAATCAGTAAGACTAGTTTATATGGGTTTTTTAATTCCCAAAGTTTTTTAAATGCTATATTCCTATATAATTCCTTGTAAATATTTTAACAGCCAATTCTCTTTGCAGTGAAAAAAATATAGAAATATCTGACAACAATTATTTTAAGTGTATGCTCAGCAACTTTCCAAGTAATAGTCTTAAGAAGAGTTAAAAGTTAGATATATTCCTTACTGTTTGTTGGTTAGTTTTTATATCAGAGCACAAATACTTTCAGTCCTGCAAAGTCTTATTCATGAGTGATCCAGTGATTCAGGTAGGAATCTTCCGTGATGCCATGAAGAGTGCTGTGGAACACAGCAATTCGTATATTCAGTATAAGGCTATGAAACTAGACTGTCAGGAATTAAATATGCGAACTATGCCCCTACGAGCCCATTATTCCAGAGCTTCTCAGGGTCAAATGAGCACCTTGTCACCATAGGCACCTTTTTGCAGGGATGCAGGATTAGTAGTCAAACTTCTACTATGCCTTCATGTTTGTATCACGACATAACATTTAATCACATGAATACATATTACTCAGATCATTCAATATAAAATACAAATAAAAAAATAGAAAAAATACCACTACCTCCAGCACCGGCACAGCATGTTTCAAGGAGCTTATAATAGGTTGTGCAGCCTTTGAAGTGAGGAGTGCTACTACAGAAAACTACAAACCAGTGATAAAATCTATTTAAAACTTAGTGTGTGAATAGAATCAGATTGTTTGTGTAATTTGCTGAATTGTATGCTCAATTCTATCATTGATAAAACTTCTCACATATTCCTCTTGGCAGTGGATATGTACATTTGTTTTTGCATCACGTTGATGTACAGACCTAAGTTAACACGTGCACTGTCTATCGATACCCACAGGATTTATGTCACTGACAAAAGACCTGCAGTTCATGCTAATCCTTCCATCCAAGTCCAGTAATTTCAATCAATTTATTTTCCTCTGAATTCTTAAGTGGATGAGGGTGAAATCAATGAAGGTTTCTTGAACTTCTTCTTTGCCTTGACATGACAGAGCAAGCTGGGCTGTCTTCCACTAAGCACTAGTTTCTACTCTCGGCAAAGGTTATCTTCTGCTCTCTGCTCCCTAGAAAGCCAAACTTATAGTGGCTACTAAATTCGTGACCAATTGCTCCCAAACAGGATTATTTTGATGCATGGAGAGAAAGGGGAGCAGTGGAAGGATGTACTTCTCTCCAGGCTTTAGGACTGAAAGGAGAATTGGGATATCGAATCTAAATTTCTTCCTTCTTCAACCTAACAGGCCTGCAACTCTTCAGAGTTACTCAGAAACATTGTCTATGAAAACTCTGGAAAGTAAACCCTCTTTGTTCTACCAGACCAAGCTCTCATCTGTCTATGAAGAATAGGGATAGTCCTCTAAAATAACAATGTTAGAGTATAGAATATAAATATGACATGTATCCTATTATGAACAGTGTAAGATTTCATTTTCATTTCATTCTACAATTAATTCCACCAATGCTGAGTGCAAATTCTATTTGCTGTCTTGCTGCTGTACTTCCCACTAAGACTAATTAAATGGTAAGTCCATTTAAGATTATGTGCATAGGCCCAAACAGAGTGGCAAGGGAAATAAAATTGTTGGCATATAACAGTGATACGTTTTGGGCTATTCTTTGGTGTCCTGGAACTCCTCTTTCAGAGTGTGAAAGGGGAGACTCTAGGATGTCTTTGGTGAGCAGCTGAAATGCTACGTTGTCTATGTTGTGGCAAAAAACACAAGGCAACCAATATACACCTGAACTTTCCACTGGAGACTGCAGAGAGGGAAGTGATGAAGACTGTTCTTCAGCACAGGACTTACTTACATGTGAAGTCATGTGGGGTCACAGGACACAGGGGTTTCTCACTCATTCAAGAGGTCAGAAGAGCTGCAGTCAGACTTGTAGCACAACAGACGTCATTTCTGAGGCCACACCTCACCTGTGACCTGCCCACTAGGAATCACAATTAATTGGTTTTAAATGTCTTGACGTAATTGGGACAGAAAACTAGGAAAGAAATAATGGTTAAGGTGTGCAAATGGCCAAATGTGAAAGTACAGGACATTTTAAAGACAAACCAAGTAGAATGTCATTCTTTATAATGACCTTAAACATTAATGAAATAGACGCAACACACACAGCACAACAGCCTGCATGAGAATTCAGCCTTCTTCATGAAGATTTTTTTCCTTACTAGTGATAAGTTCTTTATGATTTTTGAGAGGGTGATAATACTTTTGTAAGACTTAAGACTTTAAGGACTTAATATACTTCAACTGTATTCAGAAACTGTAAAATACAATCAGTGTTTTAACCGAGGATTATATAATGACAGTGAAATATGCCTGGATTTCCCATTAACCATTTGCAGATTTTGGTTCCAATCCTAATAGGGGCACAACAGTCCTTTGAAAGAGGCTGTATCTTACCCCCATATAGCTCTGTTGCTTGCACAGAAAATAATGATTCTTACAATTCTGAAAAGCATGTGCCAAAAGCTCTAGAGACCTCTATTTTTGTGTGAGAGACTGCACTAGATAACCATACCCAAGCTAGCAATTGTGGAACAGTGCAGTGACTCTCAGGTTGTAAGCTGACCAGATGAAGAATTGCCAGTTTATTCTAAGGAAATTTGAATCAACAAAACATAATCGTTTCTGTTGATTTTGGGTAGCGTGTCTTAGATTTGAGGAGCTGAGAGGGGAAAGAAGATAATACTTTATCATTTTACATGCACATGTGTAGGTTTTAATGTTCTGTGTTTCCTTGAGAGGAATCCCATGGTGCCAATTAACCTAACTTATTCCAAAACAATTCTCTGTTTGGAAAGAATAATTTTCATTGTGGGTGTTCCATGAAATTGTATGCCTCATACCCTGTTATTACTGAGATGTGTGCAGTGCAATTGAGAATGCCAGTTTCTTTTCCATGTACTGTATAGATTATAGCTGTATCCCACACACAGTGCTAGATAATCCCTACTTTAATTTTGTTATGTGTACAAATCCTTTTTGAACATTTAGCGGTTTTAAAAATGTAAAAATCCATCATCTTCTGAAACTGCATTTGTTAAAACCAAAAGCTGAATTTAGAAGTGATCAAAACCAATGAATAACATGGTAATTATCTAATTAAAAGGAAATTATTGCGTTTGCTGAAATAGACCAGGCAGATCATGATATCCAACACAAAATGGCAAAGAAGGAATAAAGTTACGCAGAAAATTCCATGGTTTTTAGCCAACACAGTTTCAACCACATGTTTTTCTTTAATGGGAAGAGGTTTAACAGTCCACTAAGGCTCCAAGATTCATCATCCCTTTAAGCTCTTGGACACCCCAAAATCTGTAATGAGGTCCTAGAATACTTCAGGGAACACATGAAGTACTGGAGCTCTCAAAAATAGTACTGTGTCCTTGAGACTTCTTCTATGTACTTTCCTGTCCATCATAGCTATATGATTTCCTCTGGTGTTACATCCCTCGTACTATGCCATAGAGAAAATGGGTCATGTCTTTGTCTTGAAAGAGATTAAAAATTGAGTAACATATATACTTTCATAGTTAATACAGCCCAACTCCTATTCCTGTATATACTTCCCCCAGATGCCACAGAACAATTTTGCTTTATATCCTCTTACACACATTTTCTCACAAGCTCTTAAGTCCTATTCCTTAGACAGGATCAGCAAGTTGGATTGAGGGAGGAATGCTTCCTCCAACGGAGCACTGGTATATTATCATGTTTTCCACCCATTTTATCCCCTTTGCAGTTAAAATTGGACAAATGATCTGTCCCTAATTTAATGGTTTATATATAATTTTAGTTTTAAAAACCAGTCAGAACTAATTTTTCCCATTACCGAAAAAAAACCGCTCCAAAAGATGAAACCACTTAGTAGCTGACACTTATTTTTGTTCACTGTCAGTGTCTGCCTGCATTCTCATATTGCTGGAATTTTTAAAGAAATTATTCCATAAATCTCAATAAAGTAATATTCTCTCAGATTTAATTTGGAAAATGGAATATAAAGTCTGTGGGAGAGAGGTCTGCAAAATACTTTCAACCATTTGTTTTTAATTTACAGCAGATACTTTTTTAAACCTTGATCTATCTTCACTGGCATTGAATCGCAATCCCTACAGCTGAATTGCAACAACTTTAATTTATGTAATAATCATTATTTTTATGCTAACTGAATGCCTTGAAAAGAAATAAAAGAGGCAGTAAATCACAAAAAACTTCTCTATTTTTGACATTCCTAAAAATCCTGTGAATCTCTATCCGCTAGATTCTCTATCACTGTAACAGCCCAGAGACAACATACCAGAAGCGCTAGTAGATGAATGGATCTGAGTCACACTGTAGTGTGAAGGAGAAGAGAATTTTTTTTTATATCAAACTACATAAGAAAGGTACTTACTTATACTTGAAATATCCGTATCATCATTGTTTGGAAGTGTGATCAGTTTTCATGAGGAACCACATTAGAAGGAAGTTAGCTCCTCTCGGGACAACATTTCAAGCTCTCCTTAAAGAAAACACATACCTTTCCATTACAAATTGAATGCTTAATTGTGACTAATGAATGTAAAATAATATTGTACACCTCATAGGAGCCTAGCTGAAGATGTGACTAAGCACTATTGATTCTCCTTATCAAGCATCAGACAATGTTTAGGTATGTTAATGCATACACTAAACCTTGAACACTTTAAAGATCTAGTCAAATAAATAGAATTTCAGATTAGAAGAAAGGCAATGCAAAATGTTGGCAGCTTCCATTACTGCTATTTTTGTCCCCCATAATTGCCTCACAGGATATGACAGGACTAAATTATCAGGACACTATTGCTACAGTGACTTTTTGAGGGAAAGAGCAAGAAGTCAGTGGTCTCATCTAACAAGCATGTGTGTGCATGTGTATATAAGTCAGTAAGATCAAATAAAACTTAACAAGCCACCTACGAGATTACTCAAATTTGCCCCTCCAGTTACTTACAGGTCACAGCCCTGCCAAATGCAGTGAAGTTCCAAATGTCATGTCAAGTGTTTGAAGCAACAGACAAATCCAAAAGTAGAGAATATTAGGGAACTGCCTAATAGAAACTAGATTCTGTCAGGTTTTACCCCCCTCTGCTAGGTTGCCCCTCACTGGGACAAATAAAAACTATTTCACAGACCCTATCCATGTTCCTCCAAAGGCCTGTGGGCCTGGGAAGCCACAGATAAAATTGGATCAAACCCTTTATTTACAAATGCTTGGTAAAAAAATGTGTAATCGATTACTTAATTTAAAAGTAATTTCAGTTCTTGAAGCAGAAGCATTCAAAACTATGTTTTTGCTGAGTTTAATGAGTCAGTATTTTGCAACTTGCAACATTTTGCACTTCTGCTAGGGACACATTCTCCTTACAAATTATATGGACCTTTTAATAATTTCACTTTTGAAATAGAATGTTAAATATGTGTGTGGCATAAATAAAAGAACAAAAGGAACATAGTTCAATACAATTCATATAATTCTCTAATTTGTATAAAATTTATATACATTTTATCAATGTGTATAAATTTCATTATATTTGACTATCTGCATAAATATTTCAACTTCCAGGAGTAAGTATTCTAAGCAAAAACCAGTGGCAAATGACTAAGGGAAATGAACTTAATTAGCTACTTACTAACTAGTAACTTCGGAAATCACTTCATATGAATGGTCAGAAAAAACCCCAAACAAAATGCATGAGAGAAACTACTACTCTACTCTCAATCTGACCATTGCTAAAATTATCTTTTAATAAGGCCTGAGAATTCCTACCTTTGTTCAATAAAACAAAAATGTACCTTCAACAACCAGTGAACAATTTAGAAGGTGAAATGAAGCATAATGAACTAGAATCCTTAATACTGAATTTCATTTCTTTGATTTTCTTAAGTGCTGTAATTCATCAAAATACCAATTACAGATGTTTCCATAGCAAATGAAGAGAATATCTTATTCATGTGTTTGATGTACTAGATATGCAGTGAAGGAGATGTTTTGGGGAAAAAACAGCTTCAAAAATGAAGCACCGGATTTCAAAACAGACTCTGCAATGTGTCGATTTGGTTAGCAAATGTGTATTTCACTTAGCAGTAACCAGTGATAAAATAGAAAGTGCAAAGGGTATTGCTTGTATTATAGTATCACTCTGTCTGGAGTATTTAGAGAAGCTCACGAGGCTGGACTGCATAAAACTTAGACTTCTTCCATTATGTTTCCTTGTTTTCTGTGTTAATTCTGCCCATTTGCCAAAAGGTAGAATAGTGTTTTCTTAATGCTGTCCTTAACTACACAATTCTTCATTTGATCAAAAACTAGTGGAATTAGGATTTGTGTTTAACTGATTAAAGGTCTAAGTCCATGACACTCTGTGTTTCAGTTCTAGCTGTTTGAAACTTTATCGTCTTAATTTTGAGACTGAACATACACTGTGTTGTTCTAATTGCACTGGCTTTTTGAAAAGAACTTTGTACTGGATTCAGCCAAGTTAAAGGGTTTCCAAGATCATGGTCTTGGCTCAGGATAAATGGAGCCAATGAGCTAAACAAATTCCTGCTTTCTTGGTTCTTATAGTACGAGAAAAATGGAAAGAGCAGAATACTTTTACTGCTTTATACAAGTGAAACAATCCTGGAAACTGCAAAAATATAAGTTAACTGTGTTTATGTCAGCAAGACACACTTTCAGAAATTATTTTTAGCTTTCTTTCGAAGTGTGAACCACAAATTATAACGGTAATGAAGCAAACATTTCTCACCTGGCAAATTTAAGAAATAGTTAGATTTAAGAGTAATCACTTTGGGATTTAAAATAAAGAAATTTAGTCTAGTACAGACAAATATTAGTGTTCTTATAGCATGTAATAGTAATAGCTGTCCTGCACTGTGCTGAACGGGCATACACATGTCTATATTTGTTTCAACTTCTATTACTGAGAATGCTTTTCTAATGAGCTAGATTTTAAAATTGGGATTGAAATAAATGAGTGATGGAAAAAAAAAAGGGACTTCTAATCAGGAAAACAGTGTACATTCTTTCAAAGTCATGTTTATAAGTTCAGAGAAGCAGTGGATCTAGTTCAAAGACAAACCGTATTTCAATCTGCTTTTCAAAACTACCATATAGTTCATTACTAAAGTTTGTTTTCAGCTGAATCTTAGCCTAACAACAACTGATTACTTGAGATACATTACTGTACATCATAATGTGCTTTCACTTGTAAGGTATCACAATTTCTGTTTACTACAGGTCACAAAATCATTAATTTACAGTTTGGGTTCCAGGGGTTTTTTTTTATAACGTAAGGAACCAACTGCTGTTTCAATGGGCTTAGGCTCTCAAGCCATGGGAGAACCAGTAATTTGCATTTGTTGATTTTAAATAACCATAGGATATTTAACCTGCAAGAATTCATGCTGCACAAACAGGAATTTCAACACACGCAGAGTTAGATGTGTAACTGACCTCCCGAACATACAGTTTGATTCATGCACAGAGAAGGAATATTTGAATTTAGAAAACTCCATGTGGTTTCACTGACAATTAAGCCCTTTAGACTTTAGGCACTCTTAAAAGTGCATTGAATAAACAAGTATTTCCTGGTGACTTTTTCATGTATATCACAGGCACATATTCCTAAGCCCTCTCAGTATAATAATGAGTAGTACTGTGTAGACACCAAAGACAATAATTTGTTACAAGAATTCTGGAATACTGAAAGGGCGAATCTAGTCTTGATGCAGGTCTTGAGTGAAATATATGAGTTGATTCAGGAAGTTAACGTGGTTGAGCCACTAAATAAAAGTGACCATAATATAATTAAGTTCAACATCCTCCCATGGGATCCTACCATGAGGTAATAATATTACAGTACTTTTCAAAAAAAGGAAGATTTTTATATTGAGGAAGTTAGAAATAGCCTGAAGGGGAAAGTTAGGAAATTAAAATCTGTAGAAGCAGCATGGAGGTTCTTTAAAAGCACCTTATTAGACTCAGAGAAAGTATGTATATACTGGAACAATTAGGAATCAAGAAGGTGAGAAATATAGCAAGGTACGAGGGAATGTTCAGGCCCCAAAAAAATAATAATCCTATAATAAAATGGAAATCCAACTCAAGTGACACTAATAGAGCAGAATATAAATTCAGAACACCAGAGTAAGGGTTATATCGTGCCATTGTTTCACTGGCAAGGTAAGTAGGAGTTTCCCGTAAACATTTATGGTAGAACAACATTCTGAGGTTTGAGAGGAAATTTAAAGAACAAATAGGGAAAAATACAGAGAAAATTTTAATACATTGTGATAAAAGAAGAACTTCTTCAAGCTAGGTGATGGTCTTTGGCAGAGGCCAGTTAGCTAGAGCAATAGAGTATAAAAGCAAAAGATACAGCTTGATTTCTTTGCATAAGAGAGACTGGGAAAGACACACCCTATAGCTGGTGTTTAACATTTTCCGTTTCTCCACCTGTATGCTGAGAAAAAAAAAGAGAGGAAGAAGAGAAATGATGGAAAGCACCAGCATAAATTGCCCTAAAAATAAGTGCTCTAAAGGAACTGAAAATTGGATTAGTTGAGATAATGAAGTTGTACTATTTATTTTTACAAAGTTTAACTATTATCTGTGAGTCTGGCTATAAAAGGGCTCTGAAGGTCATCTTGCAAATTACAGAGAAGTGAGAACCTAGAAAAATCCTAGGTGAGAAAAATTAAGGGAATTGTAAAATTAGGTCAAAAAAGCATCTTGTGTAACTGTTAATTTGCTGCCACAAACAGAATTCTGTCAAAGAATTAGTAAGATAATAAAGAAAAAATAGTTTACATTTCTATAAGTTTTTATACAGTGTCTCTGAAGAAAGTAGTATGAGAGATTGCTAGTTATAAAATAAAAAAAAAAACTGTTGTGGTTCAGACCGCACTCAGGGAAGAACTGCTCTATACCAGTGCCTCTGGACATACCTCCAGTATACTGCTAAATTAGGAGGTGAAAAACAAATAGAAGAAATAAATAACCAATATATTGAAAATAATTTAAAAATGTGTAATCTAGTATTACTTCTAGAAAATCAGCTGTTACTTTGAAGAGTTCATGATAACTAAGTGGCAGAATTTTCTGGCGATGCAAGATCAGAGTACATTGGTAGGAAGTCTAGAGAAATTTTCTAAATCTAGGTAATGAAATGGCGCACACTAAATTCAATATAACGTACCTCAGGAAGAATCTTTAAACACATAAAGAGCTCTCACCTTATTCTATTCTGTCCTGAAAAATATTTAAGAAGCATCAGTGACAAGTCTGAGTAGCTATCCAACTATAAAAAAGCAGGTATTAAGTAGTATCTGAAAGAGGGTTTGAAGTACTTTGGTGAACGAACACTGTCACTATATAACCCAGCAGCATCCTCAGGAGTTCAGCAACACGCAACTGGAATAAATAGTTTTGAAAAGGGTTTTTGTTTGGTGGCATCTAAAAAATATATTTAATTTGGAAAAAAATAAGATCTAGCAGAAATAGGTGAAGTAATACATTTCAGAGAAGGCAATATTGCCTTTTCATTCTCTTTTTTCTTTGATGAAAAAGTTTAACAAATTGAATTGTCACACATAAAAGGAATGACATTTGAGCAACACAATCACTTGTCTGTTACATGCTGCTGCTTTGATAGTTTTGATTCAACACCAATTAATGAAGGATTCGCCTGTAACTTTCCTATTACTATAATTTATTATCTAATTGTTTACAAAAATGACAGCAGACGTAGCTTTCCTGATGGGGAATCGGGTCATATGCCAATAAAACCGGGGGCAGGTAGGTCCTAGCTCTGCTGGTGTTGTAGTCTATACAACTATCACCTTTAATCTTTGTTTCAGATTCCTTGTCCAGAAATATCCTAGTGTTAATTTTGTTTCTTTCTTTTCTGTGTGGAGCAGAACCAAGACATCTCAGAATTATCTTTTATGGGAAACTTTCAATATCCTGCAAAGCTAGGTGACTTGGGAAGTCATTTAGGCTATGAGATTCACATGTAAAGTCTGCTTTATATCAGGGCTGGATGCAATAGTAAGCATTTCCAAGGCTATCAACAGTGACTAAGGGTTGTCAAGATATACTTCCGGGGACAGTTATAAAATTGTAAAATATTGGACACAATATACAACAAGACGGACGAGATTCAGAGAAGCAGCTCCAAAGGCACATATAATGTCAATGGTACTTGCTCATAAAGAGACCTGCTGTGCTACTGTGTGTAATTAAATACTGTTTGGTAAAAGAGACTCATTGCTCTATACAGATGATCAGGGAATTTTTCAGGATATGCAAGTTACAGACTGTAGTCCCTGCCATGAATCAGTGCAGAATTCCTCTTCTGATTTTAAGGAAACTGTTGTTTGGAAACCTTCTCAGGTCAAGACTAGAAATTCTAGTAAAAACAGAAAAAGAAAGTGAGAGCAAGTCCATAACAACATAACCAATAGCTTGATAGGTTAGCCCTTTACATGGGATGTGTGAACTGATTGGGATTTTCCAACAATAACTGCCACAGAAATGTTTTGCCAAACATCCTAGACTAGCATTAGTGATGTAATTCTCTGTATTCGTTGCCACACTTAACTGCCCCACTTGCTGATCAAGCTCCCAAAGCCTTCTCTTCTCCAGGCTGAACAAGCCCCACTCTCTTGGCCTCTCCACACGGGACAGGTGCTCCAGTCCCCAACCATCCTTCACTGAACTCACTCTGGTGTATCGATATCGTTCTGGTACTGAGGGGCCTATAAAGCCAGGTGCAGTATTCTAGATGCAGCAGCGTAAAGGGAGGATGATCGCTTGCTCTGCTGGCTGTGCTCTTGTTAATACAGCCCGGGATACTGTTGGTCTTCTCTGCTGCCAGGGCACGCTGCTGGCTTATGTTCAGACCCCGAAGCCCCTTTCAGCAGAGCTGTCCCCAGCCAGTCGGTCCCCTGCCTGTATTGTTGCAAATGTAATAGGATTTGAAAAAGTCTGCAGTAATCTATATCTGTAGTTCCAATTCATTCCTTCTGGCTGTGGCTATCCAGCCAGAGGTAGTTCTTCCCCAAATCAATGAAGATCAAGTTTTCTCATTAAAACCTTAATCTAGAGATAGCCTCCCCTGAGATATCTTTCTTATCCTTTTGTCCATCTTCCCACCATAAACCCCATCCAGTTGCTTTAACCACTATAAGCTATAGAGCTTCATATCAGGCTGGCTCCTCTCTATGTAAAGAATTTTTTAAATTTCACAAAAAACAATATTCAAATGAGATTTGCAAGTGTATAGATGTGCACAACACATCAGAAGTAACAGATGCTGTCACGCTGTTGACTTAATGGCTGTGAACTGTACGTGTGCATAGAAGGGGGTGAAAGAAGCCTCACCACTAACAGCATTTCCACCGAAGAGCATCTTTTAAGGGGTTGATTTTCAGAACTCTTAATCACTGCTGTAACCAGATACTTAGACTTGAATATTTATTATATACATAAGGCATTAAATACTTATTGTGATTTATAGCGTGGGTTAGGATGGTATTTTTAAATAAGCCATATAAAGTACCTTCAGTCCTGTCCATTCAGACACTCATGAGGCAGACTCCAAAATCATGAAATTGGCTTAAAAGCCATGTGCTTAAAAAATCCATTTGGAAACAGGGGGAGTGGAATTCACGGCCTCCTTACTTTTTAGCTTGATTTGTGTTCTCAAACTTCTTCCTGCAATCATGAAGTCTAAAGGTTTCAAATTAAAAAGCTGAAAACCTACTGCAATGTTTTAATTCTACTAATTTCAGCTTTCGGAAATAATATAATAATAGTAGAATAGAAGACACCTCTGAGACTTTGCAAGGCTCGTAATATAATTGCAAGCATTGGCTACACTACATACTAAGATGTGTACACACATCTATGTAGCTGAAAATTCCACAACATAATGAAATATTAGTTGTAATTAACAAGAGACTGGATTGCTGAGGTTCTGTGGCATGCCTTCAAATGTTTGAGTCCACATTCCTTCCATACAGTCAGCTGTGACAAAGTTCGTAAGTCCTTCATGCAGCGAGATTGTGGGAAGAGCCCGTATGAGCAGAGAATAGGGGAACACGCTGGTTTTCTGGAGAATGTTTTGTTTTAATCTTCATATGAGAAAGGGCAATTTTCATATTACACTTATTACATTTCATGTGTCCCTGGGAGATTTTCCTCTATCAGTTCCAAGAACAATTGCAAGGAAACATTTGTGAGTTTATGAATTTGTAGAGGAAGTGAATTTACCACTTTTAAAATATGTTTAAGCAGTTATATTTGTATTCTTCAGATATAACAAATTGTGTATAGCCTGTCACTTTCTTCAGTAGTTATTGTTCTTTTTCTCCTAAGGGAATAAGGTAGGCTCTGCTAATTATTACGTACCTCATATTTCTGAAGAAGTAATTATGTTTATGTTAGCTATTTTTCTTTCAGGAAATGTTCCATTCAGTACTTAAGTATAGATTGTAAATGGGTGAATTCCTTATGCCTTTCTTTTGGGAGGGAGGGTAATAGAAAATTTTGGCATTCATCAAGGAATAATGAATCAGTGTATCACAACATTCTGACAACTCTAGTCATTTTTTCTACTTTGAATTGAATAACTGTCACATTTAGCTAATGTCCATTCAAATGCAGAAGTCACCATGTGTAAATAATGACACCATTTAAAACAGATGCCCAAGTCTTCCAACAACAACAAAAAAAATCAGGAATAATGAATAATATTTACTTAAATTTCAAGTTTACATTAAGTAATGCAATGTATTATCTGAAAAAGTTATCAGGGGTCTTAGGATTAAATTGGTCCAAATCATCTGTGTACTGCATATTTTTGAAATATGACTAGAAACTAGAAAGATGTAATTCCAGCTGATAATTTCATTAAAAATGAACTCAATTGGTACATATTTGTCTAGATCAGAAGTACGTTAAGGGCAAAGACACTGATGAGCCAGTCATGCTGTGGAGCAGAACAGCACAGATGGTTTGGGGAAGGCAATGGGGATCATGTCTCACCACCATCTCTCCTGCTCCTTTGCTCCTTTCTGGGAGTGGAGAGATGGCTCAGACATCATTGGCCTACATGTTGGAAAGGACACAGTGGGCAAGAGGCAGAAAAAGCAAGACTGTATTCCACAAGTGGAACAAGACTTGTTTCATGTGAAATACAACTTTCTCATCTTCTACATATTTTATTAGCACATGCTATTGCATAGAATTGCAATAATATTGTGGTACTGACATATCCCCTGTCACAAAAAGAGAGCAATAATGAAATGAAATTACATTTAAAAAATAGTAGAAAACTTTAGAATGAAAAGAAAAAGGCAGATGAAAGGCAGTGGCTGGCCATTCTATATGCGTAAATTATCACCTAATAGACAGTATTCTAATTAGTGTAAATATAAGACTAAGACTCTCAAATGTGAGTTAGTGCTCGTGGTCAACCTGAGACTAGTTTTGAGGAAATACTGATTGCTCTTTCTGTGATTCCTATACACTTCTTAGCTGTTTTAAGTTAAACCTTAAAAAAAAGGAATCACTTTTAGAAATGTCCTTTAATGCTTAACATCTCAAAGCAGAAGCAACAAAAAATGAGTCCATGGCTATTCTGAAACATTTTTTAAAGTCTGAGTGATTCTAAGAAGCCTTTGCAGGTCAAACAATGATAAATGGGCATATATCACATGGAAGGGAGTATTGTTTCCTGAGTAAAACAATTACGATGATGCTTATTTTTTTTAAAAGAGAGCATCACTGAAAAGCATGGTCCCTTTTTTCAAGTGAGCACTCAGACTCAGGACTGAAACTTTGATTCTTACAGATGATATCACATTTTTTACAAATTGCTACTGCTGTACTCCTACCATTCCTGGCCTGTTTTGTTTTGTTTTGTTTTGTTTTGTTTCAAACAAGTTACAAAGATGGCTTAACTTCAGAGAGATTTTCTTAATGGAATCCATTCCACCCAGAAGGTGTTCTCTCTAACAAATGGGAAACATCACTAAATTTAACCCAAAGTCTGAGCAATGGAAAGCTACATAGATGATGTCAGACATTACAAATATTATTTGTACTTGCTAGTTTACTTCAAGGGAAATTATGAGAATGACATCATAATGATGACTGACTAATTTTTATTAGTGTTTTCTCTCTGAAACTCCAGACTTAGAGTTATAAAGAAAAACAGCTTTTAAAATGCCGTTATTCTTTTCTAATACGTTGTGATTTTCTTATTTGTAAAAGATATTAATATTTAAAAATACTATAGATACTATCAGCTCTTATTCTAATCATTTGATGTTTCAAATATTTTTTGTGCAAAAGAAAAAAAAAGTATTATTTAATGCTCATAAAAGATAGGAAATGATCACATCTTCTTTTAAATTAATAGCTGCTTGGGTTGGCCTATGAACCCATAAGCTCTGCTGGAACAGTTGTAGCCAAATTTCTTTACAACAGTTTCTTACTATGGAAATGAATTACGCTGATGAAGGGGTGATGACCAGCTTAGGAATAGCGATATGTTTCTTCAGTCAGCAAAGGCAAATCACAAGGTGCCACAACTTTAGAAACATCCAAAATCCGCAGAACCAGCATAACTCTATTTTACAGAAAAAAAATGCAGTAATCCAGGATTGCACAAGTACTTTTTGCAAAGGTCTATTGGGTAATTTTGCTGAGGACCTCTTACTGAGAAGTACTGTATCAGCTCCAGCTCTGAAGGGCTGCTCAGGCACTGTATGTTATCTTCAGAGCTGGAGATAGCAGTAGCCAAGGAGACCAATAGAACAGCAAGGCAAGAAACATTTTTCAAGCCCAGACAAAGGGCATCGCTACAGGAATACTGTGAGAGTCATCAAGGGACTAGATATGACGATTCAAGTCAGTAGAGACTCTGTAACTAAAACCTGGTGGGTGGCACAGCAACCCAAAGGCTGTCTCTTGTGGAGAATTCCCCTCCCTATTTTTAGGAACTTACCACCACCAGACTGCATCCTTAGGTTCTTTACTGAGAAGATTAGGCCACAATACCAGGTAGAGACACATCTCCATGACCATATTAGTATCTTTCTCCAAATGCTATTGTCCCATTCAGCACTGTGTTTATATTTGACCTGAAAGGCAATGGAATTATCAAAGTGTTTATGGTTGAGCATGTTCATAGCTGTTTCATGTACTAGGACTTTTGTTTATCTATGAAGACTTGTTTTCATGAGAAATTAATATTTTTAGTGTCAAAGTGCTTACACACATTAGGGTACTTAAATACTGTGCCCTAATGGACCCTTTGTATTCATGCATTATTTTAATATGCAAAATTCAGGGATGAATTTAGCAGCAATAATCACTGCCAGACCTGCGTATATGGCTCCGACTCCTGGCGTAAAATGATGCATTTGTGGTCTCAACTCCCACGTAAATATACATAAATATATGGGTTAAGTGTGCAAAGGCAAGGTTGAAAATGTGACTCCTATGGCTGAGTTCAAACCTTACTGGTAACGCAGGTCTAGTGATTTGAGAAGTTACCCCCTCTCAGTCTCCTTTGTCATCCTCTTGCCTCAGCTAAGGATGAGTAACTGTGTAACTGCTCCCACTTCATTTCAGTGCAAAGCAAATAAAGTTCAGCAAATAACTGAGGGGTGGAACCTTCATATAGTGCTACAAATTTTTACTTCCAGAGAATCCAACAACATCTTGGGTAAATGATATGTATTTGAGTTCAAAAATATTCTGAAACAAGAGGTCTAGATAGTATCAATGGCATCATTCATCTCAACACTGAAAGAATGTTAGTTCTGAGACTGATTTGCAGAGCTCTTCTAAAGAGAGTTACACCACCATGTAAGGGTCCTATGCGACAAAGAATGCTCCCCTAATCAACCCCACTTGCAAATGATTTTCAGGATAAAAATGAACAAATGATCTGTAATAGATAATAAACAGCTAATCATTACATCACACTTACCACATCAATTAATACAGATACATTTATTAAATATAGAGCATTCTATTTTATCAAGGATTCAAAGGGATTAGACTTTAATTTGTTATTTTAGTATACTATACCTTTAAATTGTTGACATATAAGTTGTATAAATAGAAACACTATAAATCTCTTAAAAATGTACTATAAATTTTTTATGTATGACCTTTAAGTAACAGCAGTCTGTTGCATAACTCTGCAGGGGAAGTCACATGGTGGAAACCTCATATTTCCTTAAATTTATGGTTGTTTCTTGGTGGTCTAAAAGACTTTTTTTTTTTAAGTTCCCTTTCAAAGTCGTAATCTTAGTAAATTGTTTAATGTTTGGTCTAATGCAGGTCAATGTAAGTTCTTATTTAGATTTATAATAGGAAATATATAACGTCAGATACCATTGAAGCCTGGCTAATAAAGTCAAGGATAGCAGTGTTATGTTTCATTATAATGATGTGAAGATAATGCCTTTAGCTGCATAACCACCACATTAGCTACAGACCATAAAAAAATCTTTATGAAATCTCAGGGTCAGATTCATTAAGAGAAAAGTCTCCATTTTTTCCAGTAATTTTTTTCCCCCTCAATCAGAAGCATTTTTGATTGATAAATTCCCTCATCACCATTGTATCAGATCTCATTTACTGACACCAAAAGTCATGTGAACTCTGAAGTGGAGAGAATCCGCTGCCTCATGGTATCCTGTTTTGCACTAGGAAAAAAAATCAGTGGAGTTTGGGCACGTGCCTAAATACTTACTGAATTAGGGCCTTATGAAACAAAATTTTATATTAAGGTAATTATCATTGCCATTACTTAGAGGAAATGTTACTCTCCTACTCCAAAGGAGTTTGGTTTATAAGCAGAAGAGTGTTATCAGCATCAACAGAAAAGGTCTGCTTCAAGTTAAAACATGCAAGTGAATACAAGTTGCGTGAACAAGAAGAAATTATTAGTGGTTTTCCACCTCCACCGAAATCCTCAGGGTCCAAAACCGGAATTTACAACGCTTGGCAGAATAAAAATTAAACCCCACTCAGAAATGTCAATATTTAAAATACGTAGCACAACCATAATTTAATGAGTTCTTTAAAAAACACAGGCACATACATGAAATGCACATTTTTCAAAACCCTTTTTCCCCAACATTGGAATGGAACGTTGTAGGCATAACAATATTAACTTATTCTGTACTATAAAATAAATTCTTTCAGGTAGTTGAAACACCATTTATTTAAGCCTTAAGATATGCAAATCAAGCATGTGTGCACTGTTTATATCCACTCATGTTCTGCTTTTGGGACTACAAAAGAGAATTAAATTTGATGAGAATTTAAACTACAGGGACAAGGAAATCTGTGTTCACCTAAATGCTGGATGCATATGTATGTTTATATGTGTATGTAGTGAGTATATGCATAACACGTAAGCATAAACAGCTTGGAAAATTCAAGCCTTGCACAGTCATAAATTCTCACCTGAAAGGCAGATGTGCACGTTCCACAGGAGATGCAAATGAAAGCAATGCTTTGTGTACAGCCTAGCAAAGGGTGAACTAATATAACACAGTTCTATAATGAAGCTGAAAGAGGTAAATTGTAAATTGTTTGTGCTTGAATTGAAATTCGTTTTCAAAGAACAAGGAATGGATTTACCGTCAAGTCATATGTTCATAGCCTATTAGCTAGCAAGCACAGAGCTCAACCCTGATGATCTCAAACTTGCAGTTGCAGTGGACTCTGTAATGGGCCGCTGTTCATACCTCTAGCCTGCCTGCTTCTTCAGGTAGCCTGTGTGAACCTGAATGTAATCCATCAGTCAAAGATATGCGATGGTGTGCCAGTAGTGTATTAATAACATTTGATTCAATATACTTTGATCATCCTGTCCAAAGATCTCAGGTGCTATGCATGTTCAACGCGTACTACAAAAGAATGGAAAATAAAAAATCAAAATGGCCACTTTAATTTTCCATCTTTTTTTGCATTGTGCCTTCTGGGTAAGCACTAAAACAATTAATACATGTTAAATAAATGTCTCCAGCAGTGTTTAGCAGTGATAAGAATAATCCTGTTCAGGTATGTCAAAAATCTGCTGAAAAACAAATGAGGACCAAGATACAATAACAGACAGTTTACTGTCATCATATGAGCATTGCTCAGTTAAGGAACACGTAATTTGTATAATGAGTGTCTTTGAACCTGGAACAAGGTTAATCCAGGATCTTGACAGACATGAAAGACTAGCAAACCTTTTATCTTCTCAATAATTTTCTTTAAAAAGAGCATTTAGAGCCTGAACTTAGAGACAGGACGATAGTACTAAGGCTAGTCTGGAGAAGAAGTCAAACGTGCACCAAAAAGAGAGCCTGGAACTTTTTCCTGTCCATGCAAGGCATTCATTAGCTTCACAAATAACAGAAAAATCAGCACTGCTGGGGCTTTCACAAGTAGATGAGGGTGTCAAGGGAGAGGCAGAAATCCATCCCGCAGGCAGCGAGTCTCGGGAACCTCAGAATGCTGGCAATGGCTTCGTTAGAAACCAGAGAGCCTTCCTATGCCAAGAACAGACACTAAAATCTCAGACAGTTAATGCAAGAACAGGATAGAGAGGAGTGAGAATATTCTAAGATTTTTGAAAACATACTCTTACCAAGTGTGGACTGAAAGGTTCTCAGGAAGGGCCAAATGAAATATTCCATTTCAGTGTTGACATTCTTTTAACTAAAACTAATTTCTAAACTGAAAACAACTCACTGAAATAATCCAAATTCCCAATTTTACAAATATTAGAACTGGATGTTTCAACAATTTCAAAATTATTTTACTTTTTTCCCCAAAATACAACATGTGTCACAAGCAAACCTCCCTTTCTATCAGGGAACGCAGTGGCTTAGACAAATCAGCATTTTCAAATACTGTCTTTATTCAGAAAGCTCCTGGCCATTTATACTGAAGACATTTTTCATAGCAATTTACTGGTTGTCTTAGGACAAATGAATTCTGAAGTTCTAAGTCTGCATCAGCTATTGACGCACACAAACATATTCCTCCAATTATTCCATATGCATGCAATGCCTCACCCTATTTCATTTTTATAACTGTGCATGCTTAACGCATTCCTTCTTTGCAATGTCCAAAACTATCTTTGCATTCTCAACAAGAAACATATTTCTCATTCACACATCTTGGGCCAAACCCAGATGGTATTAGTTTCCTACAAGGGTATTTCCTGTATGTCTGAATTGTCAACACGGCTGTGGATTGCCATCATTCTCCTCTTATATACAGATTCTAGTCATGAAGAGCAAACCGTATATCCTCCACCACCCTGGTTTTTCCACTTGGCACATTTCATAAAAATATTCATGTCTCTCTTCAAATTATTAATATTTTTTCACTATTTTAGTTGAGAGGTAAAGACGAGATCAAGCACAAAAATGCTTGATTATTTTAGCTTCCTCCGGTGTTCGCAAAATGTCTGTGGAAAAATCTGGATTTCTCTGGATTTATTTACTCCTTGTTTTCAGGTAGCTGGCAAATTACATATATTTTTTAAGACTTACTGAAAGAACTCAAATTATTTGATTACTCAAGTCAGTATTTGAAATCCAAGCTGTTGCTTAACTGCAGCAGTGCAGGTAAGTTGCACGCTAGCCTTTCTGCCCTCGGGCCGCACAGCTCCTGAGGCACTGTGAGGCGGAAGGGACTGGCAAAGTACTAGTGGGAAAAACGCTTGTGCCATATCAGAGAATTCAAACGCTTTTTTCTTCCCAGCTCCCATTCAGTGCTTTTTCAGAAATGTGGGGGTGCTGGTGCTTAAATATATTTCTGACCCAGGTACAAAAGATGACGCGCATGCACAGCTTTTGTTGAAAAAAAGTGCAGTAGTAGCATTTTTTGTTTTTTCTAGCTGCCTTTGTATCAGGAGTCCGACAAGTGCAGTCCTTATATTTCAAACAGTTTGATTTTGGATAACAAATACACTTCCAATGCTCATGCTCACATGTGGCAGCTTAAAACTCGGTAGCAGATGCTGGACCTCTAAATTGGTTTTCTGTTTGCATTTGTGCCAATAAGACAAGACTGTTTACTGTTTGGAACCATTGAATGGACAAAGAACATAGGTATAAACAATTTTAAATGGGAGTAAATAGACATAACATAGTTGTCTAGCCTTCATCCAGTAGATCTGTTGTATGTCTACTCGTAAAATGTTGAAGAATACTTACAGAGCTTCTAAGAATATAAATTCTGATTTTGCCTATTATGTTTAGCATAATCATCTACTGAGAAAACTAGCAACATATGCAACCAGCATTTGCTTTGAAGATACGACACATCATTATCAAAACTATGCTGAATGCTGATGCTAAATATAGGCTGAAATACGCCTCTCCATGCATCCAGATTTCAGAGTCCAAAAGTTCTTCGGATATTAGGGAACAGAATAGCATTTGCTTTGTTTCTAGTATTTGCACACACATTATTTGGCAACTGAAAAATGGTGACATGTTCCCATCTTTCGGTGCCTGCAGGCAAGCCTTACGCTCTACATGGTGGCTCTGCCTTCAGGAGGGAATCCCAGACAAGATGATAGGTGGAATATAAGCATCAATTACAGTTAACTTTTCATATGCTTCCTGTCTCTGTCCTGTGTTTTTATGTCACCTGAACTTCTACCCTTCAAATTGTCTCCTACTCCCCTACCAAAAACCATTCAGATAATATGATTTTCCAGTTTCCTAAAATAAGAAGAAAAGGCGATTTGAAATATCTTGCAGAAAACACTTTACAACCTTTGCTAAGTACCTTCAGAGCCTTAATGACTAAAGCTAGAAATCCGCTAAAGAAATAACCTTCGGTGAAGAAGAGTACCTTTATATTTTACAGTGAAGATTAGTATCATTTTGATAAGCCACTGAACTCACTCTTCTCTTAAAACAGTGACAGAGCCAAGCTCATAAGGACCACAGTTTAATCTAGGTTATGTTGCAAACGTGGATGATTACCATAGTAATGTTTGGGCAAAAAACACAAACGGCGTGGACTGAATGAAGCGCCTCTAGCCCTACATTACCCTCTGGCAAAAGGTATATCCTGTTTAAGGTGGTGTTTTTTTTTTTTTTTTTTTAAAGATGGAGACTGCTTGCAACTTACTTTTAGCACTTGCTGAGCAAGTTTTAATATCCATTACTTTTAATATCCATTTTATTACATTTAATATCCATTACTTTTAGCACTTGCTGAGCAAGTTTTAATATCCATTACAGACAACAGTAAAGACATGGGGACCAATCTGAGTGGAAATCTCTAGCTTTTTTCCTTCAAGCTGGGTGTGGTTTGCTGCTCTCTGCCCCCCGCCCCCCACTATTTAAATACGTAGCTCATGTGAATGTAACATTCCCCTTGCAACCAGAAAAAGCAACTATCTGTTTTAACAGACAACAGTTCAGTACTGAGAGCCAAAGGAGAAAGGCAGAATTGTGGGTAAGACAGAGTAATGTCATCAGGGCATCCTTCCATTTGCATCCCTCTTCTTTGAAACTAGTTATTTTTTAATGCCTACAATTAGACAAATCAACATTTCTGGTTTTAATTTAATGCAGAGAGTATGATAATTACTGTTATTCTGTTCTGAATTATATCCCTAAATTTCCATATAAAGTGGTCACGGTAAAACAGCATGAATTTGTTTTCAATTATCGGAGTATAGAATTTGTTGTAGGTTGGTTCATTTTACATAAGCACTGTCAAATTTGCTATGTGTCACCATACATCCTCTTTTTTTTTCCCTCTCTCAGCACAAAAAAAAGTCTTACAGCTCATTTTAAAGTGCTGTAGACTTTTTTGTGGACATTTATGAAAAGTCTTAATTTAGCAGCCCAGGGAGATCTTTGCACCATAGTAAGATTTTTATTTTTCCATAGCATATTTTTATCTTTAGCAATGACAAAAGCAGCAGTGATTGGCTGAAATGTCATGCCATATAAAAGCAACTTATGTATTGAATTATAATTCTTAAACTCTTTTGACAACTCTCTGCCATTAGATCTGTATTTTAATCAAAAAGAAAAATTTTATGAAACATGCTACTGAAAAATAAAAATAAGTTTTATATACATAGTCAAGGAATGAGAGCATGAGAAAACCAGAGTAGCTGTCTGAGAGGACCACGGTCAAATTAGAGCATTGGTAGAACAGTAAATCACTAATAAGATTAATTTGTGTTGTTTGTGTGTTTACAGAAAAATAATGTTAGATAGCATTAAAATAGGGTCTAAGTTAAAAAAAAAATCATTCTTGATTGAAAGAGGTAAAGTCACAGTTTTGGTGAATGAAAAAGGGATTATTAGTCTCTTGTCATCTTGTCATGTATTTGTGAATGGTCATGTAATGTAGTCTATTCTCTTTGGGGTATCATCTGAGCCAATTTTATTGGACTGCCCACTGAAAGAGAGTTGTAAAATTTGCCTTTATCACAGAAATAGCATGGAAAATTGGGTAAAGCTTAAAAGCAACAGAAAGAAGGGGAAAAAATACAAAGGTCAAGTCTATTCTCCCTATTAATGAAGGATTTTCATGGTCAGTAAATTTCTTAGCACTTACTGCATTCTCATTCACTTGAAGGAAGCTTTCTTCCTTTCCTAGAAGGCTAATTCTACAACACAATAGACCTCAAACCAATGCAGCTGAAAAGCTGTCGGGAGAAGACAGTCTATAGTGGAAGAATGCTGAAGAGGAAAAGTGTAGGAGAGCAGATATGTCAAATAAATAAATAAATACCAGAAAGTGGAGGCATGCCAGGGAAATAAGAAGGAGCATGCTTATTTTTTACCTTCCCTTAGTGGTCCCTGCTGGTGAACCACTCACTGAATTGCTGGTGGAATGTAAAGCTTCCTTGAAAATAAATCCAGCTGGGGACAGAGGTGGAATCACCACCTGTGTTCCCAGAGGATGAATGCTGCTTACAGCTCAAGAGGCCTCTGTGGTGCAGGGAAGTGTGTAATTCACACCTTCTTGAGCCAGCTTTACTGAATGCAATAATCATCTGGTCTTTATTTGAATCTCCCTCTTCCGGGACTGATTTCCACTGTCTTCTGTTATTCCAATTCTCCTAAAGTAGTGCAGTACATAAAGTTTCTCAGTCCAGATGCAGACCTCACATGGGCTCATGGCCACCTCCTTGCAAGCACACTCACAGTTGTATGTCACGCTGCCCAAAACCTCCCAATTATTGGCTGGCTCTTGGCAGTCTCAAAGCTTTTAGCTGCTTCTAACCAATAATTGGGAGAGCTGTCAAAGCAGGATTCATGTCTTAGTAGAAGAGTGTGAAGGAGGCAAGCTGTGGGTTTGTGTTGGGTTGGTATCTGCATTTATAAGTTTCATATACTTTCTTTAGGAGGACGGGAAGAAAGAATTGTATTATCAGGGGACGAGGATTGTCATTTGGATTAAACTAAAGACTTGCCCAGCAGAACAGCAAAATCTGGAGTTGAGGAATTAAAAAAATAAGTACAGAGGACTAGGACTAGAAGTGAAAGGTCCTGCATTTAGTGACTGGTATCTTCCAAGGACTATGAAGGTAAGGAAAAGAAAAAAATGATCGAGGCCATGTCAAAATTTTGTCTTCTCTGCAACAGAAGTAAGAAGAAAAAAAGAATTAGGTTTTAAGTTCCAGCGCTATCTTTAGATCTCAAACCTTTTTTATTTATTTCTGTTCAAGTTATGGCCACTCCAGAGTTCTTTTGCTGGAAGACTATGCTGCATAATAAATATGTGTGTGCAATTCCTGTGAATAGGTACTCTGACTTTCCCCCAAGTGCAGAGAAGCCCCATTCAAAATCCGTGCGGAACTGGTCTTACAAATCGCCTTCTTGCTGTCTTTTGATAGGTCTGACTTTTGGACCCACTGGGCACTAAAGGAGTGGGACGTCATTACTTTATTGAGAATTCAGTTGTCCTGTAAAAAAACGAGCATTTAAATATCACTGCAAACATCAGAGCAGACAACTTTGTGGTGGGTGCACTTTGGCCATCAATGATTTTCAGCCAAATCCTGCCCTGCACCTAACTGAACAAAAAACACCTCTAACTTCGGTAGGATTTGTGCTTAAATTCCAAGTAAGAGTATGGCCCTCTAAGTATTTTTCCTGTATAAATTTAATTGTAAAACATTCCTGTATCTAAAGTTATTTTTAAGTGAAGTATTAAAATAGTGCATTTGTTAAAATCAGTAAAAAATACTGAATATGTTTTTAAAAAATCCTTAGATAACTGCAAAGCTCTTTATAAATGAGAGAAAAAAAAAGAAGCTTTGCGGCACAACAGCAAAAAGGAAATACTTTGGAGATAGGGTCTAGTATGCATACTATACTGAGCCATGACATCAGTGTAATTATTTTTCCCTAAGGTAAATGTCTTATGTTACAAATTCTTCCCTTGCCAGAGGCCTCAGGCCCCACAGATGTTCAGATAGCAAAGCACTTGAGTTCTCAACACCCAAGGGATCTATAGGAGCTCTATTCCTATACCATACCTACAGCCCAATCAATTTCTGGTTTTCTCATTCTGTATTTGTTGTCCCCTTTCAAATGTCAGAGGCACTTCCCCCTTGTGTTTCTCAAAATAGTCGATGCAGCTTTGAAAGGCAAGGTGTGCCCTTGCAGCAGACCTTTTGCCGGTTTCTACTTCTGCTGTAGTCAAGTTTCTATCCTGTGCTGGGGCCAAATTTCCAAAACATGTCGATTAAGCAAACAATTCCTGCTGAGAAAAATACCTGACATTGATCTTCAGCCCTACAGTAAGATCCGGTAAAGGAAGGTTCAAATAAGCAGAGATTCTTTTGGGATCTCCTGATTAGAAATCCCTTTCTGAAGAGTTCATATGGTACTGCCTGATAAGAGATTTTAGATGTTCCATGACCCCTTCCCCCATTTTTTTTACAAATAAAACTCCTTAAGATCAAACACATGGTAATGCATATTAGTTATGGTATTTATTACATAGGAAATAAACTAAATTAAGGGTGATCATACTACCTCAACAAGTTACCCAGCATTTGCTCTATAATAATAGATGAAAACAAATGATATAAAGACATTAGAGTTAATATTTTAAGTCACAAATGACCGTTGAATATACATATTTTAAGCACAACCCCTTTTAAAAAAGGTTGCTACTCATTTGCAACATGAGAGTGGGATTGTCCACATGAAAAAGCTGTTAAGTATAAATACCACTATTTTATATGTGAGTGAATTGTGAAATCAATTTTAAAGGAAAACTCAGAATCTGCTACCTATATTGTTTACTATTAAGCCACACAGAGTAATGGCAATAAGTGGTCATGTCTGGTTTTGCTTCCTAAAATTAATTACTATTAAGGTTACGTAAATAAGGGTCACGCTTACAATATGATCTATTTTAAATGAAATAGTTAACAATACCAGTTAAGGCATTCCCGTGTATTTCTCTATATTTACTATAGGAAATAATACATATATTGGCGTAATGAAATGGCAGCATGTCTTAAAAATAACTGCAGCATATGCTTCTGTAGTATAGAAAAAGTATAATACCTCAATAATATAATAATACTTCTGTATATAGTATCAGAGATATACCAGAGTACATTTGGCAACACATAGATTGAAAGTAGAGCCCACTTCTAAGGAGCGCTTACATGAAAATAGCATCTTTCTATAAAAATCCAGTATTCACGTGCAAGAATTGCTCCTCTTAGTGTTAGTCAAAATACAAAGTGGATTGTGTTGTGCAGTTGTTTCAGATTTTTACAAGTGTAAATATATAACAACAGAAATTACAATGCAAAAAGAAATGTTAAAAATATACTTCAGTTGAGAACACTTACTGGTGTAAAATACTTTTTGAACTGACATAATGTACCTAACCAACCATTTACAAATGAAAAGTAAAGAAACACTTTAACGCATACAATTAATCTTTACTTGGCTTTGTACTGACTTAAGATAATATAATTCTGATTAAATTATATTCATGCTTGTGGTCCTAAACTAGACCAAAATGGTTTTTAAAGGAATGTTTTTCCTTTCACAGAACTCCTTAGCTGAAGCTTATGATCTGGCCCAAGGAAAATCAGTTTTGAAACAAGTGTAGTATTGATGCAAAACATGCAATTACTGTGAGTAGAAGACAGGAGCGTTCAAGCTAAAGAGCTGCGTAGGCAGACATTGGAAGTGTGAGCTTCCAGGTTTAGTTACGATAGAGATTTCACATTGTCCCCAGTCCACAGTACGTTTAGGTAATTATCACTCATTTCAGCCAACCATCGTTCTTTGTCTTCAACAGACATCCCAATGGAATACAAAAATTTCTCTCATTCTTCTCGACCTTCCTTATACAAGTGACAAATCTTAATGGTTATTCCATCAAATTGTGTAGTGCAGAATCTCATACAAGCTACTATGTCATCTACAGTTTGTTGGTGCTGGTTTCATCTAAGGGGAAACTTAAAAAGAAAAGGATGTCAAGAAGTTATTAAGCTGCCAAGAGAAAGATATAGATATTTGACACACGGTATCTACAAGACAAGACTGTAAAGCCTGGGATGCTGGTTTCACAGTAGACATCAAAAGTCTGTTGATAAAAAATAAAAGTGAGGATTATTCTATAGGGAAAATCTCAAATTTTGAAACTTGGTACATAATTACTCAGTTTGACAGTACCAGAATGACTGCTCGTAAGGCATTTTGCTGGATATCTCTCAATTTACCCCACAACATGAGAGACACAACACTACAGAAAACTATATACTTTCTGGCACCACAGAGATAATTTCAAAAGCTATGGAAGTTGTAGCAGTGTTTTAATTGGAAACCACAGGTTTGCCAGATAGTGATAAAGCTGAAAGCACACATGAACAACTGTTTTCCAAAACCAGAAAAAGTAAGTATAGAAAAACTCAGCTGGATTTCTAGTTGACCATAAGCCAACTAATGGCTTGATGCTGCACTGATTTCAGTATCTTAGAGGGATATTTCCGAACTTTTTATTAAGTGCAAGAGTAAATAGACTTTTTAGAACATAGTGTGTCTGGCTCACTTTGAAAAACAGAAAGCAGCGTGACTTTTCAGGAAGCAATAGATACATTCTACAGAGAAAGAAAGTAATATATTGCAGTCTAATAGAATCATGCAAGACAGCAATTAGTAGAAGTACTGGCCTGATCCTATGAATACAACTTGCTGTACTTACTACCTTGCAGGTCCCGTGTTTCATTCATTTGTCAAATTCTTGCTTCATGTGTACTTCTTTAAAAGCTCTTAATTTAATTTTCACCTGTTTATGCTTTCAACAACTTCACTTTCACACTGAGACGGCTCCCATAACACCAAGTGCTAAATAAAATCTTCACCTCAGTAACAGAAAGATCTTTTCTTACTAATACTTTCAATAACTCACCTTGAATGGCAGGTCTAGTGTGACTCATTGACATTCTTGGGCCCTTAAATGAGTTGAACTCATCTCTCAGGAGAAGAAATAGGACTGCCTTTGTCTGGGCACAACAGATAGAATCATTCATCAGGAATCTTTGAAATATGCCTTACTGTTCCCAAAGCAACTGATTTGCCTCCCTTTGCTTCAGACTTTATCAGAGTAACTTGGTCAAAACTCTTAGAAAAACATACAATAATATCTACAATCAGTTCAGATTCAGCTGCAGAATTATTTTTGGCTCATAAAGGAGAAAGAGCTAGATTAACCAGTCCCTTCATCCATGATGACTGCAACTGATTTGGCAGCTCTAACTAGACTTTCAAAACTAACCTCTCTGATAACCCCCCGAAACTAAATTTTTCTAGCAAACAAACTAGCAAATTTTGGCTGCCTCTAAATTAGCAGGATCCAGATTTCATTGTACAAATCTCTTTGTATGGAAATCTCTTGACCTATTTACATCTCCATTTCTGACTCAGGTTTCTCTTTGGCGGTTGTGATTAAAAAGGAAGTAAGGCAATCATGTTGAATTAAAATAAATTAAAGCTGTGCACTTTCCCAATTAGGCCTTTTGTGGGATGTCTTTCAACAGGAAGACAGGCCCATCCATCACTCTGAATTGCAAATACATTTTAAAAGTTTCATTCTACCTTATAATTTAAAATTTCATAATTAGTTATCATGGGTGTGGTTAGGGTTGCAAAACATTGCCTCCTTATGGGTGCAGAGCTGGAGCACTTGAACCTACAACAGAGTCACTAGGTTTGAAAGGCTGGCAAACCCTGAGTTAAACTCCAAAACAACTATCAGCTTGTGGATAATCACATATATGAATTGAATTTGAATTGTTAATTATGTAGTCTGTTTATTTCTATGCCTCAGCTTCTCTCTCCTGTATTACCTCAAGAGCAACAAATGAATCTAATTTTTATTCTTCATTTATACAAATACAATTTTAGGCATAGTAATATTATGTACATTTTTAGAAGCCAAAGAGAAAAATGCCTTCTATTTAAGTACACAGAGTATTTGCATTGTCACAGTACATTACATGGATTTGATGCTTAACATATAACTGTACTAATCTTTGTGGCAAACATAATAACAAAAGAAACTTTTCAGAGATTTTTCTATTTTTATTTTAAAAAATAACAAAAACTTTCCACTGAAGGACCACATGTAAAACTATGGTTTCTCTGCACAGAGACCAAGGCTGCTTATTACCTACAGTGTACTAGCTATGATGAACAGACCACCATAGTTGTGACAACTGATGTTGCTGCCTCCAGGGTAAAACAAAGGTTTACATATTACACAAGCAATTTAACTGTTTTCTAAACATATTGCCAAGGCAGTGGGAGTTGGCAGCCAGCACTGTGTTTTAGGTTTTGGATACTTGGATTAGAAGTGACTGCTGATTATAGACCTTTTTATTTGTCTTCTATGAATTACAAGCAACCTAGTAACCCAGCAAAGAATCCTTCAGAGCACTTAAACTTGTCTTCCTGGCTTCCCAAAGATTACATACACAAATCACTCCACAAAAGTGGTGTAAGAGACTTGTGCATAGATAACTACATAAGACAATTGTCTTGTTCTAACTCTTAAAGAGTTCCCCAAAGTGAAATGTTTTATAATCCTTTTTGTGCAGTAGTCAGGAAAGAAATAAAAGAGTTTGGGCAAAGATTATCCACAAGAAAGAAACTTTTTTGGGGGTTCCAGCTGAAACACAATAAAGAACATAATTAACTTCACAATTCTTTGTGTTTTTCATTTGACTGCAGGGAGGAGATGAAAGAGGACTGTTAAGCCTTGCATTCCATCCCAATTACAAGAAAAATGGAAAGCTGTATGTGTCTTATACCACCAACCAAGAACGGTGGGCTATTGGACCTCATGACCACATCCTTAGGGTTGTAGAATACACAGTATCCAGGTATCAGTAGAAGTCTAAAATTCACAAATTCTGTATTTCTCAGCAACCTTTTCATTTTAGTATTTCCCATTTCGAAAATGAACTATCAGATTTACAGTGTGTATACTCAGGCACTTGCAGAAAAATTATTGCTGATTTTATTTCAAACAGTAGTTTTGGAATGCCAGTAAGTACACTGGTTTATTCTTTTTAAGACTTTTTTTAGTTATTCTGTCATTTTTTAATTGTAGTTATTTCCTACTTATTGGGTATAGGCAGCAAAATATTTTTTGTGAATGCTGGAAAATTGGAATTTCTCACAAATAATTGTTTGACATTTTTCCACCAAGATATAACATCCACATCTTAAAGTATAATTTGAATGACTCAAGTTTATTTTTAGAAAGAACAATAATAGTGAACTGTGAAAACAGTGTTCATATCTTTATATTGCAGGAAAAATCCACACCAAGTTGATATGAGAACAGCAAGAGTGTTTTTAGAAGTAGCAGAACTACATCGAAAACACCTAGGAGGACAGCTTCTGTTTGGCCCAGATGGTTTCTTATACATTTTTCTTGGAGATGGCATGATCACTCTAGATGATATGGAGGAGATGGATGGTTTAAGGTACAAAAACTACCAATGGATAGACTTCTATTATTGTCTTCTGGTTTTGCACAGTATTTGGGGTCAGCAGTTGTCAGGACAAATCTTATGGCCCTTCCTCTACTACATAATTCCACTATTTTCAGTTCCTGGGTTTAGCAAACTGCTGATTTTCAGAACAGTCTTAAATACATCTTCTTAAATGCAGCTTAAATACATCTTCTTGTAGTTGTGTGCTATCAAACCATTTAAATATTGGAGCCCTCACCAGTAGATGCAATGGTATTTAAGCAGAGGTTAGACTTCTTTTTTCCAAACTATTATTCTATGAACAAGACAACTTTATCGAGCAAACATTCTAAAAAGTGTCTACAAACACATACCAGAGTCAATAACAACACTGTATCACTTAGGAAAATGTCTAGAGTACATATGAAGCAATCCTATTGGTTCTACCTATACAATTTTCTCAACCTGCTTTTTCCCTGTGTTTCATTATGCTCTGTTGGAGTTGCAACATTTGCCTTCAGTTAGAGGAAGTGTGGTACTGAGCCTTTACAGACCTAAAAGGTCTTTGCTATGCTCAAAGGCCTCTTTGGCTCAGCAGAACAGCAGGTGCTCTTGCCCTTTGCAGTGAGGATATACTTAAAACCAAGACCAGAGAGCAATTCTAATAATTGATTTTAAATTAAATCTAAAACAAGGGGAGACTGAAACAGATTCATGATGAAGAAAGACAGAAAGGAGTTAATCGAAATACCACATCCATTCATGTTTGTAAAAAGAGTTTTGATGCTCTTCTACTCCTTCTACATACTTGTCCTCCCTTCCTCCATCACAATCATGAATGTAAGGCAAAACATTTTACTCTGTCCTGTTTCATGTAACAAGAAAGTTCTGATTCTTTACCAAAAATACCAACAACTCCATTCAACCAATACAATTACTGTCTTTTTTTTTTTTTTAAATTAATGTATAATTAAACTTTGGAGTGTGCTGTGACTAGAAATCATTGAATTCAAGAGTAGGATTCAAAGTGTTAGCAAAAAACATTATGTAACTACATAGTGATTATATCCATAGTTACTCTAGAGGAGATACAGTATAAAAGAGTTAATAGCTTTATGTTTGAAGCCATAAAACAACGTTGATGTATGGAAAGTTGCTCTTACTATCAAGTGGCTTCCCAACAGCACGGTCTGAGGTGTTCTAGTATGCACATAACAAGGCAACATATTGGCCAAACTGAATCTTTGATAGGTTCTGCTACTATTCTTTGGACTGGCATGTACCATAAAACCAATCTAGATGTGATTATTCAGTAAAGTGGGTGGTTTATTTTGCTGATTCACTGTAGTATTATATGGATTAAATCTACCAGTAAAATACTCTTAAAAAACAATTATTTTATCCTCCAACTTTCTCAGTGATTTTACAGGTTCTGTATTGCGCCTCGACGTAAATACTGACCTGTGCAATGTCCCTTATTCCATACCACGGAGCAACCCACATTTTAATAGCACAAACCAACCTCCTGAGATTTTTGCACATGGACTCCACAACCCAGGCCGGTAAGTAAGTTACAATTAAACTGAATTACTCTGGAGCAGATACTGTTTTCAACCAGAAATCTTTTATACAGTCGGGTAACAAAATTTTAATAATAACACTCGTGAACTTTTTAAAACTTCCACTCCTCCACCTCCACACATATGTCACAGTTAGAAACAAATGTACATTGGCAAAGGGGAAGGAGAAGAGAATGCACAACTATTACAAGTCAAAACTAAAATGACAGAAACAAAGTACAGGATTTTTGTTTTTAATGAATAATAAAATTATTACCTCTATGAAAGGAGAGAACTTAAAGCAGAGAATTGGTCAAGTACAGCTGAGATGGGAATCTGAGAAATTAGAGCAGTAGAATCTTGATTGAGAAAAAAAGGCACGTGAAAAACAAATAGGAACATCTGGTGATATCTAAACAATAACAAGGAGGAGAACAACGCTTTAACTAAACAACACATAATTCAGCAAATTAGGTGGGTGGTAGTACTGAAGTGACATTTAAAGTCACGGTTTGAAAAAATTCAGAAAGTCAAGTTGTTCAGATAAGGAGTTGATTCTTGGACTTTTTAATAGTCCAAAATTCCTACACCATATAAGTCAACTCCTTTAGCTTGGTTAAAGCTCTATTCATTTCAGGTGCTATTGAGCAGAGTACATTTTATCACTAGGAAAAAATAGTTTTACTTCACATTATATAAAAAATGGTGCAGGGATGGGAAAGGTATATTATCTCTTGTGTACAAATCTGACGCACTTCTCAGATATTTTGGCTCAGTATGAAATAGGTCCCTCGAATGAGTAGGCACCACAAAGAAATAATAATCCTTCAAAATGTGATGCTTCATACTATTGATAGAGAATTATACATTATGAGTTCATCTATCTCATGGATTTTCTTATATTTTTTGTTTTACAGATGTGCTGTGGACCGCCACCCAACAGATGTAAACATCAATTTAACTATACTTTGCTCAGATTCAAATGGAAAGAACAGATCTTCAGCAAGAATCTTACAAATAATAAAGGGTAAAGACTATGGTAAGTTCCAGCCAGGGTAAAGCTACTGGGAACAGTCGCTTTCTATGCCCATGGAATAATAAATAGAAAGCAGAAAAAAATAGATAAAGGACTGTATAGCTATGATAGGTACCTTACTGCATAGACAGGATAGGTAACATACAAAAGAGAGAACTTATGAAAAGTATGGTACAAACAGATAAAAGATGCAAGATGAAACAAAATTTAAATGACTCAACTTTGTTCTTGTTGGTATAGAATATCATGTAAATAAGATTTAAGAAATATGCCAGTTGCTAGTCTGTCAAAGATCTCAGTGTTGCTGCATATGATGGCTCATAAAGAAAAGATTTTGGAATATCAGGAAGTGACGAAAATGTTTTCTTAGCCATTCACAAATAACCTTTTAAGATACAGCATGGATACCTCATGTAATGTGCCTCCTATAACGGAAAAAGTGAGACAGACGACAACAGACCACAACCAAACAGGGAAATGACTGAGCTCTGTTTAAATGTTACTAAAAATGAAAAACTTAGAAAAATGCACTATGCTACTACGTCATAATAAACAACTAGTTTAGACTAGAATGCAAAAAGATAAACATACTCAATTAGCGATTTAAAGTGTTTCATGTGCTCTCTGGATCAGTGTGATTATCAGTCACCATTTTAGTTTAATGTTTAACTCTCATACTCACTAAGATCGCTTGCTAGTTCAGGCAAGCCAGGCGACAGTTACTCTGGGCTATCATCTACCTTGGTTGACCATTTAGCAGCTTGTAAATTCATGGTGGTAAAAGGCGATGAATGCCAAAGGTGTGTAAAGGCATCAAGAACTGGTCTATCTCCTGGAACGCAGCATTTTCTGATTTTATTCACATCCCTGGTTCTCCCACCTGCACTTTACTTAAAAGCAAAGCAGCTGTGCTGGCTAGTACAATAGTACACAATGGTGTAATGTAATGTTCTACTTCAGTTATTGCATGTATTTTCTGTGTTCATTTTATAAAAGCCAAACCAAAGAATAATATTTGGTAAACCACTGCTCCAATGGAATTTTGACTGCATCCTTATTGCAGAGTAAACTAAGCAATATTGTGTCTATCCCGAACAGCTTGCCAATATTAATACTAGGCTGTGGGTCAATTGCTTCAATAAAAAGAGCTCATCATCCTTTTCTCCCACATAAAATTTCAGCTCTTACTCTTGCAAAATAATCTGGGAAATTCATTTATCAAAGACTTGCAGATAGCCCTCCGACCAAAAAAAAAAGTTCCTATAAAACAAAAAGGTCTATTGGCTGTGGCTTTAATTGAAAATTATGCAGTTAGCATGTCAAGTTGAGCCTACTTTTACCCTAAGCAGTATTTGATTGCATGAATAGGAACATCTACACTGAAACTTCCTTGAAGACATTATTTGATATGACTAAACTCTGCAGTTTTGTAAAAAAGGAAAAAAGTATGTGTAGGAACTGCAACTACAACAGCAGCATAAAATAAATTACCACAAGAAGATACGGCCAGCAACATTAGCGTTTTATGGGACGTAACACACATACCATGTTTAAAACTGTGATTTTGAAAGTGTTTCTCAAACCATTGAATGGCTTTGAAAACAAGTTCTGCTGAAAATCACTGGAATTTCTGCTTTTAGATACTGGAAGGACTTTACAGAGAAGGGGGTTGACTTGTATTCTGGAAGTTCAAGAGATCCATAGTGTGGATCTTTTAAGAGACACTTAAAAGTTAATAGCAGTAATCACATCGGCTTCAATGAAAGTCCACCCTAATCCCTTTATAGTGTTATTCTCCCAGCCTGTCCCTTTGTTGTAACTTTCTGATCTTTGTAACGTTTCATTTCTGGCAACACATCTTGAATTTTAAGGAATGTTTAAATGGAATTAACCTCTTTTCTTGAAGTAATAACATTTTAATAAATGTGAATCAAAATATGAAACTGCATATGATCTAATGCTACGGTAGTTCCTTTTTAGAAAGTGAGCCTTCACTTTTAGAATTCAAACCATTCAGCAGTGGATCCTTGGTTGGTGGATTTGTCTATCGAGGCTGCCAGTCTGAAAGACTTTATGGAAGTTATGTATTTGGAGACCGCAATGGGTAGGTTTCTTATAACTCACTCTTAAACAAAAATGCGTATAAGGTATATTTAGTTATTGAGCTTCCTGTATAAAGGAACACCAACAGTCTTGTATATTGTGTCACTTTGCCAGTTTAGCGGTGTGACAATGCAGATGAAATTCTAGATTTGGAAATAAAATAGCACAGCATTCTAATGAATGGTGACATATGTAACATATCTGATCCTTGGAAAAAAGTACAAAGACTCACATCACGGCACTCTTAAGATTTTAGTTCTACAAACACTTACATGCATCATTTACATTATGATGGGAATAGATGTTAATCGTGGAACTGTTTCCCAAATAGGTCTAACTGGCAAGACATTGACAACTTTTGGGGTTTTACGGAAACATCACTGATGGAGCAAAATGAATGTTTTTTTAATGAATGGGCATAGTTTTCCCATGCCAAATAGCTCAGGATTCACCAATGGCTATATAGTATAGCTTGAACCCAATTTTGCAATGTTTGAATGACAGGAAGGGAAATGCTGTGCTTTTTAAGCATCTGAAAAAAAACAGGCAGGAAATCATAAGATGATGAACCACACAGATGTATCTATGGAGCTACTTGCAGCAAGTGTTTACTTATTTATCTGGATAGTGAAAACTCTCTATTCAAAATGTAATATAACAATTTGCTTTATGTGTTTTTGAATATAGAAATTTTTTAACACTGCAACAGAGTCCTGCAACCAAACAGTGGCAAGAGAAACCCCTCTGTCTTGGCAACACTGGTTCATGTAGAGGTTTCTTTTCAGGCCCTGTCTTGGGATTTGGTGAAGACGAATTAGGTAAATAGAAAAAAAATATATGTTATTAAATCATAAGCCTTATCGGTAATGCCTGCTGAACTATTCAAAATTATAGTAAATGTCTAAAAAGAAGAAATGTAAAGGCTATCTTTCCTTTGCCAAAGCTGTCTACACTGCTCTCAGCTACACCTTAGCAGCCTTGTCAGAAGAACCGAGAAGAGAATGGGTTGTTGGAAGGGGCAAAGGTCCTTACTGTCTCTCACATTCTGTGAACTGTGTCACTCACTATGACACGATGTGTCATATACTTGCTTTTATTCCCAACGTTACAGACTTAAGGGGCAAAGATATTGCATGAGCAGACTGATCCCCCTCTTCTCCCTTTCTCCACAATTTTATTTGTTTTAACCAATTCTATACAATATGAAACAAAAAATGTACATAATGAAGTATCTTTCACGTTTTAGCATCAATTTGGGGAAAGTGCTTATTTAAATTTTCAAACAGCAATGATTCGGTTGTATATTTCAGTGATGAGTGTTTCTTCTGAAGTTTCTTTAATCTCATCTTGCAAATACAGCTAGATCACCAAAGTCATGTATTTGACATCTTAGGAAAGGAGAACTAATTTATTGCGTTGGTTTCTTTAACAGGTGAGATTTACATATTATCAAGCAGCAAAAGTATGACACAACCTCACAGTGGAAAACTCTACAAGATCATTGACCCAAAAAGGTGAGCATTGCATTTCTCACTAAGATCAGTCTTTCCTTCGACAGGTTAAAAAACAAAAGGTAAATGTAGTTCTTTCCATGTAGCTGTATTATGCAATACTGACATTCAATAAGAAGGGAAATTCTCAGTGCAGGGGGCTTCCTAAAAGCAAATGTACCATCAGCAGCAAGCAGAATAGATTTACTAAAAGTAATCACCATCTCATAGAAAGTGAATGTCAGAACAACAGAGGTGTAACCAACACTAGCTTCTGGAAATTTTTACTCTTCGACATTATGCTACATGCTGCCCACTTTCCCACCTAGATTCACATTCTTTGCATGTTTTCATAGAAGCGTAGAGATATTTAATGTGGAACCATATGGACCAGTACAGGTAAAAGATGCTCCTGGTAGTTCTGAAGCCAAATGACTTGTAGGTACCACAGAGATTACTCAGCATCAGTGGAAGGCAGATGCTGGAATTCTCCCCAGCGCTACTGTTTCCTTACCTGCCACTGCGGTGGGACAGTGCACAACAGGAGCTGGCTCAAAAGGTTAGTACACTGACAATACCTACTCTGTATACTGAAAAGCTACTACAGAAAATAATTTGACAGTACTAGCTAGCGGACAAGCCATCCCCAGTCAGTTTCAGTCTCAATTCCTCCATTTCAGTTTTGCCATAATCTCTGAGGGACAAATTCAGTCTTTCCCAAACATCTCTTCTGTTGTACAGGAGATACCACCAACGGAGAAGAATACAGAGGACTGAATCCTCAGTGAGTGTGAATTGTCACTGCTTACTAGTTTTCAACATCCTTCCATACACCTGCATTTACCTGTCTCTCCCTGGGGAGGTTTGGAGCACCAAGGAAGGAAACCTTCTGTCCTTGGACTGCGTGCCAAAAATACACTACATTCTTTAACAGTTCTTAAAGCACTGTTTCCAAGAGGCTTATAAATCCCACCCAAATAATTTATAAGACACAGAAATAATATGATTGGTTTAATTATTTAGACTAATTTACCAGTTGTAAAGTGAGAATAAATGAAAATTATCAAACCAGAGTTTCTTGAGATGTGATCACTTTCAGGTTCTTTGCAGAGCAGCTAGAGCTATGAAAATATTAGGGAATCTTGAAAGACTGCAGAAAACCAGTCCCCAACATGATCCAGGGGCCCGAGCAACAATAAGAGAAGATGACTAGCAGATACTCACTTTAGCTGGAGAAATACCATTTTCTTCATGACGGATCTTGCTGCTCTATCATCAGACCAAGTCTGTGGCATGTAAAGGTACCACACCACCCTGCAAAAGCATCAGCAATTAACACAAAATGAAACGGCCAACAGAAATGAAGTTTGTTGTATTAATTACTTTGACCCCATCATACCCTGCAAAAGCAACTGCCTGTTTGTTCAGCATCTGCTTCAGCATGTTTCCCCATTAGCATCACATACAGTTAGCTTGCATTTTTGGTTTTACTGTTGACTGTTTAAGAGAGGAATTTATTTTCTTGTCAGAATCTGAATTCTAAAAATTTTTAGTGGGGCAACAAGTTAATTCAATAATAAATTCATTAAATTGGATGCACACTGTACTGTAAGTTACAGTAGAGTTTCAGTGTTTTATAATTATACTATCCCAAACCTATAGGAAGTAATTTGGAAGCAGATGTTACTGCAGGTTAGTGCAGTCTGTCAGTCAAGATTATTATGTATGTTTTATTTATGCTTTCTGGTATTAAAAACATTTTTTTAGAACAAAACTTGCCATTCTTACTGGGATTGTTTAGTCTGTTGGTGTATGGTTTTAAGTGAATTTTACACCCTAAATCCACTATTAGTATCTAATTACATGGGGCTGCCTTGTTTGACCTCGGCTTTTTGTTCTTGTTACCTCTTCCAGTAGGGTGGTCTTCAGCTGACATACCTGAAAGGCCAGACCTCCCATTGCTGCACTCACGGTTGGCTGTTTTCACGTATGGAAAAGGGTCAAGACTGTGTTTGGTTACTGGTGAAAGTAACCAGAAAACTATAAAATACTTTTGTAAATTGGCACACAGTTGAAATTAAACAGACTGTGGCAAAGGGATATAGTTTTTGGTAACACTTTTTAGAAACATGGGATAATTTTCATTCAGGCAAAGTTTTGAGTTTTGTTGTTTTTCAGTCTCACACCATTGCAGGCTTTTAAGTGAAAGATAATGAGTTACTTCCACAAAAGAGCATTGCAGCTCTATTTACCATTTCATGCTAATTTCACATTACACATGTAAACAATGTAAAAATTCCACGGCTTTGGCAAATGTTCATGTAAAGCTTTGTTAACAAAATATTAATCGTTATTCACATGCTAATATTTTTTTGCATGCTAATATTTTGTTGCTCCTTTTAATGTCTTCCCCATGGTATGCGCCATACAAATCCATCAAATATAGGTGTAAACCCTAGCACAGTAAGCTTTCTAGAACACAAAATAAAGATGGTACAGGTGGGCTATGAGCATCAGGTATAAATATAGTCATCAAAGTATTGATTTGTCACGTCTTAGAAATTCATTACTTACTAACAAAACCCTGTGAGGGTGGCCCCTGGAAGACTCATCAATTTGCAGAGAGAGCCTTCCATGCATGGGGCAGTGTAAAAGAACAAAATTGTCATTCCTTGTGGTAGCCCTTTGCTGGAAATTAATAACTTCATGCAAAAACCAATCTTCTTCTGCTAGTGGTCATTCATAAGCTGCTGCAAGCTTATGAAATTATTCTTTTATTCTAAATAATAAATGTTACATGAAGATGCGGGATTTGGTTTCTTTTGATCTTTGTAGAAAACTACTGCATAATCAAAGTTGTTCTCAAACATAACCGTGACCCTGATTTCCTTGTCTCAAATATAGCTTAAGAAAGAAAGCTACTACTTGGATATTGCTAGCAGTAGAAAAAAATTCAAAAGAAGTGGGCAGGTTAAAACATTAGAAGACCAGAGGATGAGGGTAATCCAGAGAAGCCTTTGCATTAGTCTTCAATAATCAGCAATGGGAAAGTCCTATCCTAAAACAGTCCTTCACATGTAATAAAAATGAGGTGCTAAACTGAGGCGATGTATGACAAATTGATAAATATTATCAACACAGAGGGTTTGAATCCCTCCATCAAGGCAGTTTGAAATATAGAATTCAAGGTACCACAGGAAACTTTTGTTCAGTTCCTCCAAATACTTCATGTCAATAACTAAATAGCCTCACATCAAAAACACAGAATTAAATAATACTTCTCTTTGTAACAAGGTTGTTATAATGTTACATTAGTACTTGGGAGCTCTTAGGCAATCAAGTGATAAATCAGAAACAGGAAAGTTAAAAATTAATGTAAAAACCAAGTATGTGAGGTGCTGCAAAATACACATATACTACCTATTACCAAAATGGAGTAGAGTGAAGGGTATAGGTAATAGCATAGTTATCTTTGAGATTGGAGGAGATGTGGGAAACGCTAAGAATTACAAACACATAAAACCAGCATTAGGTAAATTAGTTAAAATAGCAGACAAAAGAAGAATTTCTTAAGTTAAAACTGAAAAATACAGCCATTCTTTGATGGTTATAAAAAAGTGTTATCACAAGTAAACTACTTTCCAGGTTTAGGAACTAATGAGAAAACACAGGGAGAGAGACCTACGTACTTCTCAACTAAAAGGTAGGGTTAGTCAGATGTCCCGAAGACCAGTGCAAATACTAGCATTTTATAAATTGTCTTTCTGACCAAAAAAGTAAAACTCTTTATTTTCTATTTTTCTACTTTCTGTTTTATAATTTTTCTGCCTCTCTTTCTCTTTCTACAAATACATACTAATATCAATCACAAAAACATTGATGAATGCATAGGGAAGATAACTAGGTAAACAGTGATACAGAAAATGTGTGTAGGTCCAAATATTCCGCTTAGTCAACAACAGAGAAAAAAGGAGACAAACCCATTAGAAAAGAAAAAGTAAGCATTTTCTAGCATGATGAGAGGAGAAAATCAGCTGTGGGCAATATTAAAAATGCATATGTAAATAAGAAATAGGTTCTGTTGATAGGTTCGTATCAGCTGTAATTTAAACATTAATACTAGCTGTTCTTTGAAAACCATAGAGAGGGACAGACAAAGAGGTAAGAAAATAAACTTTGGAAGGTGGCAGAACAGCCATAATGTGACTCTGTAAGTCTTCTTTTAGAATATTTCTATTATGATCACTTTTATCTCTAAGCAAATTATAGATAAAATGGAAGAGATTCAGAGAAGAGTACGCAAACTGACGGACAACGCAAAAGAGTTCCATTTAAAAGATGAGACTAAACCCAGGGCAGTCACACAGTGCTGCATATCCCCTGTGAAGTTTTAAGTGTTTGCCACTGTCGATGCCGTGATTCCAAAGGGGATGAATGATTCTTTTGACCAGGATGGCTCACTGCAGCCAGCAGGTGATTTTTATGAAAGAGGGCAGAGCTTAAGTGTCCTTGCACATGTAAGAAGATTTCCTCTTCCTCTCCTTATAACACCTTATAGGTCTGCATTTCAATATGTTTTGTATCAACAGCCAGAATAGCTGCTTTCCACTGGATTGAAACTTGAACTTGATTCAAACCATCTCACTCCTCTTGCATGCCCCTCCAGAGTATGTAATTCCACTTATCATCCCTTCCATCATCACCTTCTGGGATTTCCGCTATCGGAGAGTATTTCCAAACAGACTGATTTCAAACACAGTATCTAGGTCATACCTCATTTTGACATTGTTCAGGCTCTTTACAAAAACATTGGTGATTTTATTTTTTAGTGTGAGTCGAGTGTTTGATGGTATGATAGAAGAATAGCATTTATGAAAGCGTAGCCCTCTTGAAGGCTAATTACTATGGAAATGGAAACTCGGAAACATACGGTATTAGACTAATCTGCATCAAGATACTCAGTTCTGATGGGTTATAGATATACTCTGAAGCTACTACTGGAAACTCTCTGTAGAATGAGCTCTCACCAACCCAGGTGGGCCACATGATTTCTTTCTGTTCAGAAAGTTACTATCCCTTAAGTCATTTGAGGGAATGGAAAGCCAGAATTAATGTCTAATTATGTTTAGTTTAGCCAGAGCATGCAAAATTCTTATCTCATTTACAAACCCACATGCAGTTACTATTCCCATAAGAGACACTAAAGAGAAATTAGAGCTTTTTGCGAATACCAGTCTAGAGAGTTTCACTTTACAGAAGTACTTCACAAAACCTCCTTTGTAACCACGATGGAAAAACCTAAGGATTTTTTTCAGTCACATCACAGCTCACTGACTGTAAAAGTTTTTGTTTTGGTTTGGGATTTTTTTCCCCTTTTTTTTAGTCTTTCTAGCATTGGCTATTAAGGAGTTCTCACTTTTTATCGCTTTATAAGGAAAAAACAGCTCAGTTTATCTTTTGCTTATTTTCTGGAGCCTGCAGGAAGCCTCTGCCATCCTAAAGAAAGTCATACATAATAGAGCAGCTTTAGCCCAGTAAGCCAGTCTTTCCCAATTCATCAGTCAAAGTGTTATGCAAGTGGCCCCCTAAATTGATAAATTCCCACAGTGCCTGTTGACCCAGCTGCCAAGTGCTCATGCAGCAGGTGTTGTTTTCATGACCACCCTGACAGTAATACAAACTGTTTAGCAGTTGCATTGACCTCTTAGCTATTAACATTGATACAGGCTTCACTAGGGACTAGTTTTCAAACATGACAGAATTTCTTAAGACTAGAGGTCATGAACAAGTATACCATATAAGAATAAATTTGATATGCTGCTGAGTTTAAATCTTAAAAGCTGGGAGTTTTTTCCACATTATTCCCATGTAGTAAATCTGGAGACAAGTAACGAGCTTTTGGCATCTCTCCCAGGACTAAAGGTATACTTTTTAATTTTAGAAGCTGTACCTGAAGAGATGCTATATTTATTCTATGACAAGTAGTAAATTTAGTCTATGACAAGTAGTGAAACAAAATTATTTTTTCTTGACATTTTTCCTTATAAAGGAAAAAACCAAACAACTAATGCACAAATTTTGGTGATATACTTAAGCATCATTCTAATACCTAATATCTTGTGTGCAGTTAATTGGAGCATAACATTCTTTCCTTATATTTTGTACCACAATCAGGATTTCTACGGCCGTGTCTCTTGTTTGAATTTGAACATCCAGGAATTTTGTCTAGTCTTTTTCTCACTTCAGTGGAAAAGTAGCGATTTTTGATATTGTGTCAAAGGCACGATGGAGGAATGGTGTTCGGTTCAGTACCATTGTATTAGTGCTGAATTTGACCCTCCAATTGCATTGATTTATGTATGTCTGAGTTACAGGCTAGCGCATATAGTAACTAAATCACTCTGTGCGTTTAGTGGAACTGTGAAGAGATGCACTAAAGAAAGCATGAAATCCTCAGCAGTTGCAGGATGAGTTTTAATCTATTAAAGCATGTTAGACTTTTATATGCTTCTAAACTAACAGTACAGTCAAGAATTCCCAGCTCACTGCACACGTCAGCGAAGGGACCCAGCGAGGGCCCCAGCCCCCAGTACAACTTTTCCTCCATGTTCCATACATTTAGGGTTGTTACACAGTTTCATGAAAGCATGTTTTAACAAGCAAGATATACTGTACTGTACTGTATATATGAACAGCTCTTTAAGATAACTAGAATTGTACAGACCATATAAATAGTCATTATCAGCTACATTTTTGGCTGACTTTCTGCGGACCAAATAGTGCTTACTGTAAGAGTAATCAAGCTGTACCCTTTAGAGTTTTATAGATTGAGGGAGACAAGGAAAAAAATTCTCTCCAGCCCACAGTGTGGCTCCATCTATTCCCCTCCATTTTCCATGTCAGGAGACACAGCGAAGCACTAGTTATATAAACAAAATCATAGGCTTGTCTAAGTGCTGGAAAGATCAAGTCCCAACAGTCAGTTTCAAGACTTCTGTTATCTTTGGGAGATTCAGTTCAACTTATGCTGAGCCTGAAAATCTCCACCCCGTTAAAGCCTTAAGATACAAAGTGTAAGTATTGTGGGGCAGAGACTTTCTCTTCATAGATGTTGGTACCATAACGGCATTCAAATCCTGAGAAAGAAGTGTGGCTTTTCCCATAGTACAACTAAGGAAAACGAGTAATTCTTCTCATACACAAGAAAGATTCTGCTGCAGCTGCATTTGTATTCCTCTTCTCCTAAGGCACTCTGCCAACCAGAATTTTTTCCATCTTTGTTTCTACTCCACCCCACCATTAATAAATATTATCCGAGGCTGATGAGTGCAAGTTATTGATTGATGGTAGAATAAAAGGCAAGGTTATACTCACAAGTACCGAGAGCACTAGAAAACTTTAAATCATAAAAGTGACCAGCCATGCTTTGCTGGATACAAAAAAGTATGATTTCTGCCTCCCTAGTTAAATACAAATAAAAAAAGAACCATATATTCCAAGACTATAATAGATAAATACTTTACATTTATTAATAAAATAAATCATTATCTTCACAAATAAAATATCTCTGTGACTTATGAGGTCATTCTTTGCTAAAGATATGCCACTGGAGCTCTTTTCCAAGAGATGCTCCAGGAACCTGAGGTTATGCTTCCTGCTAAGCACAGTACTGTACTTGTGTTTGAGCAAGAAAAAGAGAAGACTCCCATTTAAAGTAACTTGAAAGAAATGGGCTTTAACAGAGACAGATGAAGAAAGAATGTTTTCTCCGATGCAGCTGGCTATAAAGAAATCAACTCAAATTTACATTTTTTTCCCCAGAGGTAGAAGAACACAAATCTTTTTACTTGCTTCCTGCTAAGCACAGTACTGTACTTGTGTTTGAGCAAGAAAAAGAGAAGACTCCCATTTAAAGTAACTTGAAAGAAATGGGCTTTAACAGAGACAGATGAAGAAAGAATGTTTTCTCCGATGCAGCTGGCTATAAAGAAATCAACTCAAATTTACATTTTTTTCCCCAGAGGTAGAAGAACACAAATCTTTTTACTTTAAATATGAACAAGTCTCCACTGAAAATCATATCGTTTTGTAGAACTGTTTCCAAAACAGCATTGCCTGTGAATCTTGCATATAATTTTTAAGTGTAGGAACTTTCTTAACCAGATCATATGTAATGCACTCATTACTACAGAACTGGAATTCCTTACAGGTCAAAAAAATAATGCATTATATTTAAAAGACAGCTGTGGAAATATGTAAACACAAAACCTGAAAGGGTTTCAAATATGCTGCACGAAAGGTGTCAAAACATGTTTCAAAGCCCTTAAATAATACAGGACCTTAATTCTGATTCTCAGAAGTGCTTTTGAAATCAGAACTTGGTGCTACACTAAAGATGCATCTACGCATTCTTTCTGTCCTTAACATCTTTGGGGAACCAGTTCTTCTGTATGGATGTTTAAATAATCATGGTAGCAATTAAGACTGAGCACAGAAAGTGCTACGGTGAAACAAACCAGTGAGCCTGTACTCTATTACTCTTTCAAAGAAAAATGCAAGAAACCCTGTAATGTACCATTAACAAGCATCATGCCAAAATGGGGGGGGAGGCGGAGGGGGCGGTAGATGTAAGCCCGGTCAGCTATTGAGGGACTTCTATGACATTAGGTATGAGTGCTTATTTTTCTTAAAAATTATTTTTACCCTATCTAATATTACTTTGAATGGCCCCATTGTGCACAGAAATATCTTTTTAAAATCCTACTAGAACATGGGCTTCATTGATATCTTAGAAGCCATGAGTTGAACTAGTTAATTTTATTTTCTTTAGCTTAATTTTTTCCCTTGATGTTTTTTCTGATGTTGAAATGGGAAATAAACAAGAATGCCCAATTTTCCTCCTCTTTTTTTCTGCCACTGTTTTTCGCACCTCCATCATACCTCTTCTTTCTCAGACTTCAAAGACTTTTCTCCACACAGGAGTATCAGTCTAGGATTTTAATATTTGACAGGGTAATCAGTGCACAAGTTACTATTCCAGCTATTTGCATATAATTGGGGTTTTAATACTGATGTCAGTATAATGAACAATGTTATGTTCTATTCTATTCTCTCTCATACAATTTTGTTTTGGTTTGTTTGGATTTTAGCTGGACACTTAGCCAAGGTTTCTCTGAGCTCTCCACAAAACTATTAGAATCTTTGTCCTGCAAATTTCAAACTTAGGAATGTATGGCAGTAGTTCAAATTATTTCCCTGAGAATGAATAATTTTGTATTTGTCACTAATTAACTTAATTTGCCATTATGCTCCCATTCAATTACTTGTTCATATCTCTTGGGAGATCCTGACATTCTTTTCTCAACTTATTCCTGTGCAATCAAACCCACAGCAGAGACAAAAACCTGTACTGGGAACCTGTAGCCTTGTGATGATCCTATCAGTCTCTAGCTGCTGAACTCAGACAGCAAATAAAATAAGTGGTCAGCATGATAACATACCACTAAATTTAAAAAACCCAGTAAACATCTAAAAAAGCGTTGGAAGTCGTATCAACAGTTAGGGCACACTTAAGTTAAAACACTTAAGTGTTTTACACGCTTAACAGTACAGTTCCTTCTTTATTAAGGAAGATAATGCTGTGCTTTCATAAATAAAAAAGGCTACTGGACGTCCAAAATATTTTGTAGAGACTGACAGAAAAAATTGCATTATTTAAGACTTGACACCAAGAAGCCCAACAAAAAAACCAGTATCAGAAATATTTCAAGTCAGCTGAACTAGAATTTCCTTCATGCATACATTTCACAGAATCACCCACAGAATGGCTGAGGCTGGAAGGCACCTCTGGAGGGCACCTGGTCCGACCCCCCTGCTCAAGCAGGGCCACCTACAGCCAGTTGCCCAGGACCGTGTCCAGACAGCTTCTGAATATCTCCAAGGATGGAGACTCCACAGCCTCTCTGGGCAACCTGTGCCAAGGCTTGGTCACCCTCATAATGAAAAAGTCTTTCCTAATGTTCAGATGCTTAAATAAGTATCCGGAATGCATAATCCAAATATGATTTTACGAAAATATGGAAATAAAAAATCTGCAATGTCAAACTGAATTCATAGACAGAGGTAATACTTTCACAAAATTATTATGCATGTCATAATGTGTGACATAAAACTTACTGTTCAGATTACTCTTCCCAGCATACAATTGGAAACATAAATCAGCTGGAAAAGCAAAAAGACACCATCAGATTCTGGACTGAATTATATGACTATTTGCACTCTCTGAAGAAAAGCAACACAATCAGTAGAATTTAGCACGTCTAATAATGATATTATCTAGAGATATATGCTGCCTGCGATAAGCTCTTCAGCAAGCTGGTTTTGCCAGGTTCAAGCTTCAAGAATTCTCGAGGACTATTTTTTAATCTTGTAGAAGATCTCTGAAAGCAGTTACATGAAAGAATAGCAAATCACACTGTATTTTTCCTGTAATGTAACATCTCTATGTTTACTGGTGTTTTTGAGAAAAAAAGCAATCCCCTTAGAACACAGATTTATCCCACTGATAATACCATAAAAGAGAATCAGGCCTTTAATAAAACCCCAAAGTTTTTCTCCTTGACCCCGACTTTTAACTATCTGCTTGGTTCGTATATTTTTATTCAGGCCTTTAGTCCCCGAAGAATGCAAAAGAACAGCTCAGTCTGCACAGATACTGACATCTGAATGCTCAAGGCATTGTCGGAACGGGCACTGCACTCCCACAGGAAAATGCTGCTGTAATCAAGGCTGGGAAGGAGAGTTCTGCAGAACTGGTTTGTATATAGATTCATGGCAACAAGTGAAAAAAGCAGTGACATGTCATAATTTGCTTTTAATTATTTGCTGAGAGAAATTTTCAATATATGTCATTGACCATCAGTTCTAAGACAACATTAAAGAAATACTGATCTCATGAATTGTAGAACAGTAAGTCTTTAGATGAGTGCAACAGTTAAAACATCTAATGCAATGTGAACCATTAACAGAATGCAATTAATAGCATAAATATGACAGACAACAGTATTCTTATTTTTTCACCAAGATTGTAAAATGAAAGGAAATGCAATCAATAGCTGTTCTGTGTCTGGACATTCAGCTTCCACCTGCAGTATTATCGTTGTCAGTGTCAAATAGGAGTACCTTGTCAGGAAAGACGATAAATCAGACCTGCAGATCACTATTGCATATTTTGCACTTCACTAATTTAATGCCAATACTTTAGTTTTGGTACATTCTTACTTTTGTTCCTACAAAATAAAATGGCTCCAGTTTGTTAAAGAAAATTCTATGTACAACTTATCACAAAGCAGCTAATAATCAGAACGTTATTGTAATCCATTATTAATCGCAGTGCTTTTATTAAATCCTATCTTGTTGCTGTAGCATACCTTTTAAAAGTCACTTGAAAAAGTGACTGTGATCAAACTGGATGTTGGGTATGCCACCAAAGGGGTGAGATGAATGAACCTGGAGTGCCACAGCTGTGCTATCACTGTCTCACAGAGGCTGTGGTTATGTTTGAGCTGTGTAACTCTGGCCTGTGCAGATCTTCCAGAGCAAGCCTGGGTACCAGCACAGTCTTCTGACTGAGCATATTTGCTCAGCAAGTTTGACCAGATGCCTATACAAAGAGATAAGGTTAACATAATGGCAGTAGAACTCAAAAGAGAAAAGAATCACAGAGTAAGACAAAGCAAGGATCACGCGATGGACCAGGGATAATTCAGGTTGGAAGGGCACTCAGGAGGGCCCTGCTGAAGCAGGGTCAGCTACGAGTTCCTTACCTGGAGTGTAAATTTCAGCAACCTCCAGGGTTTTAGTGATGAGCAAGAGTGACTTCGTTTGGAATGAAAGGAAATGAATGAGATCACTAATGATGTACCTTGCTTGCAAGATTCATGAGCTGACCATCATACAGCCGTGCAACAAAAGCAGGTTGGAGAAATGGATGAGGTAATCTGGCCAAATAGCCCAGCTTCAGCTGTCCTCACTTGTCAGTCAGAGATTTCCTACGTTTAGAGAGCGAGGCCCATTCTACAGCCCTTGTCCAAGTGGAACTTAAAGTAAAAAATGTCTCCATTGTGAACATAAATGGGTCTTGAATAATCTGTTTTGTTTAAAAAATTACAGCTCTATGATAGATAATTTGATAGATGCAATGTACAAGAAAGCTACAGAAAATATGTAGACTAAGGATCTTTCTTCCCTGTATCCCACGCAGCACTTACCAGAGATGTTCTAGGTTGGACCTCAAGCTACTATTATAATTTAAATAAGAAAAATTACCTTACGAGGCATGAGTTTCCTCCTAGGGTAATTAAGGAGCTCATGAATAAAATCAAGAAACCTGTTTTTATATAGTGTATTATAAATCTCTGTAAATCAGTATGATAGCTTTATTGTAATAGACAACATTAAACAGCAAAATATCTGCAAAAAGAAAGATACATTATATTTATCTCAGTGCTGTGACTCTACCCCAGAAGAAAATACTTCCAAACTGAAGTTACTGATTGTCAGTTTTGCTAACACTGGCTACAATTTAAAAGAGCATTTATATTTGAAAAACTTAAGCAAGCTGATTAACCTAGAACTCTATAGGTAAATCATTGGGCATCTACTAAAGAGAGAGGGAAGAACTTTGAAAGTAAACTTACTGATAAAAGCTGCCGAAAAAATATTCTGGTTCTTTTTTTTTCCTAAAGGGAATTCATTTTTATTCCAAGCGTAAGTGATTCAAGAGCCAAAGGAGTGCATCTCTGTGGTCAATTGTAGTCTGCTCTGCTAAGGAAAGCGTGTAGTGCAGAACTCTGCATGTACAAAGGGGTTTACCTGAGATTCAGTACTTGCTGGCTTTGGGATGGCCAGGTGCGAAAATGTCTCACCAACTTCAGGACGTTTTTGGGTTGCCAGCATAAGAAATGGGATGAGGTAGACCACCACTGTTTAAAGGTCTACATGTGTTGTATGTCTTGTTTTCAAATGATAAGACATTTGGAGCCTAAAGTCTTTTGAGATGGGTCTTCTATGCACTCCAAAATCAAGCATGAATATGGGAACTGGACAGTTTCAAAAATCTGCTATGTGACTTTCACAGTCTGTCCTGGGTGACATCCTCTCAGACATACAAAATTACTTCCTCCCCCTAATATTCTAAAACTTTAAAAAATATGGTTTCAAAACTTCTAATATCTCGTCCTTTCTCTTTTGTTTTTAATTTATGTGCTTTATCATTATAAGTTTAGAAAAGCTCTTAATGAATACGTACTGTATCTTTTCGGTTTGCGATGTTCTAAACAAATTAGAAAATCACTGTTTTTTCCCCACAGCAAAATGTGACCCAGCCTGTCGACATGGAGGTGTCTGTGTAAGGCCTAATAAATGCTTATGTAAAAAAGGCTATCTCGGCCCCCAGTGTGAACAAGTGGATAGAAACATCCGAAGAGTGACAAGGGCAGGTATTCTTGATCAGATCCTAGACATGACATCCTATTTGCTGGACCTAACCAGCTATATTGTATAGTTTCTGGGACTATTTGGAAACTACACTTTCAACGGGCATTTGTTTTGAATCCTGTCATTTTTAAAAGACTGTTATCCTGCAAGAAATACCGGTGATTTGATTTACTTTATTAATTTAAGTATAATATCCACAAATGTGCAGATAAATTCTTTGTATGTGTGTAAATATTTCTGTACGTCTCCACAGACGTACTGATACCCAATACGTGCACACGTACACATGCACGCACTATCACAAATACGGTTTTACAGCTAGTGGAATTTTTTTTAATATTTATTTCTTCATGAGAAATAGTTTACAAAGCAATTCCACTGTAAACCACATTTTTGTCAAAGGACTTTCGTGATGTCTTAATGGATTCTTTGACATCCCAGAAATCTCGTGGCTGTACCTATCTGATTATAGCAATAAGAGCAGTTTTCAAACATCGCTGTATAAACTGCTGGACTTAATAAAATCCAGTTGTAACAGTTTCTAAGGTGAACTGAACTACATCATGAGACAATATTTCAGAACTCCTTAATGCATTCCTATCTAGGCAATTCATTGTAAGACTGTAACCTTCACCTTCATCAATGTAACTCTATTACAGAATGTTACGCATTTCTTTATCTAGCATAGATGCAAAAACCTGGTTATCGCAGCTTAATATCAAGATTGTTTCAAGTGTTTAATAATTAAATTATATTCGCATATTTCAAAACCAGTCATCCTAGAAGGTCTGCTTTTTATCATTAATTTTATTTAACGATGGGCACTGGGTTTATTTTACATATTTATATTATTTTATTTTATTTTTATAATATAGACATCACCTAGATGAGACAGCTTTACCATGTCCTGTAAAATACTAAAGTTACATTTTTCACCAACTTAATTGGAAAGACGGGGAAAGAGAGCAAACACACTCTTTAATGTGTTGTGGATCTAATCTAGAAATGTATCCTTGTGTCAACTTGTATTCATTTACGACGGATGAAAAAAACAACCGCCAACCAATCCTAATAAAATTCCAGCATATGTTAAAAGTGTTCATAAAGTGATTTCCACTGTAACAGGACGGGCCAGATTATATGCGAGTAGACTGCTGCCGATTTCACGCTGAACGGAACGTCCCTGGACGAGAGCTCACATGAGCACATGTTGGCTGTGTAAGATGTCACTTGTACAAAACCTATAACGATTCTCGCCAAATGCGGTTCTAAATGTAAATGTTCCTTGAAGAGCTAACATAAAATTGAGTCTTTGTAAATGTATCAATAAATATGGTGTACATGCTATAGTCAGGTTTTCTAAAGTATTAATAGTCTAATTAGATATATCTGCAGAACTGGTGCCCTCTTATCTCCAGCTCTGGGGCGTTATTGGCAGTTTCTTGGCTCATTACTTACCGACTATCAGATTTCCTTTGCACTACCTGGCTTTTATGAAATCTTGCCTATGAAAAGAAAGCAGAGTAGCCACAGTGTGCACATCCTATGGTTCTTATAAGCAGCTGCTCATGCGTCAACGATTTACAACACTTTAGGCAATAAGATTGAAAAGACTTTAGCCATATTACTCTCCAGTAGCAAAATTACCTTTCCGGGGCAGTGACGTGCAACGAATTTTCCTTTATAGAAAGTTGTCAGTCTTCAATTACTAAGTATTAAATTTGAAAGTACAGCATGACCGATACTTGGATTTCTGTGTCGTACGCATTCTGGCTCAGAGGAACAGAAAATTACATTTGCCTTCCATATATGTTTGCCTGGGTTTCGAGTGACCTCATGCCAAATGGAAATTGGTTGAGAAATCTTGGTTAAGTGCTCAGTGAACAATGGTCTGCATTAAAAAGTGCATGCATAATTTTGCACAATGTAGATTCAACTGACAGTCCATTGAAAGACGTCTCGGGATTAAATGAGCATGAAGACCAAATTGCCCTCTCACCCCAGAAAAGGGTGGTCCCTTATAGTCACACGAACACTTCATTGGCTAAGCGGTGTGACCAATCTTAAAATGCACCCTGCGGTAGCATCTGTAGGTTAATAGCAGCTCTTTGTCTCCGCTGCTTTCTGCCTTTAGTCTTTTCCCTGAATTCCATCACAAAAAGTTTTACAATTAAAAAATGTCCTGACAACCATTTTTGTAAATTGACCTTAGCATCTAATCTTTCCTTATTCAACGTGGGTGACAAAAATGTGAACTTCTCATGAATGAGCCAGCTGTCTAAATCTGTCAAATAGCACAGTTTTATTACACTCTTCATAATCGGCAAAGCAAGAAAGTCACTGAAGTATTTTAGCAACATTTAAATATCTGACAGAGGTAACATCTTTAACACTTTCTTTAATGAAATATATTTAAAAGTAAACCCAACTTTAACTCCGCTGTGATGCATTATTTTCAACAACCAGCTGGGGAGATGCGACAGTTCTTTTCTCACTGTTCAGTTCCTGGAGACTTAAAAAATACCACGGGTAGTACCTAAATTGAAGATCCCCAGTAATACATATGCCATAGTCATGTAGAGAAGGGATAACAATGATCTTAGAGTTTTGATCTTAAAATAAAGACAATTTAGTTTACTAGTGAAATCAGAAAATAAAACTCCAGTAAAAGCTAAGAATTAAATCCAGGCCTCATGCAAATCAATGGCAAAAAACTCACATCGGCTGTGCTGCACCCAGAAAATCACTTTCAAAATTTAAGCAAAATACTTCAGTTTATTTTATTAAAAAGAAAATTTCTGTTTCAGACGTTCCAGCAAAACTTCAAAACTAAGAAGTAATCTAAGTGAAGATTAGAGGGAGAGGGGAGATAGTTTGTGGAAAGTGTTTTGTTTCATTTTTAAATCATCTTTTATATCATGTGAAAGCAAGCATCTGCATTAAGCCCACATGGGTACATAGGAAGTCCCAGTGGAAAAGAAGTATTCTCAAAAAAAAGACACAAAAAATCCTAGCTGCTTATTTATCAAAAGAAATTATACTATTAAAAAGAGTGAGTAAACCCCAGGCCTAGCCACCCAAGATGCTAATATAAAAAGGGCAACTGCAGTAATTGCCCTGAGAATTGGCATACAAAAAAAAAAAAAAAAAAAAGGGTCTGTAGAAAGCCCGTTGCCAGTTAGGTCATTCTGCAGCCATTCTCACACAACCTCCGAGAGTGTCCCAGAATAAAACTGAGCTTATAAATGAAACTAGATAAATGAGGCAATTAGATAAGGGCCTCCAGAAGGGATTTTATGTATGTGTTCAAGTTGTCTCTGTCTCTGTCTCTCTCTCTCCTAATCTTTTATTCCATTCATTTCTTCCTTTATTTGGAGATACTGCCTCTCTGTTCCCAACACATTGTACATTTCAAGCATTCTTTGAGGCTTTCTGCTGCTCAGAGAACAAACATACCTGTTGCAAGAAACATAACTCTATTCCTGATGTCTGCTAGTTTTCAACCCTCATTTTATTATTTTGGGACAGAAAACCTTCATCTTTCGCTTTTTAAATGCCACTGATCAGAAAGAAGGCATATTATTGGAATATAAGGAGAAACATCGTTACTCCATAGATAAGTAGGGGGACAAAAAGATGTTATGTAAAATCAGCTCCAAATTGTTTCACTCCATTTCAGAAAAACAGTAGACTCATTTTTCTAATGCGTCCAATAAGAAATATTAACTCAAACCCTCCCCCTCAAGGAAATAAATTTCTTCCGTTAACAGTCAGAGACACAGATGCAAACCCTTTGTACCTTTAAATTCTCACAGGTTGTTCTATTTCATGCAAACAAAATGTAAGTTAGGTATAAATAAGAGTATAAATTCTGTATCGCCAACATGACACCGCTGTTTATCTCCTTCTCTCATTCACTTCTCCACATTTTGGCTTTGCAGCTCCTTCCTTTCTAGAACCACAGCAAACATCAATAATCCCTGCTTGCTGCAGGTGATGCTTATTATTTTTGAAACTGCCTAACAGACGTGTGCATCAAAGAGGCTTCCCAGCAGGCTGAGGGTTTTATCTTTTGATCATTCCACAGAACTTTGTTATTTTATAGTGACTTCCAATGCTGTATCTTAGCTGGACACTTACAGTTCAGGAGTACCAGCCTCAAGCAGCTCAGCCTCAGGCTGTGAAGCTCAGCCGCAGACAGACTGAAGCTGGAGGGAGGGAGAAAGCACTTGGTCACTATACAGTCACTACGCTTATCAGAAAGTTAACGATTTCAATCCAATAATCAGATGCCTCAAGTAAAAAGGAGAACGACATTCCTGAGATGATGAAATGTTGCTTTTCAGTATACACTTTCTCTAATTTGTGGTTAGAAACGAGGACCTTTTCATGTACAAATATGCAAAATGGAGACTCTGAAATCACTTACGAACAAGTAATTTTTCACAGGTGTAAAGTCCCATTAAGGTGAAAATAAATATTCGTACATGTAATTCTACTTGCATCCATGAAATAGGCATTTATAAGACTGGGTCTATATGGAAAAAACAGCTCCGAGGACATCCTGCTCTGCTTATTTTTCCTTAAATCCTTTAAAAAACATTAATGCATTTAAATTTACTATCCTTTAGTTTAACTGTGTATCAGTTTAATTAGGAATGATACCATTTTGATCTTCTGTCCAACTTAAAAGGTGATCTTTGTCTCAGAAAAAACAGAAGGGAGTAATGAAGTAAATAAAAACTAATTTTTCCCATTTTGCAATATTGAAAATTGACCAATATTTTATTTTTGTCATTTAAAAAAAAATAACTAAGAATCTTACCAAAATGGCAACCAACCCTTTAAGTTTATTTTAAACCAAATTTTCAGAAAAAATGTACCAAGTAATCTGGGTTCTGGCTACAAAAAAATGATAAATATTTCCCTAAGAAGTTTCAGGGCAAAATGTTGTAGAAACATTGAAAAAAGTTAAGACCATTTTGCTAAAATGTTCGTTGTTTTCAACAGCAGAGTAATTCAGTGAAATAAGACAGATGTACTTTTTAGGATAAAGGTGTGAAACAGCAGAAGCCACCTGAAAGCTTAGTACAGGATTACTTTAATCTTTGAGGGCCTGACTCGAAGTCCATTGATGTCAACTGAAAATCGCCTATTGACTTCATTAGTTATAGGATTAAGTCCTTAAAAGATATCCACTTAGCTGGCAGAAGATCTTAACTTCAGACATCAGTGCGTGATGTGCACGACCTCTCAGTGTCTGCATCTGCAGTCATTAGACACACCAAGGTTTTCTGAAATAAGACTGCAGATTCAGCCCTGCATAAAGCCGTACGGAGCATATCCTACTTAAAGACATACAGAGCATAACCAGTCCTCTTGGGTTTCCTTATAGGTATTGCCAACAGTTACACAAGGGGTCTATTAAATCTGCCAGACTTCTCGATACTTTTAAAATGTTGAGCAATTAGCTCACATTTTTTCTCTTTCACACATATATATGCTTATTTCAAATATGTAAGCATATGCCACTAAGCAGGAAAGTAATTAAAATACCAAGTCAGTGGCCCCATTTTATGAAATAGCCATAGTAAGACAGGGCCCAAAGTTGCCCCCACAGATGCACACAAGCATCCATGGAAGAGTTCCCTCAACTGTTTTGAGTCCAGTATTACAAAGGCTGAATTCAGCAGCGTTAGGCACATTTTCAAACCTTTCTTCCTGTATTTAATAGGGATGGTGTAATATTTCAATCAAGACTATATCCTAATCCAAAAATGTTGTTGTCACCCTTACTAATAAGACTAGTAAGACTGAAAGCGATGAGACTCCTCAGTACTGAAATGGCAGACGTAAGCGATTATGGGGTGGGACATGAGCAGGCATTCTATAGACGCGTGTGAGGCAAAGGGATAGCCGCTTGCCTTTGTACATTGATTTCAATTACGACTCTGCACACAGAATTTATCGTGCTATAAAATGCACAACATCCAAACAATCTTAGCACAGCAATTAATTCTGCATAGATTTACACCGGGCAGACTGACTAATCAGACAGTATTACTAATGCCTTATCTGGGAAAAGAGAAACATTGCTATTCTATAGCACTGTACAAGTGCTTCAACTGACACATCAACTTTTTTCCTTCAGTTCACTCATGAGTTATTAATAATTACTACTTTGGTCTATAGATTAGCAAAGGATTATCATGTTGTCCCATAACCCAAAGAAAACTTCCATAGGCTTCCATAGGAAATTTTTCTTCACGTTACACTGTACAGTTTGATTTGAAAGCCAAGTGACACACCTGCTTACCAGAGCTCTCAGTACTGAAAATATATCATCCTAGTGATCATTTCATGCTATAGGAATTCACAAAAAAATAATATTCTGTGTTATATACATTTAATGTGTGTCTTTATCTATTGTCTACTGCACACACGCTGGCTTCCACAATCAAAAATGTCAGAAATTATTGCTAAGAATGTGCACAAACAGCAAGCTGCATTATTGGAGAAGAGTTTTATTTCTACTGATAAAAAACAACTTTCCATCTGTTATAAGCGATCAGTAGGGCCCCATGTATCATATAATTAAGTTCCTTTTACAGCCTATGAGATTTTTCCCATTCATTTTCATTTTGCAATGAAAACAGAAGTGAAAAAAATTTTAAATGAAAAGTTTCTTAAATTCCCAGGAAATTTCAGAAAGAAGGTGCCAGCTAAAGCATGTGAATATATGCAGGGGCTGTGTTCACAATATTCTTGGGTGGAAAGAAGGCAGAGAGAGGTGGCTGTTTTGGAGGGGTTTTTTTAATGTAGGATGCATTTTGCTGTAGGACAAAAAGGTGGCTTGCATCACAAGGCAGTAACAAACAAATCCCATTTTCTGAATGTTCCTAGGAGGAGCTGCTAAAAGGAAAATGTTCTAGGCAGAGTCAAAACTTATGTGCAGAATGAACTTAATTCATATCAAGATAGTATACTGAGACCAGAAACCATCTGGTATTGTCACCAGATGTATCTTATAGTGATCTCCATTAATACCAGAAGCAGTAACCCTACCCTGTGAATTATCCAGAAATGCTCTTAGCTGTCCCCCACGAAATATACTGCAGAATTAAAAGTTCAATTCCCTTTTGAGAACAATTAGATTGTAATGGGAGCCAAGCAGAAAGGGAAAAGGAAATAACAAAATTCTGTCACTTGAGAACATTACTGTTGTGATATTCCTCTGTTCAATTAGTGTTATTTTATAGTATCTGTCAGGTACTGTATGTACATTTGAAATGTGGGAAAATAGCTTAGAAAATATCATTCAAACTATGCTTAAGTATCTTCTGTAAACTGTATTATGCTACTAAGCATATACAGGCACCAATCTAGCAGAGCACTGGAGCACACAAGTAATCTTAAGCATATGAGTCTCACTGAAGTCATGTGCTTAACGTTATTAATATAATTAAGTGCTTTCTTGGTTTGAGACGTTACAAGTCTTTGCAAGTCTACCTACGTAGACTACATATGCTATACGTGTATTTCTTTTTAGGGAGACAGCATGGCTGAAGTTCTCAACAAGATAACTCAGTTACTGTCTGTCACAAATTCTATATAACCTGAAATAATTGCATCTCTGTGCCTCCACTTTCCATCTGAAAATTAGTGAAATCAATCCTTGTAAAGCGCTTTGAGCTCTTCAAATGAAAAGTGCTATAAAAAGTACAAATTATTATTATATTATTGAACACCATGTATGTATACACACTATTATGTAATATATAATATATGTATAATGCATATAAATTCTAACAAATGTATTTGTGTAATATCTGAGAAATGGAACAGTTGTATCTGGAAGTGATAAATGCATAGAGTTGGATTTATTGTTAATCTGTGGATTTAATGATTTTTTTAGACAAAAGGATGTTTAAGTGTATAATTGCTTTTCTTAATTTAATATATTTATGTAAATGCATGCCTCACGTTCTGGATAGATAGTTATTCTGTGTCCCTTAAGCTAATAAAATATATTAAACTTTATCTTACTATAGAAGGTACACCTGCTGCTTTAATTTTTTTTGTTTTTAATATTTTTGTTATGACTAAATGCATAATTTAAAATTAATGAAATTTTAATTTTAATTGGCTCTTTGATCTTTGCAGTAAAAGCAAAACGCCAGCATTTTATATATTCTTTGAAATGTACACTAGCTTTATTTATATAAATTCTAAGATGCTTTCATAAAATGTGACTGAACACTGCTATTATTTTTGGAATGGGAAGTTTGGAATGGGGTTTCCTGTTTGCTTCTGGATAAATGAGAGCGAAAATTAAGACCTCCATATTGAAAAGATACCTGTTTCATTGCAAGCAATAGGTGAATGCACATACAACTTGAACAAGGGGATTTCATGTACAGGCTTTTCAAGTATACATATCTTGGAGAATTAGTTCAGTAACGATGGGAGAAACGTTGGGAGTCATGTCTTTGTTTTGTTTATTAAATATCTTCAGAGAAGCATGTCATCAAATCAACATATGTTAAGTTCAGATGTGCTATTTCCAGTGATTTAAATAAGGGCCATAAAAAATGGATGCAGCGTGGAATTCTTTCCATTTCTCCCCATCTTAAGTAACAGGTTCTGTTCCATTGAAATCAACACCTAAGCATATATGTGGGAGCAGGGCCAACTCAATATATCAACTCACTGTATTTTTTGATAAGGAACATTTAATCATGACACTTAAACGCAAATTACATTTGCAGCTTACATCTGTGAGAGAAAAAACCAGTTTGGACAGGGAGCACTAAAGAGCTTTCACACACTAATTTTACCTTAGTGGTTTGGAAATGCTGTTGAATTAGTCTTACACATTTAACTTACCTAAAGCGTTCAGCCCGTCCTGCGTTTATTTTTTAGACTAAAGAATGAAGCATTACTGACACTACAATATTGATGCTATCTCTACATTTCAGATATAAGCCAAAATAATCTTGAAATTCTCATGAAATTGTTTTTCCATTTTTCAGCTAGTTATACCATTAGCGATATGGGCTGGTGGCCAGCCAGAGAACTAGGATCCAAGGAAAATTTGAACTTCACCCAAATTTGAGGATATTTGAAAACTGTATTTTACTTCAGTTTTTCAATGAATAAATACAGCGGTTGCAGCAATGTTCTTTTAAATAATTTTTCTTAAAAATTTTCTTCATTTGAAGAAGAGCTCAGAAGAAAACAGCTGAAAGATAGCAAATAAAGAATGAAGAAATCAAAGAGGATTGTTTTACATTTTTAGTGGGACCTATATATTCATGTAGAAAGTAAAATAATTCTGTGAGGTATAGTACATAACTACAATAAATACAGTGCAGCATGTAGTTCTGGTGACATCATGAGTCATTGAGTTTGTTCTTGTAATTTATTAAGAAATTATGAAAACCCACTGACATATTTATAAGCCTTGGAATTAACAGCTACCTTTCATTTCTTTTACAACACATAAGACATGAATTTTACTTAAAGAATTATATACACTCAGCTGTGTACAGCAAGACTGTAATTCTATCTAGAGCTTCTGATGGCATCCTAAACCTGAGGGGCCAAATTCTGCTCTGCCTTTAGATCAATCAAAGGAGGTATCCTTGGCCTCTTGAATGAGGCTTGCACAGTTTGTCAAAGTCATCAGAACTTTCAAAAGGAATTCAAAGCCTAAATGCACAATTCTGGAGCATTTCATTTTAGTAATATAGTTACTAATAATACCTTTGCTTCAGTATTTAATCACTATTCCCAAAATATATACTTCGAATAAGCTTCTGTCCTTTTATTGCCTTCTCTTTACTTCCACGTATAGCTCTTCTGTTCGTTATTTGTTTTCTTATAGAGATGCTGCTTCTCCATTCTTTTGCACTAAATTTACTACATATTTACAAGTTTTTAACAAGATTGATTATGGCACAAGTGCTTTTTTTCTATTTTATTTTAACAAAAACACTAAGTAAGGGATCAGCCCCTGGTTTAACTCTAAATTAAAAATGCACCACAAGTAAGTAGGGTAGAATCTTTAAAATGCCAAAGAATCATTTCGGTCTATGTGGTTGCATTTATTTACTTTGGGGGAAGGGTTGGTTTGAGTCATATTTGATGACATGTCTACGGATGACATACATCTCTGGCAGAATTGGGCAAAGTGGGACATAGCTTTGGTTTTGAAAAACCTCACTGAACAGTGGCTTTCTTGTTTGCTTGGTTTGGGGTGGTTTCTGGGGTTTCTGGTTTTTTTTAAATTTTTTTTTTAGGTTTTTTGTCTTTCAGAGCTAGGACTACTCCTGGATTTTATCTGAATTCCAAAATTTTGGGCTGAAACAGTTGAATGAATGGCTCTTATACTGGTTCAACATTCAATAATTAAAATTTATCATTTATTACTTAGGCTATTGCCAATATTGCAGCCTTCTTCAACTGTTGCTTATCTTACATTAGCACAAATTCACTGAAATCAGTGTTGTCAGGAGGTGAATCAGGTTATGTTAAGTAGTTGCTTTTCCTTCTCACTCATTTTATATCACTTAAAATACATTACACTCAGAAGTGTTTGCCATACTGTTCCACAATGAAACCAGCATCATCATACTAGCAGAGTTTGCTCCAGTTACACACACAGTTCCACGTGTTTCACCTTTCACTATGTACGTTTGATTACTCAGAGATGGATTGACTGAGGGAGGGAAGGTAGGAGTTGTATGCCAGTCCTCCATTAGATCAAGTGGCATGTTCCCCCTTCAATATTAGAAAATTGAAATTGGGTGATATATATGCAAGCTATTTCCACATCAGGGAAGGGGAACATACACGCGAATCAAAGAGCTGCATTTGGTTCAGGAGGTTTACAAAGAAGAGATCCAAACTCTACAAACTCCCATGCAGTGGAATTAGTGCTTTCCTGGTCAGATGAATAGAACAGGTGCAGATATAGCTTTCAGGTCTTTAAACTACACCAGCCCAAATAAATTACAGCTATGGAGCATGTTTAGCAATTTCAAGCAAACTTTAGAAATGCAATGCCCATGGTGCAGATAAAGTGCTTATGAAAAAGGTGGACGCAACATCTGTACTGGCATGGAACGCCTGTTCTAAAGTAATAGCTGCAAAATGCCTCCTATAAAGCATAAGACTGTTAGTACAGCTGCAGCTTTTAATAGCTATTGAATTTCTTGATCAGGGAGGCAGATCCAGAGCAAGGGAAATGGACAAGTGGAACTATAAACTGCTATTTTACACCTATGAATGTAATATCAAATAAATGTGGTCAAACCCACTTTTATTTTTTTTAAGAAATTCATCCCTAGACAGCCTCGTGCGAGATCTTACCTAGCAAGCCATCAGGAGGCACTTATGTCAGCCTCACCCTGAGGTTTCCGAGATGTATAACTGTACGGTCTACATATACCTGTTGCTTATTATATCTGTAACAGAAACCTGCAGCTACACACACATGCGTAATACCTCATGCATCATTTGTGCACTTATTCAAAGCTATTTGGTTCTAGATCAATGCAAACAAGGAATGAAAAGGTACACAATAGATTAGATAGTTTAAAAGATGGTTAAAAAATAAATAATAATAAAAAAAAATACAAGAGAAAAATTATAGTGAAGTGACTGAGTTGCACAGAGACTTGAATATAGGCAACAGGATGCAACCAGTAAACTCATTACCATGTTAGCTTATTAAAATTATTCCAAAGAATACAGCTGTTTGACATTTTCTGGGTTTTCTTATTTAAATACGTTAGTAGTAAGATGAATTTGTGTCTAAGAGGCCCCCTGTGAATTACTAGAATCATATTTACTTTGCATTTATAATTACAGCTTTTTGTTTATGATGGAACTTCTATGGCATCATCAGATTTTCAGCATGCAGATAAACTGTCATTTTGATATTTTCTAAACTTACTATTGTCTTGCAAATTCTTCACTTCTTTTATTAGCCTGGAAATAAAATACATCACATAATACTCAGGTAGCAGTGACTGCTGAGACTGCAGATTGACCTGGTATGGAATTCACCTGAATTACCCCAGATGGAACACTCTTGGTATCTTACGTTTAATGTCTGTCATACACAGACTGGACTGGAATTTTTTGTTTTGTTTTGTTTTGTTTAGGACCACTTTTTCTTCCAAGAAGATAGCAGGTTTCAAACTACATGCTGTTGATATCTACCCAAAGTGTGTCCCAGGCACATAAACCCTTCTGAGTCCCAAACAACAATCCCGTCTACCCAATTTCCAGTACTACTTAAATTTCCTGGCACCTGAACTCACTACGTACCTTTTAATCTGGCTAGAAATTTTTCTGGCTGGCATACATCCTCAGAAGTACGTGAACAATATGGAGATGGATATTTATCTCCTAAAAGCAATCCAGGATAAGACGTACAACTGCCAAAGCTTGCTTGAGACCTTGGAGAATCCTGAAAAGTTAGTCATAGTCAGCACCTCAATTAACTTCATGGGTGGTGGTGCCAGTTTAATGATAAGAACACTACTACAATTCAGAAAGAGGTGGATCTAACTCTTCTGGTTACTTCCCAAGAAATTGCTTTGACTGCAGTCCTTCTGGTTGAATCCAAGCTATGATGCAGCCAGAAATGATAAAAATCAGTGGGTCAAAAGAAGAGAGAGAAGAATGGAGTCAGAATCTTCTGGTCTAGGAAGCTTATTTGAAAGTGGAAAGGCCCACTAAATTAGTTCTGCTTAACAATTTAGTTATACACACTCCAGGAAGCAGGACCCAGTACCTCAGTTCTTCCTCCTTCCAGGTGAGTCAAACTCCCTTTTCTGCCTCTATGCTCTGCTTTTCCGACTGGTCCGTTTTCAACAGGCAGCACTGAGAATGCTGCTTCTTCTGCACTTCTTCACTTACCCCTCACTGTGGCAGAGCATCTCTGAAACCTCCAAGAAGTTTTGTAAAAGAATTTAGGGACAAGACCCAAAGTGGTTTTTTATAGGGAATAATCGGGGATTTTTTAGTTATTACTATTCTACAAATGATAAAAGCCCCAGTTCATATCACAGGCATAGATTTACAAGGAAGAGAAGACTAAAAAGAAAAAGCAAAAAGCCATCACACGAACTGCTAAGAAAACAGCCCCAACATAAAAATTACCACCTGAAAGCTAGAAGTTATTTCTTTTGTTTTTCAAAATCCACCTGCCAAAAAAGATCACAGAGTAAATCCAGATCTGTTGATGTCCATAGCACCTCTGCCTGTGATTTCAGCGGTGCCAGCATACCAACCCACAGAGAGATTAAAATCTGATGAAGTTTAACTGAGTCTTTAGGAAGGCAAGTTCAGACGGCAATGGGCTTCAGTGGAGTGTGTGGCTATCATTGTGAGTTTTGAGCTTCAGCTCCCTGACAAATGAATACCTCTACAAAAAGCTCAAAACGAAAGATTTGTCAGACTATGGGACTGAGACATTAAAAAACCACGAGATTAAATGAATCCTTTCATGCATCTTTTGAACAGGTAACAGAAAGTGCTGAAGTCTATCTTATAAAAGGAAATGAAAGGGAAGACATGTCTGTGCTGAAGTTTTTAGTGACTACTGAGTTGCACAAAGATCTGGGAGACAGCTTTAAGTCAGCTTGAGTATGAGCAGCAGTCTAGTAGTGGCATCAGGAAGTCTAGGGAAGCAAAGAAACATCCCAGGTAAGCCTGTGAAGCTCTGCATGACTATTTTTAACTGCGACCAGTCTCCTAAAGTGCTTACTGACACCTCATTCAGAAATTTACGCTATGTGCTGCGGTCACTATTAACTGCAGTACAGACACGGCCAAAGACTCATCTTTAGTATCATTACTGACTTCAGTAAAACTTTCCACAGATCAGAAGATTATCACTCAAATTAACAGGGATTAATTAACAATTAATGTTAACCCTTTTATAAAGAGTAAACCCATGCAAATCAGATTCCTTCCTCTGCCTATTTTGAAAGCTACCTGCTCAGAAAGAGCTTTCTATCAATTATCTGTAATGGGATTTTCAGCACATTTTCCCCTCAGAAATAGGTAATGCTGATAAACTTTGCACAACAACTATGAGAGACAAAAGAATTTAAACAAATGAATATTCACTGGATTGCAAACATTCAGATTAACATAATCAGGGTAGTAATTAGCACTCCTATAAAATGACAGTACAATATATGATAATGCTTAAAGTAAATAAACTGGATTTCGCCTATGTAGAATATTTTCACTGATTTCAATTAAACATAAAATTCTCCTGCATTTTCTGCCTTAACAACTATCCTATATTTTTTACTATTATAAAACAACTGCTACCTTGCATTTCAACCACACAGATAGGTTAGCTATTATTACTTACCTCCTGCTTTTTCATGTGGTCATAAAAGCATGAGGTTTGGCCTTCTTTCTGTTGGTTCATGGTGACCAAATATTTCAAATATTATTTTGGCCACAGCGCAGTTTTGCACATACAGCATGTAAACTGCTTAGCACAAAAGAGAAAAGGGATCTGCAGGCCCATTTCCTGCCACTAACAAGTGAAAAGAAACATAAAGTGTAACCTGAAAAATCAAAGAATTAACTGAACTGTATCAGATGTGCACACTTATGTACACGAGTGTAATTAACTCTTAAAATTTTGCATGCACAAAAATTGTACTTTTCGTAATCTAGAAAATCCTTCAGCATCAGCTATATATATATAAAACATATATTTATTAAAATACACTAAAGCAATGCGTCACTTGAATACAGACAGATCAACATATTAAGTCTAAGAATATATCTGCAGAAGGTAGTCACATCTATCAAAAATTCTGCAAATTGACGGGGATGGAAACATCTGGGAGGCACTATCCAAACTGAAAACTTACATGACACGTTGCGGAAGATACTACCTACAATATCCCATTCTTAAGATCAAATGGCCGTTACATCACAGGTATGAAATGAAAGAATGTGGCCCAGGGGTTTTTAAGAATATATCTGCAGAAGGTAGTCACATCTATCAAAAATTCTGCAAATTGACGGGGATGGAAACATCTGGGAGGCACTATCCAAACTGAAAACTTACATGACACGTTGCGGAAGATACTACCTACAATATCCCATTCTTAAGATCAAATGGCCGTTACATCACAGGTATGAAATGAAAGAATGTGGCCCAGGGGTTTTTTACATCATAAAAAAATTAAAGTTCAAACTAATTTTTTCAGTTTGCTTCTATCAAGGAATGACCATAAGAATTTCCAAGCAATATGCAGGGGAATATTTTAATAACAGGAATGGAATAAAACTCTCAGAAAAGGAATTAGAACCTGATTTTTAAAATCATTTGCACAGAAAATTGATGTCTGAACAACCTTGAAATTCTGGGTTTATTTAATGATCCTGCAAATTGCCCTACTTGCCAGCTTTAGAAGTATAAGCAGTTGGAATGAACACATAGCATCTGCTTATGGATTTAAGAGTTTCACATATATATCATTTTCAGAATCATATCTTGACAATAAAATGCTTCTTTTCACTCATGATTTCCTAGTGTGATATGATAATCTCTCCAATGTTCAAGATACAAGATGTTAAAAGTTACACAACACAAAATGTGTTTACATTTTTTAAGATATATTGGTCACTTACAGTAATTTTTTCTTCCACTCTCTTGATTAGTACGTATCCAAATGTCTCAGCAGCCCAAACATGAATGTGAATAGATAAGCTAAAATCTGAGAATTTCAGGAGTGGTGAAGTACATGCTTTCACCTCTCCCCCTTTTAAAAGTGTCAAATGCTTCCTGACACGCTTAGGTCCATGGAAATGGAACATATTTTCTCATTATGTTAATTAATGGGTCTGCTTGGGTGGCATAATTCAGTATAAATTTCCTTTAGTATTCTGTCATACCTAAAAAGGATCTTATTTTTGTGATGTCTTTAACTTTTTATGACTTCTACTCTGTTTAGTCTGTGTGTAATCCTTCTTTTGAAACCTAATGTCCTAGAAAATCTGCAGGTTTCTCTCAAAACTGGCACACTCTCTAGTTTATAGTCATTTCTTTTTCTTGCCTTCTTAGAACTCCATGCAAGTCCTTAAGGTGCAGTTCAGAGCTCAGGGAATTTATGATTACATCGTCAATGTAAACCGAAGCACTGCGATATATTAAAACTGACAAGATGCTGTTCATTAATCTCTGAAACATGGCCAGGTGTGATGTAATGAAGAGAGGCTTCCAACTCAGAGAAGCCTAACACAGCTCCTAGCTCAGCTTGATGGTGGCTTCCTTTACCTCATCTGGGAGAAGCACTGCCTGGGTGGGGACTCTCACTGGAAGCGTAATTTCAGAAAAATGTGGTTTGGGGAAAATGAGACAGGGTAATCCCTTGCCGTGCCAATGTTTCTCAAACAGCTCAGCTTCTGTTTTCCTTTCATTTCCAGGTTAGAACACTAACTTGGTCGTACTGTAGTGAACCACAACTTCCCAAGGAAATAGTTTGATGGGCTGGAGGTACATTTTTATGTATGAAAAAGAAGAGCATTTCAAGTACTGGAGTCTCAACTAGTGGAGAAAGCAACGGCAGGCTCGGAACACAGAACAGCAAGTGCTGCAATTTACACATGCGTTATAACTTGATCAAAACAAGGCTTTAAATTTGGTTGTGACAGTTTTAGTCTTTTTTTTTTAATGAATAGTTGTACTGTTACAACAGAAACAAGGGCAAAATCAGAAGAGACTAAATATAAGGAAAAGCTCAACATTTCCACATCATTAATTCAAACCTCAAAATAAATTGATAAATGTTATTGCCTAATTTTACTTCATTAACAGTGTATGTGGAATATGTATTGAATAAAAAGAAGACTTTGAAACTCATCCCTGCCACAGTAACAGAAGGAACTTTGTGAACGAAACTCGTATTCCTGAGTTGAAAAAGACAGACGTTTTTCCAAATATGGAAATAAAATGTGAAAATAAGTCTTTATACACTCCATGATTTAGCATTTTGTGTCCATGCAACATTGAGGTCCACATCCTAAAACAAGTTATGGCCAGAGTGCTTTGCTTTCTGCAAATCATAACCAAGCCGGCTTTTGCAGCAGCGCAAAACTGACTGATTGTTACAGATTACTTGATTTGATCAATTTTATCCAGCTACCAATGATAGCTTTTGAGTACAATGAACGCAGTTCCTACATCCACCCTGGGAACAAAAGACAGCTCTTCTCGGAAAAATAGGCTTTGGGTAACCTTTGTACCACCTTCTGAAATTTCTAGGAAAGAATGCAGAGCAAGACTAGCCTTTGCATTTTCTTCTGACCATGGAGAAGTTACAAGAAGGTCCCTCTTTTTAACTTCTCTTCCTATTTTTTGTTATTGTTGTTCTTGTTGTTATTATTATTACATTAAAATCTCTCCTCTCTCATCTCTCTCCAGAGACGAGTACTGCTAGCTCCTCCTGAGCTCCTCATTCATGGACAAAGTGAAAAAGACAGGATAGAACAGTAAGAAGACTGTGCAACTGGAAGCAGACACACTGATGGGAAAAGATTAGGGGTCTGAAAAATAGCAAAGAAAAGTGAAATGGAATGAAGGATTATAAAGAAAGAAGGACTCACTGGATAATGAGCCATGAAGAGAAAGTTAGGGATACAAACAATTAAGAGTCTTCCTTATATTTCATTGCTGTGAATTATTTGTGAATATGATAAACGTAAATACTTTTTAATACCTATCTCTACCCAGGCATCTTATAGACTTTTTTGCTGATATCACTACTGGTCATGGCATTGGGTAGTGCCAGTAGCAGAACAACAGTCAGGATCATTGGCAATGGCAGTCTCCACCTCTGTGTCAAACTATCTACTACTCGAAGCCACTTTGTACGCTACTGTGTTGTAGCAGCAGCAATTGTGAGTCCCTTATCTAGTTTGCACAGAGCTATCCAGGCTCTTAGATAAGCCTATCTATTCCCTCTTATCAGAATCCAAATCTTAGTAAAATATTACTCTTCTATGTCAATTATTAGAATGTATGCCTTCCTCTCTCAACTGTTTCTATCCTACCATGCATACCCCAATCACTGAACACTATCTTTAAAAGAGAAATTATGTAAGTAAATAGCTATGAATACACTGAAATTAGTCTGCAGCAGAATATTATACCTAAAATCTTAAATGTCTAATGGATTTACTGTATCTATGCTCAGGACTTTGAACTATTTTTTGCAAATATTCTGACATTTTACTTGCAGAAGTGGTTTAGAGAAAAAAAATTAAGCAGATACTGATGAACATTCCCAGAAGCTGAATCTGTATTTAACAAGAAACCAGATTGTCAGAGTTGTATTCATCCAGTAGATTAGAAATTTCTCTTATTGGCTATATTATCTATCAGAACTAAGTTTGAATATGATATCAAATAAGTACTGCACTGATTTGTTGGTAGATTGCCTTTAATTTAACTAGATATCTCTTATTTAACTACATTAATTGAATTAAATGTATAAAAATATTGAATGACTCACTTCAAACACTAAGCTTGAGAATATCTTAAATCTTGAGAATTACTTTGAACTCATTCACAAACAGACAAAAAGGTGGTGTATATCAAATAAAATATCCCCTAATAAGAAATCACTCAGCAACAGTCAAGGTACCGTTGCAACGTCCTGAGTTAACATTACATTCTTGCCCTAAGTTAACATTACACCCATTCTGGACCAGTTCCTGCCTTGTAAGATAATATGGCACAAGAGTTCTTGCTTTTGCTAGGATGTACCACTCACGTCCAGTTATCCCACAATACTTTATCCAAAGCCATCTCAGTCTTTCACCAGAGTGTTTTCTATTACAGAAAAGGCATTTGGCGAAGAAAGAAATATTTCTCGTTAGCTAAATATCTGAGAAAGCAGTAACTGTGTAACAAAAGTACTCCAAAACTGACACACTATTCACCATATTTTCACATATCATTTTTTTGCAGCATTAGCCAGATTTATCACACTTCAAGACTAAGAATGAAATTTAAATTCTCGATGCCTAGCCAACAATCTTCATTAAACTACTGAAACTTGTAGGCCTTTGTCTATACCAATGCTACTTTAATTAAAAAACTCATTAGACCAAAGCATGATGAAAAAAATGTGGTCAATGATTTCAGATAAAGGTGGACCCAAAACCATTAGTGAATTAGTTAATTAATCCCAGATGCTGTAGAAACTTGGATCCAGCATGAAAATAACTGGCAGAACAAATCTTTAGATTCAAAGATACATACTCATACTCTCCATCAGGAAAATATTAAACTGAAAATTTCATCCATGAGAATGAAAATTATAGAAACTGGCTGTAGCTTTAATACAATTTTATTAGGTTTTGTTTGATAGACTGTAGATTTTTTAAGCTAATATGAGTCTGTTATCCTTCAAATATTAACCTGACTTCCAATAAAACGATAACAGAAGCCTATGAAGTTTATGTTAATTGCATACAAGGTTTCTTTTAATTGTTCATAGATGTTCATATCTATTAGAAGGGATTTACTACAATTCCATTTACTTTAAATCACCATTATCAAATCATACTGCAGGAATTTGAAAGCTTAGATATTACTATTTAAAGTCTTTTTAATATTTTTAAAACATTAAGATTTATGTAGGTTTTTGATCAAATAATCAAACTGCACACATAAGAAATAATGCAAGAGTTGTTATAAGCCAAGCTTTACATTCAAAAGTTCACTGATTCATGGTAAATGGAATCTACCTCTTGTATTCTTGTATTATGTATGTATTTCCACAGTCTTTATGCTTCCCTGGCAGCAAAATTATGTTCTGATGATTGTGTATTTAACATCAACTATCTAAAAACAAAGCATTAGGCAATAACTCAGAATACAACAGATTACTGTAACAATTTATGCCAGTAGTCAGGAAAGGGATTCACTCTTGATGGTCTTGGAGACTGTCAGAAATACCCTTCATGTCTTAAAAATGTGACTGCTGCCCCAGATCCCAGATGGAAAAAGACAAAACCTCTATGAATTCCAGGTCTCTTGCAACCGCGAGTGACAGAGCTCTGTCAAAATCTTTTCAAGGCTACAGTGTTTTCAGTATCGTTGGCCAACAAACCCAAATCTCAGCTACAGGCGGAAATTAAGATTTAACTAATTACTTCTCAGTAACTACTACAGCTATTGTACAGATGCTTTGTTCAGATAAATTAATAGCAAGTCAACACTGCCTCCTGCACATAAAACCTACTGTTAATACCAGAAATAAACAATATTCCTCAAGAGTACAGCTATTAAGGCTAGCCTGTCTCTCTTCTGTTTCTCCTTTGCACTTGGCTACCAAAAAAGTTCTGGGCCAATTTTTGTGTTCTAAAATTAAATATTCACACTCATAATTTGTACCTCTATATCACCTTCCACCCAAAGTTTCAGATAACTTTGAAAAGGCTAATTAATTCTCTAAATATATAGTAAATATTAGTCACACCTTACAGAAAAGGAACCAAAAAGAAAGCTGGCACAACAAATTTGAACCTGATTTTCAGTGCTGACTATTCTAGCCTCTGAAAACACTCCATTTCTGTTTCTGGAAGAATATGAATATAGATACTGAATAACGACCTCTAAGTTTGAAAAATATACACTAAAATGTTGCTCAATAGATCCAAAGAATATGAATATAGATACTGAATAACGACCTCTAAGTTTGAAAAATATACACTAAAATGTTGCTCAGTAGATCCAGAAAAAACATGATTGGCATTATCCAATAACTTTTTCTTTCTCTGTTATCTTAATCATTACTCTATACTCAATTCTGTATGAGCTTCCACCAGTCAGACAGATTTTATGGGACAACCCTTCTTTATCTGAAAAGAATCCCTTTTCCCTGCAGAAGCCTGTCCCACTCCACTCTGAAGGTTCCCCAGAGCACAGCTGCGTGCTTTATGGAAAAAGGTTTGAGATATTTATTCTTTTGTGCTTGCACTCCTCACTACTCTTCACAGTAAGTTTAATATGAAACCTCAGGTGAACCAGAAGGCTTTTCTAAACATCTGTGGAAGTTTGTCATACCTATGCCGACAAACTATTTGCCTGATACCCAAAAGCTGTCATGGTCTTAAAAAAGCTAGCTTCTACTGAAACAGAATACTTCTCTAAACAGAGTGGGAGGTTAACCAATTTCATTCTATCTGCTTCTATTCTTTGATTTTATCTTTTAATATTAATATTCTTAAGACCACCCATCAGCTAACCTGTTTAACAAAACTTGCTCCCCGATTATCTGATCAACAATTGCAGTGAGGTATAACTTCCTAAAAAGATGCATGCATATAAAGGTAATTATTTAATTACATTCTTGTATCATGGATCATTATATTTTACTTAATTATATAAATACTCAAAACAGTATAGTGGATATAAGTTCATGTTTAAGATGGTGTGACACTAGCACTGAGACTTGGTTCAACAAGATATTTCATACCAAGTGGTTCTATTCAGATTAATTTGCAAATAGTAATCCTCAAATTCTTTCCCTTAGAACTAATTAAAAAAAAATCACCCTCTATAAAATTTGAAAACTTAACTTGATGTGATTAAAAAAAAAATTCCTATGCAATATACAAGATTTACTGAATTATTTAAAGTTAAAGGAGTGTGAGAAGATGATTTCTGGTGGACTTGGTAGTGTTAGGTTAATGGTTGAACTCAATGATCTTAAGGGTCTTTTCCAACCTAAGCGATTCTATGATTCTATTTTTAAAAATTCTGAGGGGAAAAAACCCAAGAACAAGTGTTGTATCTCTTTATCCTACATCGCATATGCTATATGTTTCAAACAAATTCCAAATGAAGGAAAGCTAAAATGGAGCATTACTAAAGTTCTATGGAGCCTCAGAAGATTGTAAAGAAAAGGGGGTTCACATTACAGATCAGATATTAAAATAGCTGACATTTCAATTTGGATAGCGTATTACAGTCTAAAGCATACGAACACATTCTGAATGTATTACTGCTCTGAAAACGTGGCCTCCGTTGCGAGGAAGGAAATACAGGATTAATATCGTTAGCTCCCAGAGCAAAATTTACGACTTGTAAAAGCATACAACGCATGCTATACATTGATTAAAGAAAAAATGTTCCATGCAATTTTATCGATGTATTGACAACACCATGTCACCAAGTCTCCTAAAACGTGCCACCTAGTGGAGCATATGAATAAGTTCTACAATATAGAAGCAGCCAGCTCTGTACCAGCACAGGTTTTGCCGTCTAGTAAAGCCTTCTGCTAACCTTCCAGCTCTCGTCTGGAAGAACAGCTTTGCATTTACCATTTCTCACACTGCACATCACCCTTCTCCTTAGCCCACCCTGCAAACTTTGCTCTGCTTAGAATCAGAATTTAACAGAAAGACTTCTAAAATACCTAGTACTCATTACTAAAACCACGTACCCTAAACCAAGACCAAAATCAGTTGAGCACAGAAAATGCATAAACAGGTAAAATGAAATGCAGCACTTTCTCCACTGTCTAGCTAAGAATGGAATCTGCATGAGATGTTATTCCAATATAGATATTCTTGATTTTTCCCTCTAATCAGCAGAAGTATACAATTGAGATGAGAAAAGAGCTACCCACTGCTAAACAACAAGACAGACACATGCATAACTCATACGCCTTAGGAAACAGCTGGGAAAATTAATCTGGAGAATGAAGAAGAGAGACGATTTCAGCTATCTAGAAAAGAGTAACTTCTGAGTCTGAAGACTACTGTAACATGCAGTTTTCCAAAGGATGATTTTATTTTTCCAAAAAACAGCATTTCAGTTAGCAGTACTAGCTAATTGATCCTATAAATTTACATCACAAACCAAATCACCTTCACCTTTCATCAAAAACTATTTGATTTTTTTTCTTGAATTTGAATACCAAAAAATACAGATTTTTTCAATCTTGCATTGTAATTTCAGAGTGGAATTTTTTTTATAAAGTGTAATTTTATTAAGTTATAGGAATAGTCCAGCATAGAAGGCACTATAGAAATAAACAAAAATTACATTACTTCAAAAATATGCAAGTTATGAGTTGTATACAATATTCAGTTACAAGTATGAAGTTCTCACTGGTGAATCTCTCTTAGAAGCATACATATAAGAATGTTCATAGATCCTAAGAGACTCTGAAAGTTATGTGCCCTTACCTGTTTTCTAACTGCAACAGAACTTGAGAGTGCTGAAAGTAACTGATGGTGAGGTGTAATTTCACCGTGCACTTTTCTTTCACATAAAATTTTCTGAGTTTAAATGTCTTTATTTTGTGTAGTGGAAAGTACAGTACACAATAAACCTAAGAAATTTCAATAGAAGTAGAAAAGAAGTCCAGAGAAATATAAGATAGTTACATATTAAGATTCTCTGAGAGCTGTACCACTGTGCATTTTTAACAAGACCCATATAGACCTTGAAGAATCACTTACAGACCATTTTCCCCCTCTTCTTCAAAATTAGTTGTAAGTAAAAGTAACAGTGAAGACACAGAGGAACATAACCTACCCTCCACAAAGCACTGTGTGAAACCATTTGGGACTCTAGTCCAACACATTACTGTTACAACTGTGTCTTTTCAGAAGATGTGTAAGCATGTATATATGTGAGTATGTGGATGTGCATTCTCACGTGCATCTATACATTTACCTAAGTATAGACATTTGCTTTACCAGTCAGAGATTTATGGCAGTGCACAGGTTTTTAACACAGATCCAAGACAGGCCCCGTCAGTGCTCTGTTGAACTCTTCTTGTTTATGCTTCAAGAAGGAGTAGTTTGTCCAGAGAAAACAGACTAGGTTTGATGATAACAGGGAAAACCAGGCATTTGAGAAAACATCCATGTGTTAGGATCACAGGGATGGATATTAAGCATTTGCTGAGGAAAATTAACATAAGTTAGATTTTTATCATCATGCCATCTATACTATGGTAGAGCCCAAACACTCCGTTTGATTTGCAGCTGCATTATTCCAAACAATCAGAAAAAAAAAATCCTTGCCATGCAGCCAGAGAGTCTGAAAGACTCCATTGGGTAAAAAGCCAGGCAACGCTTTCACACCCTGAAGTAAAAAGAAAACCCCCGCAAAAGAAGGTTGGTTTTGTTTGGTGACACACATCCCCAAGATACAGCATGTTCTGGGGAACAAAAATAGGCTTTGTCATTTCTTTTAAAAAATAAATTCAGATGGTTATTTTTTTCTCCTGTCTTCAGGAGTGCCTATGCACTTTTTGCCAGGACCCTAACTTGTAGATTGGAAAGGTAAAATGCTTTCACCTTAGGCAGAGGCAAATATGAATAAGATGTTCTATAATATCACGACAGCTGCAAAATTACCCAACTAGTCTCATGAAGATTAATTTCCTTTGCTTCCAGGTTGTGAAATGGTGATTTCCTCTTCTTTAAGAATATTTCAGTGTTTTGATAAGCATAAGCAGATCCGCAGTATTGCTTCCAGGTGATTTCCTCTTCTTATAAGAATATTCAGTGTTTTGATAAGCATAAGCAGATCCGCAGTATTTTGGAACTTCATGCATCTCAATTTTCTCCCACAAGAAGTGACACATTCCTCAAGTTTGTGAGAGCTGGAAAAAACTTCTAATCTAAAATGAAGAGCCAATTTAGTGAGAAAGAATCACCAAATTAATCATCACATCTCTAATGGTTTCCCCATACACATTTGCCCTGAGTTGTCCAGTACTGTCAGTCCCCACAGTCAGCATGTGCTTTGAGAGACACATGCATGTACATTGCAGTAAACGTGGACCAGAGCATCCATTAGTAATTAACGAGGGATGAGCAAAGCAACTGGTAACAGTTAAAGCAAGCGTTCACGGACTGCTTTGAATGGGTTGCTCTGCATTCTTTTGCAATGAACAGGGAAAGCTGTGATTGGCTCCATATGACTGGCAAAGGTGATGATAACATGACTTATGAGCAACCTGCAAAAAAAGTATTTATCTAGCGATATATTATGTGTACATAACCAAAGATGCTCCTCTAGAGGCACATCACACGGTAGTTAAACACATAGTTTAGTGAGGCGATTATAAAATCACCTCGATACTCATGTAAGGAAAGAACTTTTGCAGCCACAAGGCAATCGCAGATAGCAGAACTGTGAAGAAAGTAGTGTTTACTCACTTCCCACCTTTGAAAACAAATCTCTCTTAATCTCAGACCTTGCAACCAGCGCAACATGCCAAACTAATTACGCAGGTATCATACTTAAAGAAAATGATAGAACTTTCAAGTCAAAAGGAACAATCGTGTTTGCGTCCTGCTGCGTGCCACGTTACCACAAAGCTCTCCTCTTGGCTACTTCTGATCTTTTCCAATCTACTGTAGTCTGGATTCTCTCTTAGTAGTTGCACTTTTGGTTGTTTCCTCTTTCAAGTTACTTTCCAGATGTCGCTTACCCATTTTTTCCCTGCCACACTGCATCCTTTGCCTGAACTTCTACACCATTCCCTTCTGTGTTTCCCCCTGCTATTCAACTCGCAATCTAAGTCAAGATTTTGAAACCTGTTGTAAATTACATTAATTGGCAGTTCTTTCCTGCAGCTGTGTGCATTTCTTAAGACCACATACTTACAGGGCTTGGGGGGGTGTGTCTTTTTTACCTTCTTTGGACAAATTTTATACTGAACCAAATTGCATCTGGTTCCAACACCAGCTGAAGAGTCATGCTGGTACCTTTCAGGGGTCCTAGCAGGGTCAGGTTTATAATCATTTTGTACAGTATTCAAGTGGAAGAGAGATCCACTGGAAACTTAAAAGGAAAACTGCTTCATGCATAACATGCTTGAATACTTCATGCTATCACGGGTAGCTCACCAATTATTCCCTACTTGCTAAATGCAAAAATACATTAATGAATACAGAGCTTTAAAAAATGTGAGTCATGAGGTTGTCTGGAAAAGAAGTGAGGCTGCATGAGCATGGGCAAAGAGTTTTATTAGCCCTGCAGGAAAGTTTCTCTTTTTATTTAGAATCAACTCAACCTACATAGTTTAGAAAATAATTATTTAGAAAATAATTTAGGTTACCTTAAAATTACAGTATTAATTTCCACAGTTCCCTTTTTAATATGGCCTCATAAATTAAGAACAGAATCCTGAAAATATTCAAAAAATAAATGATTAAAACTTAGAAGTCAGACCACAGCATTGTAGCAGGCCAAAATAAAATCCCCAATCTGTTCAATATCTTTGAGTTCTAACAAAATCATTCGGGAAAAGATACTCTGTTTCTTTATATTTGCCCTACAAAATCAGTAAGAAAGTAACTGAGAAGAGAAAATTAGAGGATAACACTTTTCAGCTTAGATATTATAGTGACGTTTTCCATTTAAAACTGGGAAAAAACCCTAACTGTTGAAAAATGATAAAGTGCCATCAAAAGATTTTCATTTATACATACACCTGAACCAGAAAGCTCAAAACCACTGTGGCAGAATGTCTGTAACTAGTAAGGTTGACTGTAGAAGGCACGTTTACTCTGACCTCTAATTCATTTTCCCCAGTAAAGTTGACCAGTCTAAAATCTAGATTGCAAGTCCAAGAGACATCTATAGTCATGCAGGGAAACTAGAATTGCCTCCACCTGCTCTTTATGTCCCACATATTTTCCAAGAATGTATTCCCAGAGTAAAAATGGTTGCAGCCTTCTGTCCTATATCCCCAAACCTGAAATAGCTGAAGACAAGGAAGTAAAAGATATGGAGAAGCTAAGAGTCATACAGATAGAAGCAGAGAATAAACCTGGTGACGGACATATCTGAGGTCCCAGGCCCAAGGTAGCCTACTGTACTCAGTGGTCGGTGAAGCAAATGAAGCCTTGCTCGTTGCAAGATCTGTGCCCCCTGTCCCTGCTTCCCTTTCCCTCCACTGTGTAGTACTCTGGGTCTCTCCTATAGCTTTTCTCTTCTTTCATTCATCACTTTCCCTCTTCTGATCTCTTCCCTGAACTTCTTATTCTCCTAAACATTTCAGAACATTTTCCATAGCATTTTTAAAGCTTTCTTTCCTATCCCTCTCACCCACGTAACTGGAGATACGTCACAGCTCCCACGCCAACTTCCATTAGTAGCTGGTTGAACAGCAGCACATGCTACAGCTGACTTGGAGGTACGGATGTGCTGCCTGGCCTGTCAGTACATGTTTGCTGACTGATCAACCACTGGAACAAATAATACAAATGACCGTCGAGCTCAAACAAATGCTCTTCCTTCAATGAGAGCACTAATGGTGGTCTCCATCCAGTTACCATTTGCCACAGAGATTGTAGGAACATAGTATCCTTCAAACCTCTATCCTTATATCACATTTGTTAAATTGTGGAAATAGCGAAAAACATAGTATGTATAAATTGTTGTCTCCATGCATAGAAAAATACATTTCGTATACACCCTGGCTGCATTTCACATTCTGTTGGTCTTTACTATACATTTGAAGGTAAACAGGCTGACAAGTAGCTTTCTTTTCATGGCCAGTAGAAGAATGATGCCACTTACTCCAATTCTTACAGCTCTTTGAACTGTGAGACTCTATTGGCAATCTTTTCACAACTTTTACATGACAGTATACTAACCAATTTATACTTGAATACTAAAACGCATCCAAAATAAAAATAAGTTATCTCAATTGTTTTTATCTGTTTTAACAACAGATTTTATTCACATTTCCTCCAAGAATATGTATTATAAAATTAGGCCAACCAATGCACTATCAAAATGATTACCTATGTCATTGATTTAAATTTTCCTACACACTTTTTCTTTCACTTGCTGTGCTACCAGGTTTCTAAAACAAAGTTCCTGAAAACAAGGAGCTTGGACAGGGTCTTCAGTTTAAATTGACAAATGCTTGAATGCAATGAAGTTCCACTGTTTTACACCAGCAGATCTAAGAGATGTGGTGCACAAAATATTGTGCTTTAAAAAGTAATGCTGTTACAATTAAATTAACATGTAATAATACAGAAATGATATGGCATTTTTAGGATTACATACAAAACCCTGACAAGAGCGACTTATCTGAGGCTTCTCATTGCCTCAACGTGGCTTTACAGTGATTCACCAGCCTGCTAGCCAATCTATAATAAATTAGAGAGCTTCGGTTGCATCCAGTGTTCAAAAACACTTGGGTTCAATTATCATCAAATCTACAAATAAAAAAGATAAATATTTTTATTTTTTAAAAGAACTTGCATTATCGATTAGACTGTGTGGTTTAAATCAGCTTTGGAATTTGGACAAACAAATAAGAAGCGTTCTACATAGCCAGCTGCGCATCAAAAGTAATTTTGCAACACAGAAATTTTCTGGCCAGACCTGCCTTTTAGACAGTTATAGATCCCAGTGGAGGCATGGGAAGACCAGAGTTCAAATTCAGTTTACTATGGCAGTTCTCCCAGCTCTGAATCTTAGCCATGTGACTGGCAATGCTTACTGTCACCACCGGGGAGTCTTAAAAGGGAAAAGTGGTAGCTCCGACATTCAAAGAAAAAGCAAGTACTACCATACATAACTCACGTAAGAGCAGAATGTTTCTCAGTAGAATTTAAAGCTATTTCTTAGCATTGTGCAGGTATCTCATCGTTGCTTGAGAATGACAGCAGACATAGAATAAATATTATTACACAGGAAAGTGCATTTATCAGTTTATCTGCCTCACTGAGCATACCCTGAATAAACTAGATACACCATGAGGAAAAGGTAAGATACTACGACTACGTCTGCATTAGCAAGCAGTGTGGTACAATAGAAGTGGGTCTACTGAAGTAACTAACATTGAAGTAGCATTTACTGTACTGACAGCATCGAGAACCTGACATCCCTGCATATATATGCCTTTTGAGGGTTTCTGTTTCAGAATTGCTCTAGTTTGGGGTTGTAGATGGAACACCAGTAGAGTCTGAAGTATATTAGGTGCGCTCCTGGAGCACAAATTTCGCTTGAAAGGAATCCAAGTTTTTGTCTTCTGGGACTTCTTCACTCTGATACAAACCAAAAATGCAGCAAGTGGAGACCACTGTGAGGTTTGTTTCAAAAGCATGCTCATGATCTGAACTGTAATATACATGTACCTGAGGTTGAAAAGCATGAAAAAGCGTTCCAGGGTAAACAAACCAGCACCTATTACGATAATTCTCAAATCGTCGATGTATATCATCATAGTAACATACCCATGCAGTGGGTTGAATACTTCTGTGCCTATCTTAATGTCAATGCAATATTTGGCATTTGCTTGAATAAGTGGCATTTTAAATTGTTTTTTGGTGAACTTTTCAAGTCCTTTTTTCCCCAAATTCAACATTATTCAACGAGTTCTACCAGTTGCTGTTCTTTTGTATTTTTTACATTAATTATAATTTAGGGAGACTTCTTTCTTCTCTTAGCTTCTTTCAGTGAATTATTTATGCTGTATTCACCATCACGAACTTAAACATATAGACTACATGTTTATATCAATATAACTTGAATATTGGTAACTGATCTGGAGTCAAATAAGAAAAGGGAGCCCTGGCATTGCAACCTACTAGTGGTTAGATTTACCCTTATAATACATTACCTATATACCTATACACCAATAAGCAACTGTAACACAGAGGTTAGCTATAGAGAATTTTAAGGGACCAGGCAAAGATGTAGCACCTCGCCGTAACTGGAGAGTATCACAGATGAGGAATGACAATGAATCTAAATTCAGGATACTGCCATTATACTGTGCTGGCTGTTTGTGAGATCAGCCAGTCTATACTAAATAAAGCAAGAGTGCTTTAAGTAAATCTGGCCAGTGCACAATAAAAGCCAAGATGAGTATAAATGCTATTGTCATAGAAGCTTGTTGAGAAATCAAAATACAGCGTAATAATGCAAATGGAGTAGTGTGATTTGTGAGGAAAAACTGCACAATTCCGTAGTTGATTTCTATTTACATTTTTGAGGGAGCTAAGTATACAGCTTTCTATGCCAAAACCACACCAAATACAAGCAGATTGACAAGATACTTATTTTGTAGCAGTTTTTGGGAGCAGTCACCAGTACTGACCCAGTACGGACCCAAACAACCTCTATTTAGATTCCTCGGTTTTACTCATTCATAGAACTGGAAGTAATGACCTCTTCTCAGCTTTAGCATAATGGTGGTTAAGCATTTAATCCGAACCTCTGGCAAGCTAGTAAGCATAGTTAATCACAAATTGGAGGAACTGATGTATTCATAGGCTGACCCTGCAATAAGAAACATCATATACTACCTCTTCTGTCACTTTTGAAAATCTACAAACTCATAACTGCAAAATCATAAACTATAATAGCTTACTGTTAATGAACAAGACAGATGCTTTCCATCCAACAAATTATTGAGACTTTGTACAGGTCTTTTCATAGTCAAATTTATCTAGATACTTTAAAAACAAATGGAAATAATGTCATTTGGCAGCCAATTTGTACAGCATACGAATAGACTTGGAAAACTCTCCCTGCAACAATCTTCAGCTTTGCAATTTTTTAATAATTCAACATCCTTCTCAACAACAATACAAATGCTATTGACACAGCTCCTTGTAAAAAAGTGTCTCCAACTCTGTATTGTAGAGTCAGTGACAGCTATGACAATACAGCTTTGGTATTTAAAGGTGTTTTTGCTATCAAGAGAAAAAAATTTTAAGCTGAACAGAATGTTTCAAGGATGTCAGAGAATACAGGAATTTTTCATCTTTAGGTCACTCTTCACCTCCAGCCAGGCCATCGCTGGCTGGTGTGACAGTGACTCCCATAGAACAGATTGGTGTTTTAACAGTAACTAGCAGATAACCAACCATATCAATAAAATTATTGCTATAGTTGCCAGCGTTTGTGAAAAAGCCAGCCAAGAGTTCAAAGACTGCATGGCATAAAAAACTCCCAGAGATTATATTTCTTCAAATGACTTTTATAATATATTTTAAATCTACACTGCTGACGGCACTACAGTTTAAGTATAAGAACATTTGAACTTGTTTCAACAAGCTAACTCCAGGACGAGAAACAATTCTGCTGAGGTATCAGCGAGCATGGTATTTGGTTAATTATCCTGCCAAAAAGCAGAGTGATTAACCTAGCTAAGTGCCAAATATGGGGAACATTGTACAAACACTGCTACGTGTATTGAACCTGTTCTGTACAATCACCAGATTACAGGGCTGTCAGTCTGCTACATGCAGAGCCTAAATTCATATGCAAAACAATGGAAAAGCTGATCTACACAAGATACATGCACAGAATAAAATAATGAATTTTGGCAGGACATAATTTTAATTGCTGAGTCAAAACTGTAGTCATATTTCTTAAAACAATTTAAGAGATATTTCTGACACATAACTTATACACAAAATCATAATTAGGCTATTGTTCCCTATGCACTACTGTTGCTTATTTTTAAAACCATTGCAAAATTTCTTTTCAAAGAGAAAAGTAGTGTGCCATTTTTACCCCTCAGATCGAGAAAGTTCACAAATCCTGAAGTTCTGAAAAAACATTACAAACATTTCAAATGGTTTCTTTGCATATTGAAAATGAAATTTTCAACATTCCCAAATTGTAAAAGTTAGAAGGCAGTAGGTTCATAAGCAAGGTTACTTCAAGTGCTTCACAACTCTAGCTATTTGGGTTCCATGCAGTACAAATTTTTATCTGTGGCGAGATTATATTTCAATGATACAACTTGGCAACTGCACTGGAAAAAGCTATAAAGATGAGAAGGTACGTCACAAGGTCATAGTCCTCAGAAAGAATAGGACTGTTACTCTACCACAGGTAGTCACCTACCAATCTGATGGCAAAATAAAGCATTTCTATCATTTTTAACATATAAAAAATGTCCCGCTAAGGAAAATGCAACTGAATTTTTTTTTTTTTTTCATTTCTCATTAAGGAATTTTCTATAAGGAAAACATTACTGATAGAGAAACCAAATTTTTCATTCAGAAGACATAAAAAGAAGAGTAGGTCATTCTCCACATACTTTAAATTCTATTTTCAGTGGGCAAAATATAGCTTATGTATAGTGTACTTAATACTCTTTCGGATTAGGAAAATCCCTACTTGGAATCAGCTCTTCATAGTTCAGTGGCAACAGTCAAACTGAGCCTCCATGTGACCAAACAGGCTCACCAAGGTATTCATAAAGGAAAAAAGGACAAACTTGTTAAAAAGTTAGCGAAGTTAAAAGGAGGGGAACATATTTTGATTCATTCCCCTGGTTGCACCACAGCCAAAGGGACTGCTGTCCTCATGGGGAGAGTGAAAAGACACCAGTTTTATAAAAGCCCAGAGGGCTAGAAGTGGATAACAACCAAAAGTGATGGCTTGAAGCCATCAGTACATTGCCTTCATTTACAAAAAGAACTTCAATATGTGCTTGAAATGCTTTGTTTTAATTTGTTAGCTGTTCTGCAACGATCTCTTGATAATACAGAATGTTTCCACAATAAATGTTGGCCAGAACAAGTTTACTCTAGAGTTTTACTCTATCATTGAACGTTTACAAAATAAAATAAATTTAAATAAGTAAGGTTGGCCAGATTCAAACCACAAATCAGAAAACCACCAAGTAGGACCATCCTCCCTGCCAAAGCTTAATGTGACCTTATGGGATAACTGTAAGAGGTTAGAGTTGGTTTTTATGTAGCTTCATGTAATATTTGGCAAACCTAAGGGGCTGGGCCAGGACTCCTGATTCTTAAACAAACATTTGATGTAATTTTTTTTCACTTTTTCATCATAATAACACTCTGCATTCTGCCCTCCTATGACCTCAGCCCCTTTTCCCCAGGGTGGGTTGGATTTAGAACCTCCTTCTTCACTTACGAGTGCCATTTGAATCAGTCCCTTCCAGATGTGTTTCACCTCCACCCACAACAGGCCCTGCAGGTCCAGCAAAGTGCAAAGAGGGAAAGGACCGCAGGGAGAAGGAGCCGTGCCCTGGCAGCACATCAGTTGGCTTGCAACTTCTCACTGAGTTTATTATTCATAGCACTGGTGGGAGGGCAGGGGGCAGGGTGACTCACACAACATCTTGTCTAAATTGAAAACCAATACCAATCCACGCCCCCGCAACCGAGAAGCAGAGCTGCGGTGGGTCACTGTGGTCAGTTTTGCTTCCAGTGGATGTCTGGGCCCCAGGGACTTGCTGCTTCAGGCTAAGCAGGTCACTCGCTGTCATTAGAATGAGAGAAAACGGCAAGTTTATCTTTTCTTCCAACCCCTTCAAAGAATCAATCTCCACTGCCTGTTCTCTCTGAAGGAAGCTGGAAATAGTGAGAGTCAATGTGAAGTCTCTCGAATTATCTTTTAATTTGTATGAAACATATAGAGAACTGTATTTAAAAAAACAGCATTCCAATTCAGTGCTACTCTAATAATATGTAAAATTAAAAAAACACCTTATGAGAATTGATCCAACTAGAAAAAGGAATGTTATTTAGCCTGAACTCCACAATATTTCAAATGCAAGCAAACAAGAAAATTATGGTCCTAACTATAGATTGAAAGAGTAATGTGGTAAGGCAGAAATAAAGTGGCACTTTCTTTCAGGTACTGCCATAGAAAAAACAATAGTTTAACTGTATTGAATTTAACAGTAAAGCATTTGCCTAACTAAGAGTTAACACAATGTTCCAATCATGTTTTAAATTAAAAACTCCAGTGTTTTTGCCACCCTCAGAGAACTTCACTGCCTCAAGATATGTGTGTATCTTCAACAGCGATTATAAGACTTTTTTAACTTGTCCCACTGTCCTGGCTTTCTCTCACTGTTTAACAATTCTGTATAATCTTGTCTTCAGTTTGCCCCCCAGTGTAATTTTTGATGACCAAATACCTAATCCTGTTGTCAGCACAACCTACCCTGAAGAGGGGTAAGGGCAAAGTCAAGAACTACACAACCCTGGCACCTGGAATAGGTGCTCCCAGCTGGATGGAGAACTGGGATGGGGATCTATCAGCACTAGTCCAGGGCTGCCAGGGAACCTGCTTAGTTGAGGAGTGATAGGAAGTTCCCAGGATACCCGAGGTTGTTTCAGTCACCTGGAGTGAAGCAAAGGCAATGAGGACAATAGGAAGTGGTCCTGTCTATATGCTGCTGCAACTTCTACCTCCCAAGAGCTCCTTCCTGCCTGGGATCCAACAGGGAGGAGATACTCCACGTTTCCTGCTCAAGAGTGCCACAGTGGCCTCAAGTGGTAAGTAAGGAAAACTTCAAGCAGAAACCTGCAAGTCTTCCTGTGGCAGAGCCAAATCCTAAATTGAAGGAATGTGTGACAAAGCTGCCAAAAGTGTGACACTTGGCAGCTCTCCCAGCTGCCTTCTACTACTTCCCTTCTAGCCCCTGAAGCATCTCGGATGTAAGGGGCACTCTTAAGTAGCTGCTGGCCCTTTCCCACTGCAACTGCTTGGAAGAGGACTCTTGGCTTCTTCAGGCGTCACTGGGTTAAGGTAGAGAATGTGGCTCCTGGGCCCTCTGCCCGATTCCTATTCAGATGGTGGAAAGCAGCAGAGGAGATGGCTGGCTCTTTCTGAATTGAGGAAAGCTTCTAACAAAATTAGGCTCCTTTCTTCACAAAGCTACACAGAAGAAAATAAAGCATCAGCCAAAAATCTCTGCCCTTGCTTTCTCCCAAACCTTGTGTCAATTGGAGTTAACTCCCACTGAACTATATACCAGCTAAGGACAGGGATATCTCACTCCCTTCACATCTGTTTCACAAACCAGCGTCCACCCTGAGGTACTGACTGTGCCTTCACAACCTTATTTCAGTACCTTCAATCCTGACACCTTGGAAGTGAGATATGTAGGCTTTAGCTGTTTTCCCTGTAGGTAGCACACTCACTCTTCACCCAAGTCACAAAAGCCATAATTAGAGAAAAATCTCTCCCACCTCACCCTTGCTTATAAACTGTTTCCATCTGGCTAAAATTAAGTTAAAATTCTTTTTTCTCAGCTTAGATTGGTATTTCTAATATTTAATTTCCAGAGGGGGGAAAAACCAGCAAATTACCGAAGTGTTTCATATTATGTTACGCTCTCCATTGAACTGAACATCTCACCGACTCCTTTCCATGTAAGGATAATTGTGTTTTATCCACTAACATTAAAAAAGAGTAAGTATATGCCATCTTTTACCCCCAAAGTAGAGCACTGTACAAATATGCAGGTATTCAATCAACACAGCTAGCTACAAACAAATGGAAAATGACTATTTACACACACAAAAGACACCTCACAGAGGAGCAGAATAAAAATGGAAATATATCATATCTAAGTTATCAAAAGGATAATTTAATTATTAAAAATATAATTTTAGTTGGCACAGATACATACACACAATATTTATAAAATGTTCGAAATGTGTGGGCAATGTCTTCATATCTTACTAATACCATGAGGGGGCACAGGCACGCGATTACTGATCCGGAGGAAAAAAAAAATCACTGCACTATTTCATGTTAACTCTTGCAGTTCTTCGGAACATCCCATCCTGCTACCGATCTGACATTACTCCATTGAATTTGAGATATCTGACATATGAAATAGCACACCATAACAAACGGTAGCTCTTTATTTTGTAATTTTTTATAGACCAGAAGATACAGCTTGGTCTAGGGATTTAGGTTCTTGTCCCTGCTGAGTCATTGGCTAATTGTATGAAATCAGCAAAGTCTATTAATCCCTGTAGTAATCCCTAGTAGTAAAAACTACCTTTTGTGACCTCTGAGGGAAATGTAAGATATCGTTATTGCTGAGGTGACCTGAGGAATTTACAAATAAGTTTAAAATTGACAGAACTATGTTAGGGAAACAACTTCTATATTTCTAAACAATAGACAGATATTTATATAGAAGATATAGATTAGATATATTGAGACCCAAATCCATTCTTTGAGTAGCCTATTATTACAAAGACCATTCAGAAAGCTGGTAGGCCAAAGTAAGACCATTTGTTTTACCTGACAGATGTCTTTGACAAATGGGCACTTCACAGATACAATTTAAATGTATTTCAGTATGGAATTTTTAATTGCACCTTGTCAATATATTTTTAATAGAAGTTGTCTTAACAGGGAAATGTACAGAATCTAGTTTAGTATGGAAGACAGTCATTTATCTGCTGGAAAGTCCATTGAAGAGTAACTATGGAAAACCACACATCTTCCCTTTTCTAGAATTTTGGGTCTCCATTTGGGTCTGAATGCCAGAAACCAAAGGTTTCTATTCCTGTTATCCCTAAAGAAGTAATCATACAAAGAAATTGTACAGAATTTTCATATTCCTCACAGTTCTGTAAATGCAGCCACTTTCCATCTTACCAAATTCAGAGATTTCACGCAGAAGTTAAGGCTGCTGTTTTCCAAAAGACTATCTCCCAATTAGTGACACAAGTTCCTTTGGAGCATAACTCTGCTGAAATACTCAAGCTCTATTTGTCTGCTTCTGCATCTCAGGAGCCATTCCTTTTTGAGAGGGATTTCAAAATGGAAAATTGGCCTTCTCAGTCAAGATCTGACCATTGGCCCTCCATACAGTGTTCAGAGCCTAGCAGAAAGCTGCCTCACTGGAACCTGAAATTGGAAACTGGAAATAGGGAATCACTTTGCTTATGCATCTATTTCTTTTCTTCCCTTAGTATTCTTTGAAATACTTAGTTAAAAATTATCATCTGCTTATAAATTCAGTATATTTTTTAAGGGTAGGGTTGGGTTTTTTCTTTCAGAAATGGAATTTACTCCCTTTTATAAAAATTTATAAATTTTTTGAGGGAATGGGATACTGAGGAGTAATGCTCTAATATAAAGTGAAGACTACACTGGCCTGTACTCAGGTCTCTCATGAATTGGTGTTTAAAGTTCAGTGGCCTCCAATGCAAACTTTATTGCATGGGTGAAAAGCAGCATATCAGCATACAGTAAAGATGCTTCCCATGAATTCAGTTTGTTTCAGAACCTTGAAAAACACCATAGCTGAGATTGCTACTTACACCACAAATCACCTAGGCATGGCAACCCCAAAAGAGTATGAAAGCACTGGTTATCGTTACACAGCCTGCTATTGTATCACAGCACATGAAAGACAGGGACAGAGAACAGTAATTTTTTACAAGTGTGCAGAATGTTCAAATCTGTTTGAACACAGGGATTTTGTAGAACAGGATCAGAGAATTAAAACTGCTATTCTACACACCCCAAACAAAAGTAGCTCAGCGACACAGTGGTACCATAATTGCATCAGGGGCCCTGTCAGAAAATTATTGAATAGCTGAAGCATTAGGTATTTTAAAATTTATTATATTTTGTGACCAAACTGGCAACTGCAGAGGGGTTGGGACTATATTACAGCGTAATAAAAACCTCGTAAAACATTTAAACAAACTCACACATCTGCAGAGAGATGGGAGGTATTATGTAATGTAAGTAATTGCTAAAGTCACCTCTCACCCTACTAGCTGCTGCAGGAGCAATGTTCAGTATAAAGTGCCTCTGTGGTTTCTCACTCTCTGTCTCGCTGACCCCCCCCCCCCAACACACACACACACACACACACAGTCTCTCTCTCTCTCATGCATGGATGTTATTTACAAAAGTGACACCCTGGTTTTGGGGGTGGTTTGGTGCTTTTTTTTTAAAAAAAAAAAAAGGCCAAAAATAAAAAATTAACAAACCTGGAATGATTTTAGTTTCAAACAAACAAGTGTAGAGGCAAAGGAGATCCAAATCTCATTTTATCTTACTCCCCATAGTAAGGAAGTCTTGGATACAGGTCTTTCCTTTAACTTGTATCTAACATCCTCCAGAGGATTTCACTGGATTCAATAAAGAATATTCCGTGGACAAATTCTTGACCTACATCCTAGGCTGGCATTCCTATTGTGTTTGTTCTTAGAAAATTTAACTACAGCTCTACAGCATTCCTTTTGCAGAATGCCAGAAAGCTTATGTCTCAATTATATGCAAATGTAGATGATAATGTGTGAGGTAGGATCCACAATCTCACTCAAGGGACTATCTCAAAACCAGTCCAACAATCAACAGTCCTCCGTCCAAACCACAAAAGACAATGAGAGATGAGTGCTTGGAATGATTTAAAAAATTATGGCCGCCAAATTGTTTGAAGGCAGTCAGGAATGTATACTGAGGACTCATTAGAGTTCCTCCCTGGCTGCTCTCTTCACTGCAGCATATTCAGACCAGCTCCCAGAAGGCCCTTAATGAAATATTAAGTTACTGAGCTGGAAAAAACAAATATCTTCAAAGTTTCATTTCTTTCATTCTTGATTTCATACTGACCTACTCTGAGACATGACACAACATGGGATATGGAACACTCTGCAATGCAAAACAGCATAACCACCACCTTTCCTACTATTGAAAATATGGTTATTTTTGCCAGCTGGAAGCTGAGCAGAAGCTTTGTAAAACTCTGAAATCCTTTGTAGCCTGGTGGTTTATGTGAACAGATATTATCTTAGAATACTGAAAACTTCCATGCACTTTGTTGTTAATTCACTTCTTTTCTCTCCAGCTTTTATCTTCTGACTTAAAAATCACATTTTCACTTATAAAGGTGCAGACCAACAGCACCAACAGCCCAAACTCTGTAAGCAGTAAAGCCACTCTGTAAGTGGCATTATATGCTTATTCCTCCTCTCCTAGCAACATCTCGTTAGTAAGAGTATTCTAGCACAGGATAAAGAGAAGGGGATGAATGCCTGAAAAATTCTACATGCAATGGTGATTTCTAGGCTGCTAAGTTGTTCCTGAAGAATAATTCAAACACAGCAATCTCTTCCCAACTTGGAAAACATTCTTCAGAGCTATCATGAGATAAAACAAGGCATGTATTAAAAACGCTGCTGAAGACATCTAAACTCTAAATAACTTACCTATGTCTCTCCCAGCTACCAAATCAACTTGAATAATATACGAAAGGATAAACTTACACAGTACCTCTTGTTTACCAATCTACTATAAAATCATTTTGTGATCATGGATTGAAGGAATTCTGAACTTTTTAATTATATTTTGAAAGAGAGCTTGAAAGAGGAGTTCCAGGCTTTATCAGCTTATCTAATGAAACCAGATTAGCCCTTCTTTTGAGACTCTTCCTCTTAAATCCCCAATAGTTTGTTCTTTCCAAAGTCAAGTGAGCTCTGTGCTTCACTGAACAGCTCCCCATTACACCATATAGTGTAATGGAGACACCTGGGTGCAATTGTGTTTGAGTATGAGGGGCATTCACAACATCTACGTTTGGGAGTTCTGACTGAAGACTTTTCTGCCTGTGATTGCTAAAGCTTAATTTCTCCTTCAGTGATTTTGAAAGATCAATGTACACTTCAAAATTAGAGTATAAGACCCCATAAAATAAACTTCTGGTCTTACAATTTTGGGAGCTAGCCTAGCTGGACTCTGTAGGGAATGTATCATCTCTGCTCAATCCTTTAGGCAGATCATTGCCAGTATGGTTCCCACAAGAATTTAAAACAGTTCTGGACTAGTCATAGCTTCACCAGTTTATAAAGGCATTCAGGGAACCCGTATGCTGGTTTGGGAGTACAAAAGCTTAGCAGTACTGTTGCCATCACGCCTTCTTTCCTGATCACCTCTTGGTATGGCTGCTAAGAGAGTGATTTATGTCAATATTTTACGATTGTCTCTCAGCAGTCCAGCAATTCCAAATTAAGCTTCTGTCCAAGATGAAGGCTACACGTACAAAACAATAGCTGTAAATTACCTTTGTTGACATTAAAAGATTTGAAATGCCAGTGATTAATTAGATACTTTCTAGGGTTCATATAATTTTTCTGTACTGAATATTTTAAATACATCATTGTTAGTCTTCTAATGTACAGGACAAAACAAGTCATATAGACATATATACATGCACATATATGCAGCCCAGTACCCTACCTGAAAGCAGTCATGGTGAATGTTTATGAAAAAAAAAAAAACAAACAGGCAAGCGTAAGTGATACTTCTCAGACACACTCTCCCATGTCTAGTCATGTGTGACTTAGAGAGTTTCTGGACTATTCATGTCATCCTCCTTCCCTTTCTAAAGGACCATTGAAAACAATTTGCAGCTCATATACTACTTATAGTTCTATAGAACAACTTACAGTGATCTATTTCCTGACTGGAAATAGGAGATTTATAGTTCATTATCATATATATAAAATCAAGGTCAACAGAAAATACAATACAAAAATTCCCCCTGAATTCAACGGAGATCATGAATGTATTATGGTCCTGTAAAGGAGAGAGGTTTGAATTAAATAAATAGAAAATAATTATGAGAAGTATAGTTCAAAACTTTTAACTCACAGCAATTTAATTTAAAACCTGACGTCAGCTGAGAAGTCTTGTGTTAGCTTCAGTGTGAGACGGATCAGGCTCTAAAGATTTGGGTAGCTGATGCACAACACAACTATTGCATCTCAATTAATTCTATAGTAACGTATGTTCAAGTTATCTCAAAGAATTGCTAACATTCCTAATAGACAACAATCACAGTGTTTTCTTATCTGTGGATAAACTGGTATTTTTTATTTCATTAAAATTAAGTTAAAGTAATAAGTCATTGACTTCCACTTTCTGTTGGAAAGGCCACTTTTTAAAACTTTCAGTGCAAGCTCAGTAAGTTCTTCATATTCCACATAAGTAAAATGGCATCTTTAGTAAAGCCTCTAATGGAACTGTTCATATATTTTTCTAATGTAGAAATAAGCTGCTTACATGAATTTTTCTTTTCATTTTTCATTATTTCTTCATGTTTTATCCCACTTCCTGACTCAGACCTGAATACTCAGTTTAAAAATCTTTCTCACAAATTTCCAGTTAAAGCACACTTCAAAACATTTGCAGAATTTTTTATATCTGCTGTCAAGTACCACATATAGACATATGATGCAAATGCCCACTCATTAGAAAGATGCACCAAATGCCATCAAAGAAACCTTTTTTTCAGCTCTAAGTTAACATTTTCTCAAAAGTGCAAAAGTACAAATAATTTGATGTTCGAGTACATTCTAAAATATGATTAACATTTATCAACAAAAGCATGTGTTCATTTTTCTAAGACAGAGTATCAATGAGTTGCGTCTTAGAGCAATGCATACTCCAATGTTTCATAGTGGCACAGTATACATTGTCACCATTTGTGTATTGAAAAATGTATAAATAGCATTTGTAATGCTAAAGTCAATCATGAAACAGCATCAGAACTGCTAGGAAAAAAATCTGAAAAGTAATGTGACATCAAAAATAAAAACAAATACATAGATATTCAAGGAAAATACATTTTACCTTAAAGGGTTTAATCTCCTTTAAGTGAGAGATTTTGCACCCTATTAAGATTGCAGAATTCCTAGCTTCTGAGCACAGACTATGTGTAGATTTCTTTCAAACTAAATAACATAAGCTACATACAGAAAATTGGTCTTCAATGGTTTTTATTGTGCATTCAAGAGCAAAGAGAGACTATGCACAAATATCAGTGTCTTACTATTAAAGTAAATGCCATTTACAAAACTGTATTTTACTAATTGTAGAAATCACACAAAATAGTTTAAAAGACATTTTACAGTATTCTTGGAGGAAATAAATCACCCTTCTCAGCAACCAGTCTTGTTCCACTGATGTGCAATAAGCAGCACAACGATGTGTGACTGTTGTACCTGATCTCCTTGGCTGCTGCAAATTATAGTAATTGTGTTGTAGTCAATGGAACCACTTCAATCAATATAATTATACGAGTATAAACCTGGTATCAACTGTGAGAAGATTAGTCTAGCTTAATGCTTCTTCAAGTAGGTATAAATTGATATTATCTAAATTAGTATATATAATATTAATATACTTCTATAGGCATATATAAGATAGAAATGAGGACTGGAGTTGATGACTTAAAAGGTGTCTCCAATCCTGTATCTCTATCATTACAAAAAAATACAAAAAAAAAAAAAAGTTTCTATGACTATGATTGTCAAATGAAATTCTAAATTAATATTTAATGATGTTGGTTTATTGTGAGTTAGCAAAAATGACAAACATTAGGAACAAAATGAATTATGAATTCTAATTTAGGTTCCCTCTACTCGGTTGAGAACCAGACAATTGGAGGGATTCTACAAAATATCTTTGAAATTATATTAAAATGGAAAATGTTATTCCTCCACAGAGTATGGAAGGAGGATAAGTACCCCATAGAATAATATATTAGTCTATTAAATTACAGCTTGAAAAAATGCTGTAGAATATTTGATAATTCTATTAAAGTTTGTTGGTTTTTTTTAAAAATCTTTTTCTGCCTTCTTATTGCTAAGCAGTAGAAACATTAGAAATTCTAGACTTAATGGCAGTATGTCAGCTTATATTAGTTGAGGACATGCCCTGTTGGGAGAAAATGAGTTCTGGTAGCATCACCAGCTCAGTCTCGCAGTTTCAACAACTGTTCATTACTCCAGTTAATCCAGACCCCAAATTCTGAACTGTTAGAGAACAGCACTTCACACAACTGAAGAAAGGAAGCAAACCTAGTTTTAAATAGAAAGTATTCAATCTCACTTCACCTACCACCAGTAATTGGAGCTGTTTTCAGCAGCTGGTGACTGTTGTGTTTGTATGCCACACCACCTCTCTTTTCACCAGCAACAAGTCTTAGCAGAATTTGTGAAGAGGTGATGCAGGGACCTCTCTGGTACACGCATAGGAGAACATCTGTCTAGCTTTTATACCTGCGTAAAGTATGCCACAGTAGTGTCCAGCAGCTTATCAGCAGACCTAATGTCTGCTGAGTATGTAAAGAAATTAACATTTAAAAATTCTCCAGCTATGAGTAATATTACTCCTCTATAAGATGAGAGCTTGACTAAAGCTTTGGAACAATCATGTTGAAAGTGGGAATGAGAAAAGTTTACATCTGCAGAAGCTCACCCAAATACCAATTATACGTAAAACTTTACTGATATTAAATAAACTTGCGAATAAAGAAGATGTAAGTCCATGTTCTGAATTCTTCATTCATATCAATTAGACTAAGTAGTATTGACGCACCAAATTCTGTATGAGTGATGCAGCTAAATCCCCACTGATTCAAGCGTATAATCTCAGTCAGCTGGGTCTTCTAGCAGCAAGAAAGTATTTTTTTAATTATTGAGAGACTTCTTGTATTTGTACATAAAAGAGCCAGGACAGATAAGTTGGTAAGTTCAAGCTTATTTAGCCCATATGGTCCAAGAAAAAACCTATCTGCATCAAAAACTCATATAGCAAGGGACTTAAAAGACTCTTACTTGGTGATTACATGGCTAACTGTATTCCCCCAGCCCTTTAGAAGCACAAGAAATCCAGGAAAAGAGGGTGGAGAAAGCTGAAAAGAAGTTGTCAGTTGCTCAGGAACAGTTTATGCCAATTAGAAAGAAAAATTAGAATTATTTCAAAAAAAAAAAGGGAGTATAAGTGAAAGTCACAATCTGTGCTTAATCCATTTGTGTGGGATTTCACATCGAGGAATGTATTGTTTACCTTTCAGGAGAAGCAGACATCATTACAGTAATCTCAGAAATATATGAACTCTATTAAAACACATTTTAATAGCATGGCCCATAAATTACCACTCCAATTCACGGCACAGTTTTGTACAGAGTCACATTATGATGGGGCTTTCCTTTTTCCCTTTTAACATATCTTTCTCCTACAAATAGGGCTGTGGAGACCATCCCCAAGATCCATCCTTGAGAAGGATCTTCTGTGTTTAGTCTTCCACTCATTTATAGATGAGGTCTCACCTGCCACTGTAGTAACATCACCTTTCCTCAGGGCTCTAAACCAAAAAAGGGTCAAGAAAATTCAAATTGTTCTCCCTTTCCCAGCTCACCAGAGCTTGTAAGACAATGACATTGAGCCTGAGTCACAATAAACATAAAGATGCAACATCACAGAGCTTTCATAGAGAAACAGAGCTCTCAGAGTATCACAGAAGGTACTCACTGAAACAGCTCCCAAAACTTTGTTGTTTTGTCACCTAGTGAAAACGACAATCCCAAGCTGGCTATCTCAGTTCCCTTGGCAATGTTTGGTGAGACAGGCACTTCAGAAAGGAGTCCTCATAGGGAGCAAGTTGAGCTTGGAGCTGTGTAAGACTTGTCTACAGCAAATGCCTTGGAGATGGATTTGCTTTTATTTGCTTTTCTCCTGGAACTAGAGCATGTTTACACGATGCTAACGGAAATCCAGCCAGTAAATCTATAACACCAGTATCTGCGCTGTGGTTTTCAGCACTGGTAGCTTCAGGATTGGCGTGCAGACAGAACCAGCCCAGAGTTTGAGACGGTGGTGTAGATATGCTCTTAAACACCTAACTCTGGGCTACAGGAAGGAGCACTCCTTGAGAAGGACCCTGCCCTGGGGTTTGACTGGACAGTGGAATTCCCTCTCCTTTCACCCTCACCCACGCGCAAGGCCAGAGTTCCCTAACCTTTCTGATCCAGAGTGATTTGAATCTACATCTGCCACTTGTGTGGCAGGTCAGAGAGGATACAAGAATGAGGAAAGCAAAGGAAGGAAAACAGTTTATTGATTTTTCATGTTAAACTGATGCACTTGAAGGAAACATTCATTGGGCCAGCATAGGGAAGAGAACACAGTTTTTCCCCATTCCTAGAGACATGCCCAAACAACCAGACTAGAGTATTTTTCTTTGCTCTTTTTCATAAACACACACCTGTGACTCGTAATAATTGCTAATGAAAATCAGATGTGGGTGATCCCATAGATAACCAGAGGAAATGAACCGGTGAAAATACAGGTCCTATGTTTTTTTGATACAGCCAGATGACAGAGTGGGCATTCTGGAGATCAGAAAAGTGTATTAGGAAATAGGATGGCTCTTAGATAGCATTTAAGCCTCTAAATTGACTTTGTGATCTAGGCCAGAGCTTTCACAGAGATATGGGAATAACTTCAGTTCCTGGGGCTTCACAGGGCTCAGATGAGCCCAGTGAAAAATCGTTGCAGGTTTTCTGGTACATGTATCTCTTGGAATTTTGCTCACCTAAACTACATTCCAAAAGATGGAGAAATTGATCCACTGTTGTTATACCTACTTTATATAGCATTTCTGCCAAGTTCTAAATTATCACCGAAGAAGAGATAGCTTTAACTAAAGTATCTGAAGGGCCATTAGAAATCTAGCAAAACAGAGCATTTTTCTGGCATTCTTAGGTTCACCTCCCATGCACGGTAAGCACACCGAGACAAGATCCTCTGATCAAATGAACAAAATTGATTTGCCACTAATAGAAATTCTGTTTTTTCCTATCTTCTGAAGCCAAAAGAGCATTGTCTCCTCTCCTCAAGAAAGACTGTTGTAAACTACACTGGTAATAGCCTGGCCTTCAGAGTATCTTACGTTAAATATGTTAATATTACTTCTCATACTACTTTTATAATCAATTATATTTTTGTATTGCAGAAGTTATTTTATTTTTCTCTTGGCTTCTGATTTCCCATATGTAACTTTCTGTAAGTGATATATAGCTTCATATGTGCTATGCACGTTCAACTAATGGAACAACAGGTGACTCCCTCTTTTTCTGTCATTAGATTAAAACTGATTAGGCATTTCATGTCAGGAAAGAAGTTGAGATGGTGCAATTTACCAGCACCAATCCCTTGTCTCACTCAGTTTCTCATCATAGTCCCTTCCTCACCTTATATCAGGATCAGGGAGATAGCAGGTATAAGAAAAGGCAGGCTTTGTTAGCTTTCTGCCACACAGAGAGTATCTTTCCCATGAAAACTCCTACTGTTGTGGTTTAACCCGGTAGGCAGCTAAACAACCACACAGCCGTTCGCTCACTCCCCGCCCCCAGCGGGCTGGGGGCGGGAA
>NW_008795365.1:4259042-4294112 GCF_000699145.1 Aptenodytes forsteri | reverse complement strand
CGGTTCTGACAGATATCGTGTGCATTATTTAATATTAATTTTAGTTGTACTACTGACTTTCGTGAAACGGATTCTGCTAAACATGTATGAGTAAAAAAACCAAATTGTCATTATTTAGATTAGTATGCCAAGACTCAGCAACTGTAAGCATAAGCTGAAGCATTCAGTATCACAATGCCTTCTGCATGGTCCTGCAAAGTTCTTTGGAATAATTAGACACAAAATAATCTCACAAATCCTGAAGCTGTAATTTGTAGTTAGAAGCAAAGTCCTACAGAAAAAGGAGCCTGCTTGATTTCCCCTCTCTATAATAAAATGAGGAAATGGTAAGTGTGTGTTTGGGGAAGATTGAAAAACAAAAGTCTGCTGAGTTTCTTTAACAGTCACAAATGTATTTCAACAACTATTTTACTTTCTATTATTTTATATTACAATATAAATAACCTGAAAAATGCTATGTTTGGAGACTTAATGAAGAAACCACGGTAGAAAATGCAGTTCATCATCAAACATAATTTTCGTTACACACATCTCTTCTATCTTCTTACATATCAGCCAGCACATCCCTTTACTATTATTTACACAGAATTCTTTGAGAACAATAGAGCACAATGATACCATGTTGTCTCATCCACTCATAGAGTTATTAAAAACGTTTACATTACAGCAGTTTTTAAAAAAACAAGTTTTGGTCCTAACCCTTTGAGTGGAGGTGTCCTCAAGCACACTATCACTGACAAAACCCCCTGATTTTGAAAGCTATTTTTTCAGCATTAGTGAAGTGTAGCCTAACAGTGCCTTTACTGTAGTCTTGCATGAAAGTAATCACTTTTCTGTACTTTTCCTATGACAAATTTATTTTTCCTATATGCTTTTACTGGCTGGTGCAGTTGGCATGGCTTGACTGACAATGAGCCAGAAAGATGTGAGTGTAGGGAAAACTCACAGCTCTCAGCTGTTGCCACAGCAGAGGGTAAGAGCATAGCAGAAGTGATGCATTCAAGCACAGCCCTGTGAGTTAGCATTACCTGCCTGCCAGCTTGTGAACACTACTGGCAATGCATGTAAAATGCAGGTTATTCAGACCCTTGTAAACTAAGAGAAGGTGTTGGAAACTAACTGCATAGAAAAATGTAACAAAATGTTGTGAGTATTCATCAACTATAGGAGCAAGTGAGTGCTGTTATTTGATCCCAGGATTTTAAGAGGTGAAGTAAGTCGATTTGCAAACTAAAACCTGAATCATGCTTAAAACAAAAACTTTTGTTAAGGATGTTAACAACACATCTCATGTTTTACTGTGTATTGTTACCAGAAGAGAATTATAGCCCTATTAGGACACCAATCTCATGTATTATCATTTGGAACACCATCTTTGAATCATGATGCTATAGTTGAGTCTTACGGAGAACATCTTAATAATTCCACCTACCTACTCTGAAGGTGATACAATGCCAAAGGAAATATCAAAGTTGGTGGTACTGAATAATAGTCATATGACAACAACTCATTCTAAACCTCCAGAGTCCCAGTTCACTACTTGCTGGGCATTAGTGATTTGAAAGTATCACTACCTACATTTTTGAGTTTTAAGATGACATTCAAAGAAATTTTGTGAGTTTTCATTTGTGCATATGAAGCAGAAATTATAAAATATTTCTCTACTAAACCCGCTCCTCTGTTTTCTAAACAAATCCTAGTTATGCACTTGCCTTCATAACAGTAACTTAGAAAAACCTCAGGAGTACTGAAAACACACATTAAAGAATTATTCTCATACTTCATAAAGAAGGGGAGAAAATCCCATTGTCAGATGAAACAAAAAGTAGTTTTGCATCAATGAAGTTGAATAAGAATACATCCATTATTTTTATGATTTAAGAAAGCCCCGCAGATGTGATAATGACACAGGGCCACGTTATAGGAGACAGCACAAGCAAGGTAAGCTAACTATCCAGTCCAACAAATGCCCATAAAGTTGAAGTCTCTTTCTTTTTACTTCAGTGGAGCTCAGTAAGCTATAAAATCCAGGAGAAAAAGAAAAAGCTTACTGTAACCAGAAGAAGATATAATTCAAGAAGAATTTATCTCAGTAAATGCTAAAGTAGACATGGACAGAAGAATACACACATTAAGATCAAAAGCACTTTCTTTCTGGAATCAGTGATGACAAACCAAGATGAATATGACACTATCTGACTAGCCTAGGTTTAGTTGTAAGCAGTGCTGGCCAAAACCTGCATTTAATACAGTATATTTAAGATCCAGTAATGTATGTGGTTGAAAAGGAATGGCAGGAAGGAATATAAAGGGATCTTCCACAAATACAGTCAAGTAGATACCAAAGCTAGAAGTGGAAAAGCTTTAGAAACTACACTACTTGTGATATTTTTGAGAAGTGGGAAATGACAAGTAAGTTCTGTGGCAAGGAGTTTATTTTAATGGAACAGCAGTAAAAGAAATGACACAGTGGAAGCATTTTGTGTGGTCCTGTTCATATTTTCACTGGATGGACAGAGTGCTGATTCCACCATAAGCTTTTATTAACAGCCAAATCCGACAAAATGTGATTTTAAGCTAAAATATATACATATATAAATTGTTTATTATTTAAATTTCAAAACAAGCATAGCATTCAGACTAAGAACTAAGCTCTTGCCAATTTTATAGAACATAACACTATGAAGGTTATATTATCAGTCTAAACATTTTCTCAGTGTACTGTGATGAGAAAACAGTTAGGGTCTTCCCCCCCCCCATTTCTTAAACGTACTCCTCCCTCAAAAAGTTTGCTTTTTGGGGTTAGAGAAATGCAATGCTTAATTCTCAAAGCACAATGTTTCTACTCTCAGTTGGCTTCACATTCTAAGCAAATTTTGCCAACAGCCAAATGTTCAAGAACTTAAACCACAGAAGAATGTACAAATGGCAGCATCAAGTAAAACCACAAGGTCCATTTAGTTCAACAACCTGTCCCTGATAGGAGCCCCTGGGAAGTATCCACCAGGTCCTTAGATATTTTCAAGCACTTTCTAGTGCTTTGGAGGGTGGCCTGAACAGCATCCCCTCCACTTCCTTGTTTTTCCATCTTTGATACTTTGAACCTAACACCCCTTCCTTTGATCACATTTGTTGTCCCCGATAGTCACTTCATTTCTCCAAGCTTTTGTTTCCCTAATCCCTTCCTCCTTTTCCAAGCAAAAGTTCTTTGGTCTTGCTAGGGCATGACACCATTCTGTTCCTAAAAAGCAACTGGTACAGCCTAATGCCAGCAAGCAAATGCCTAGGGAAGAGTGTAAGAGGACAAGCATGTAATGGTATTTCACCCAGTACTACAGAAATCTCCAACAATTTATGGCCTGTCTCTTTTGTATTTCATGAACTTCAATGGATTTTTCTCCCACGAATTTGTTCAGTCATGTTTAGAAACTATGCAAGCTTTAAATGTCTACTACCTGCTGCAGTCAGGAGCTACACAGCTTAAATACAGCTTTGAGAACGATATTATTTATTTTGAACTTCTCATCTGCTGACATAACTTGATATCCTCTCATTCTTGTACTGAAAAAGACATCGGGGGGAAAAATAAAATCAATCCCTACTCGCTCCATGGTATTCATTATTTTAATCAGTTAATTTGACAGTGCTCAGTTTTTAGCAGACTGCTTTTTAACAGGTGTGAGAAACAAGAAATTACATTCAATGGACAGATTATCTTGACGTAGCACTCCTCTATCCCAACTCACCCATCCAGATGGTAATAGGAGCTAACATGAAATAGATGGGGAAAGACTTCCTATGCCTTAATTATCTTCTAGGGTGAACTGACATCTTTTTTTTTGGCTGCTTTCATTTTGGTTTGAGTGCTTCAGGACCACCACAGCACAAAAAGGCTCCGTATGATCAGATTTGTCTTTGTCAAGTACTTCCTTGCCTTCAGCAGAGCTTTTGGGTTTAGGAGGTTCAGAGTTTAGAAACTCCTGATAGCCCTAATGTGCAGTATTAAGTCTTGTATTTGAAGGCCAGATAGATAAAGTACGTGAGGTTTGTACTTTGAGACAATAAAGATGGTTGGAACACCTATCTAGCAAAGAGAACCTTGCATGACAGAAGATACTGGCTTTTTAACAGTTCTGAATAGATTGGGCAGGTCACAGCCATACACCAGGAATCAAGAACCATCAATTAGCCCAAAAAGGCCTGCAGTAATGAAGGTAAGCCTGGGGAGGGAAGAGGCAGTGAAAGAGAGGTGAGGGAAGAGGAAAATGGGGGGGGGGGGGGGGGGGAGGCAGGGGGGTGGAAAGAAGAAAGAAAAGTTTAATAATGACACAGCTTGAAAAACAGGAGTGTGAATAAGTCTGGCTCACACAAGTAGTTAAGGAGAACGGGGCAGGAGGAGTGTACTTTGCTTCTTTTATTACCATATGGACTGCACGCTAGGGAAGCAGATTCACAGCATGGTGCTACAGACAGTGGTAGGTTAAAACTGTCTAAGAGAGGTAGCTCTGTGACAGTGCTACTCTAGCACAAATCCCTGGTGTAAGCTATAAACAAGTATAAAAGAACCAAGATATTTCCAATACAAATGCCCCTGACAGACTGTACCTATATAGAAAGCGACTTCAACTAGTCTGGGAAAGCAAATAAATTATTTTAAAAACTCTTTGACTCTATAAACCCCAAATAAAAATAGCTCTTCTACTGTACAGAAGCTTAGCTAGTTACTACAGAGAACAAATTTTAAACCAAATGGGAAGGTCCACATGAAGTGACAAAGCATATTGCCCAGAAGACGATAGTTGGTGAAACGTGAAACATTAGCCAGGGTTAATTCCCTCACAAATCTCTTCTGAGTCTCTCAAAACTTAGCCAAATTGCAACTCTTTTAGCTGAAATTTCCCATACCAGCTGTCTGCCTCAGGCTGAATTTATTTTGGAAAACTCCAGCCAAAACTATTCAGCCATTTCAGAGAAATACTCTCACAATCTTTTATTTGGAAACTTTTAGCACTCTAATGCTTTACAGTAGTTTCTGAAATTAGATGGGAAAGGAGAGAGAATAGAAGATACACCTATAACCATTTATGAAAGTCTGCCCAATTTTGGCCAAGTCTAAAAATGTGCACACCCCACAGAACAATCCTGAACATGATCTGGCGTGAAGCTATAGGGCAAAGTCAACCTTTTTGCTGTAATAGCTGCTTCCAGGTATTGTATCCTTGAGCTGGGTTGACTATTATAACCAAAAGCAGAAATATCTCTCCCCTCTGCTCTCAATAATCTCATCATCTTGCTACTTCAGCTGACAGGCAGAATATGTATTATGCAATACGGGGAGGAAGCACATGGTTTTAGTTGGGACTAGCTGGGAAAGGAAGGAAAATCTTCAGGATTGGGGGGGGAATGGGAAGATCAGGGGATTTGGGGGGAAAACTGAGGAAACAGGTATTGGGTGAGAAAAATTATGACTAAACAGGATACAAAATGCTGCAACAGTGAATCTGGGAAAGGGACAGAGTCAGATGAGCGCTCTGGGGAAGGAGAATGGGAGCAAGGGGATAACTAAAGGCTAGGGTGGGAAAGCAGTCAGACTTGGAGATGAGCCTGGGACCAGTTTGAAGTCTGGGGAGGAAACAAGCACTGCAAATGGATGAAGCAGGGTCCAGAGATGACGACTTCTAGAGCAAGAAATTTAGGGCTGCCACCAGAAGCCAGAGAAATGGACTAAGTGAATGCAAGCTTTTTTCCCCCAATATAAGTGAATTACATTGTTTTTAATTCAAAGATATTTTTTCTTTTTTTTTTTTTTAAACAGTCGAACTCTTTAGTGCAATAGAATGGATGATGCAAGCAAACCTCTGCCTTCAGCAACATCTGAGAACACTAAGTACTTTAGAAGATCTGAACCAGGGGTTTCAGAGTAAATCCTCCAAGAAAGAGACAATTAATGATTATCTATGAAAATATTCAAGTGACTTTGCTAGAATCATTGTGTGAGAAGCTAAATATGGAGTCTAACTTTCCAGAACAGCAATCCATCTTAATCAAAAAACCATGTCCTCCCTTTCTGCAAGACTTCACCTCATTCACGCTATACTTTTCAAATTTCCAGATGAGCCAGAGGTAACAGACTCTTTTCACTATGCTATTTTGATTCATTCCTAAAACATGGGGGGAAACATGGGGAAAAGAGAATACATAATTAAAGACTGCATCATAATTTATGGGAACAAGAGGATTGCACAAACAATGTAGATAATCCTAATTTTTCACAACACAGATAAACCTAATTGTCATTGCAACCTCTGCAAGATACTTGTATCAATCTTTTTTTCATTTAATATGCAAGACCTAACTGTCTCCTCACTTACACTGTTCCACTGGTTTAGTGAGGTGGCCCTTGCTTTATGTTAACACGAGAGCACAATTAATTCTTTTATCTGGAAGAAATGAAAACTACAGTATCTGGAGGAAAGTAGTCTAAACAGATATTTGATGGGAATGATATACTCAGAAAATAGTATTTCTGAGAGATCCAGGGATGACACAAACACTTTGTTGGTAAATACCAAAGACAAATCATGTGTTGTTTCTTCAGGTAAACCCAGATAAACTATCTCCTTTTAGAAGTACCACTACTTGATAACAAGCTTTCATAAAATAAAAAAAAAAAGAAAAAAAAATCGCAGACAGGGAAGAATCAAAAGCAAATTGCTACTGGAGGTAGAAAAGGGAGGTTAGGGAAGAAGGCAAAAACTAATAGAAAAAATAATTTTTGGATTACCTACATCACTGCTTTATTGTGGGGTTTTAAAAAACCCACATTGAATAAAAGTATGAAAATACAGTAGGATTGGGTATGTAGGATACAGCAAGAAGATGTGGTACATGTTCTTTCACTGAGGTTCACATGTCTACATACTAGGAAGACGTAGAATAACTTCACACTTAGTTGACAAGCAACACAAAATATTCTTTCCTGGTTTTTCAATACATTGAAGGATAGAAAATCAAACATAATGAAGGTGTACATAACTCATATTGAAAGATTAGCTAGCTCTGTTAGAAGATTAACAATAGCCCGTAAGCATTTCTACACATTAAGATTTTGGTTTAAATCTTTGCCCCTTTAAACTACCGATCACATTGGTGGTTTTCCAATGGAAAATGTACCTTTAGGAAGTGCTGTAATTCTCCACCGTCACCTGCCAAATAAGGGAAATAATATCTGCAATGGACAGAAAAGAAAGGATAGCATTTGAAACATTTAAGACTAGTCTTAATTAAAAGCAGGAGAATAAGCTTGAATACTGAGTACAAGCTATCACAAGATCCTGGCCTAGCAGTAGGTATTATATTAAACATGATTTTAGGTTTAAAGACAAAAAAGTTTTAAAAATCAAAAATCACACCAAACAGAACATGAGGATTAATGTAAAGACAATTGAAGGATTAGATTGTGTGGGCTTATTTGTTCCTAAGAATAGAAATTCTCTTCAGAGATGTGTGGTTCAAGATGAAAGATTCAACCCTGAAGCACCAGAATGAACACCTATTTATTTTCAATGACAGCAGGACAGCAACCTGAAGCAGTTGTATAGAAAAACAAACAAATAATACCTTTGTGAAAGAGCAGTAAGAGTTTGTAGTTCACCTTTTACTTGAAATCTCTAATCAGTTTAAAAAGAGTGAGAAACACATTTTTAAAGGAAATGCACAAATGCAGAAAACAAGACAATTCCTTTCATGAGGTGTTCTCTAATTAAAATGCCTAGACATTACTTTTTCATAAATTCATTACTTGTCATAATAGTGCTTGTTCTAGGGTGAATGAGAATCAATTTTACAGACTGTTTTCCCCTCTGCTCCTTCAGATTACAGATTATATGAAACTCCAGTACAAAAATATGGTAAATATTGAAAAAAAACAGCCATTAGCTATTTTGTTTGGTCAATTCTGTAAGCTAGATATTGTCCCTCAGGCAATAGTACAATCTTATACTCAAGAAACCTAGGTAACTCCTTGTTAAATATTCCTTTTAGTTTAGTAGCACCTTCAGTTAGAAGGACATGAGTTTTTCATTACAAATCTCATTTTTCTTGAATTGATTAATTAGCTAAATTTATAGTAGCTTTAAGTTTTTTTACTCAAGTTATAAACATTATTTCTTCTGGGGGTTGTTTCCCTTAATTACTAAAGAATAAATTGATGAAAACAATTAAATTGTTCTTACTAGCTTGGTTTCAGTAACCAAAATCAATTCAAGGAATTGCATGAAATTCTATATAGCTCTCTCTGTGAGCTTTTTACTGATATGTAACATCAGGCTCTCTGTAGAGCCTAAACCCAGTGCTTTTCCTTCTCAGCTTGTTAGTTCAACTGCCAAACTTCAGTTCAAACAAGTAGCAGTGAAAAATTTAAGCACTACTAATGCTAAAAACACACCTCCTAGCTCTATATGCAGCAACAGCAAGACTACTGCATCCATGCCCACCCTCACCTGTAAGCAAAGTCACTCATCACAACCCATCCCACCAGCAGTTACTACCCTTCAAGTATGCCAATTACATGAGTGAATCATCCCATACATCGGAGATCAATTCCTAACTCAGTCAAAAACGAATGATAGTTTATATAAATTGTGTTTGTAAATCAGCTTGTCTTGCCTGGGGGGGGGGGCAGGGACAGGATGAACAAATAAAACCCACCGCCCTGTTAGCTCAGTTGCCAGATCTAAGACATCATTGGGCTTTCCTGAAGATGGGGGAAGATAACCAGTCAACAGTGTGATGATGTCTTCATCTTCTGCCAACACTAGAACTGAATCTATAGCCATAAACTGTCTCAAAACTTAAGTGTTGCTGAGCTCTGATGCTCTCGTCTTACACAAGGAATTTTTATCTTCGAATTTTAAAAGATTTCAACACATTACGTGTACAATGCTACATTGCATGTGTCTGGAATTTACCCCTAAAAGAGTTTTGTATGTTGAAAGAAGCATTTGAGAAAGGAATTTTCAAAACCGCTCCAGGTTGGCCTGTTTTTATCTACATAACTGGGAAGTCACTGATCTCATTTAATTTACTTGAGTTAAGGTATTAAATATTGGCTTAACTGTTCCCTACTATAATTAACAGTGGTAATTCACTTCAGTGAGATCAGAGTTCAGATATTTAATGCTTTCAGTGATCCCAAACTTACTTTCTCATTTCATATATAATTATGTCTGGATTATATCCTCTAGCAGCATCCAGTATTAGCATCATTTTCATTACTTGGGTTTCTTTTCCCTTTTCCATTAAACTAAACCACGCTAATACTGTTGACTGGCTGCAAGAAATGTTTATTCTTTGGTGCAAATGGAGAAACTGTCACAGGTAATTGTTAGGTTGACGTAAAACAGCTTGTTGAAATGTCAGCCTGGAACTACAGCAAATTTGTCACGTGAAGGATTACTTAAAATTTACTTCAATGAACAATGTTTAATGATGGTTTATAGAGTTTTATAAAAGCACCTTAACACCTTTCTGATCTAAAACAGAACACTTAAGTATTCCAAACCAACAGCAGACCACCCAATACCTTTGCCTGGAAGCCTCAGCAATCCTGTCTTTGGAGGGCAGTGTACATACTCTTAATACTATGAACATTTTAATTGCATTTAGATTATTATCTCATGCTCCAGCAAAAACCTATTGCATTTAATTAAAGAAGTAAAATAATGCAGTAGTTAAACATTAAACAAACAGCTATTTTTATGTATACTTGCAAAGGAATGCAAAGCATTCTTGTAATCAATCGATCAGTGTTTAATAACCATTTACATATAATGACAAAATTTAGGAATAAGAGCCCAAAGGTTACCACTGATTAAACAAGTCAGGCTCTCGAAGCATAGCATTCTAGTGCATGTTATAGCCATGTACTCTTCAGAGCCCCAAACCTGCATTTCCCCCATGTAGGCAAGCATGTGCTGGTGTCAATCTGGGGTCACTCCAACGATCCCAAAGAATTCTGATGCATTCTACTTAAGCTGCAGAGCTGGATGGTAAATTCAAGAAAAATATCCACTAAAAATGATCTCCATAATTCATTCACATACCAAAACACAGTAACAGCAATGATGACCAATTATTCTTTCAGTTAGCCCTGGCATAGCAACAAACTCTCAGTTTTTGTATTACTAATCCAGATCCATCCTGAAAATAGGAGTTAGAGAAAAACCCACTGGTCATTTTGAAACAAAGACACATATTTATGGTTGACAATGTCTAAAGTTTACTACACTAGCTTCTGACTCTCCTTCTTTCTTTATGGGACGTAATGTGAGTCAGCTGTAATGACTAGGTCTAGTCTTGTCACCCTGACTTACTGCAAGTGGCGCTCTGCTCTGTAGCTAGCCCAACTTACTTCACAAGGTGGTGGTATAAATTGCCTGAGTACCTGTTTCACTTGCAGTTCTTGACTCAAGACAATTACAATTATTGCTGGCTATTGCTTTGTGAGCGGTGTGGATTTTTCAAGCAATGGCCTGCTGCCTAGAGATGCAGCTCACTTTGTATTAGGTGAAGCAATGATTTGCCTTCCCAATAACCGGTAGCTCTCCATGGTCCTTCAGTCTCTTCAATCACTTCATTTATTACACACAAGTTCATGCATTTTTGCTAATCAGTACTGGCGATCTGGACGTCTGGCTCTCTCTCTAGTGTATAAACAGATTTCAAGCCTAAACCATGTTTCAGTTACTTGTCTTAAACTATTATAACACATATGAAGAAAACAAGTCCCAAGAGTAAGACTCACTTCAGTTCTTGATCTCTCATACTTCATTCATGTCAAATTAAGCCTTTGATTCTCAGAAAACCACCTACATGCCAACTGTTGAGTAAAAACCTAGTCTGATAGTCTTCATGTTGGGTTATCAGTAACTTGAGCTTGAATCAGAGTTCCAAACATCCCACAGCCTAGTAGCATGCCTATTTGTGAAGACTAGGGCAACTACAGAAGTAGGCAGCAATCAATGCTTTAAGCAGGTCATTCATGTCTAAGTAACTGAGGGTCTGGGCGAGAGCCATCTGAAGTCTCATGTACAGAGTAGCTATACAAAAAAAAAAATTAAAAGTCAATAGAAGTCCAATACTCTACATTTACACCAAACAAAGTGTGGAAAATGGCATGTACACAGATCATCGAGCCAGACTGCAAACTAGTATCGATCTCATGTCAAGTATCCCATATAAAATGTAAGGTAGCTTATCTCTCTTTCACTAAACAGTATGCTATGCCTTTTTGGTAAGGTAAGAGCAAGCACCAAGGCAGCAACTGAAGAGCTTCAGTTGTGCACCTATAGACACAGTGTTGGCAAAAGTATTTCCCCTACGGATTGAACTACAACAGCAAACCCCAAAATATAGTTTAAAAACTTTAAAATGAAATCACATACTGAAATTGCATCACTGCAAAATTTGTCTTTAAAACAGTATCATTATCTGAAAATCTGCTTCACAGTGAAACAGAAGATAGACAAAGGAGATACAGCTTCAACTTCTAGCTCTGCCAGAGACTCCCTATGCAAGCTTAAGCAAAACATAAATGTTTTGCTGTTCTCCATTTTAGAAACCAGGAGCAGCAAATACCTCTTTTCTCCCTCTCCTGTCATCTGCCTTTTTTGTTTACACTGCAGTACTGAGAAGACACACAGACATGACTTAGTCAAAACACAGTTACTCTCATTCATTTCAACAGGAGTTCCTCAAGATCCTGGTCATTCAGTTACCTCCCTCTTCTTGGCGTCTACAAAGAGAATTAAGCCAAGGTTTAATTTAAAGAAAGGCTTTTTCACTTACGCTAGGAATCAAATTTCTGTTCTGCGAGGCAGAAAGGCCTAGTGTGGTATCTTCCAAAAAAAGTTTTAAAAACCCTGAATTACTGCTATTTGAAGTGATGATTCAGATCACTGCCAAGTCATGATTTCTTAGAACAAATACATCTTCCATTTTGTCTCTCATTTATTTCAATATTACCTTAATCTTATACTGCTCAATATTTATCAGATGTTTCTCATACAAAGAAAAAGAGAAAGACTACTTCGCAACGACATCTTAGATGACAAAACAAAAGGTACTGAAAACACAATACAGTAATCAAGGTTTGTAAAAACAAATCGGGAAATTACTTATGGGTCTGCTACGAAAGTCTTGTGATTCGGGGTAGAGGAAAACAGCCAAAGCCTCTGAAACATCTTTCACATAGGGACATAACTATAGTATACTGCTCAGAGCATTGTTTTAGTAAAAACAGTTACTTAGGAAGCGTTTAACCTTTATTAGCCTAAATTATTGGCCATTATTGAATACAAATATACACCCTCTTCCCCTCTCTAAAGCCTTCAGATCGGACATGTCACTGATTTGAACTCAATTCTAAACTTTCAATACCTTCAGTTAGTAGTCAGCTTGCTAAAAACAATGCTAGGATTGTATGTTTCTATTTGTACAAATATAAAAAAAGTATTTTCTGAGCATACACCTTGTAAAATTTTTAAAGTTTTATAAACACTCTCTTTTTTCCATGGATCAAAATTATTTAAGATCACTCGTCCTTGTAACCAGTACACCTTACTCTTTCATATTTGGAGAAAAGCCAAAATACTCACATAACTACCCTAAGGTTTTAGCACAGTTATAATCATTAGCAAGCCACGTTTGTGAATATCTGATTATTTTTTCCTCATCGCTTTGAAGAAGCAGTCTTGTTTGCTCATCATTAAAAAAAAATAGGCTTTAAGCTGGCAACAAGTTGACAACCTGCCTCTTTTTAGCATCCCCTGAAGTTAACATTTGTAAAACCACCTTGTAGGGCAAATAGGCCAATCGTTGACTTTATGGTTTTTAGAGATACAGCTCTGTATTCCTTCTACTGAGAAGCTGACAACTTGGACATGCTAAAGACTACAAACTTCCAGGACTTGTCTCCTTCCAAACAGCAGCCAAAGTGTATATGTGAGGAAAAATAAAACAAAATAGTTATGAATGTAAGACATTGTTAAAGGATGGAAAGGAAGTGTCTTTTTCAGACTGAGCAGGAAGTGAATATGAGAGACAAGTATATCAAGCTAAAATGTTATTCCTGTTTTCACTAAAAACCTGCAAATTCATGACTGACATCAAAATGGTTCTAGTATTCCATCAGCACTATTTATACATGAGTCTAAGAATGTTTATTTTTCACTCCCAAGGTAACTCATTCTGGCTTTTCTTTAGGTTTGCAATTTTGGATCTCTAGCACACATTAGCAGTTAACTGTAACTCACAGCACTTGTTGTCACCTTCCAAAGAAGCATGCGGCTAAGGCAATATATCAGCTTTAACAAAATTAACATTGCAAGAACTTTCTGTTCTCAAACTCAGTCTTTGGAAAAATCTGTATGCTCAGCAATTTTGTGCTTAGCCACATAAAATTGCTCTTTCAAGTGATAAGATCCCAGACAATTGTGTGTCTGAAAAAAATGAACAAGAAAAAAAAGTAGCAGCTAAACACAATGTATGTGCAGTAACTTCCTGCAATGGTTTGGCAGTCCGGTTTGTTTACCCCAATTCAAATACCAAGTACTATATTAATACACAAAGGCAGTAACTTGCTTTATTTTCAGCATAATCCTCCTAACATCTCATCACTTAAAAATCAGCAGCCTTATGTAACTAAGCACCAAAAATGTTAAAAACCAAACGTACTTGCACATATATTAAATACCAATGCGATGCATCTACAATTGTTATGAAACAACATAGAAAAGACTTAAGATGGATTTAGAATGGCCACTGCACTTGTTTTCAAGTAACACTGAATATCGAAGAGCAAGACAAACTGTAGTAATGAGTCTGCATTTTTATGCTGCCTTTCAGGCATGGTCATATATTATTTTGTCAGCAGCAGTTGAAGGAGTTACTAGTTGTACTGTCCCTTTTAATCTACTCCCACCCTCATCATTATGACTCACTGTTCACTCCCATGGTCTTACCACAGATTACTTGCTTCCACCCAATACTAAGAATATACTTAAAGGGCCAAGGAAGGACCAAGGATCTAACCGTTTCACAGATGCAGTTTAGTGAACAGCCATGGAAGCATCTGAAGAGGCTCAACCATGGAATGGTAATTTCTGGCAATAAAGTAGAAAGAAAACATTGGAATGTACAGGTTCAGACTGGATCTGCTGTTGATAGAAGAATAAAGGTTAAGGCTGTAGTCAGACTTTAAAGAGCCTTGTGCACCTTAACATCTACTAAAAGACTGCATTAGATTTAATTTGTAAGTACAGTTTCTCTCTGTAAAGCCTAACATCATCCAGTTTAACATAGGTATCATAGGTTCTTAAAACCACTTGAACACCATCTATGATTTCAGAGTAGCAGGATAAGCAGTCAAGCTAGGTTTCAGCTTATTCAACTACGCTGTCAGGAAAAACAATTCCAAATTTTGGAGACAAATACTGGCACCTATCCTGCATGGACATAGGAGCCCTGAAAAATCAATAAAAGCAGGAATAGCTCTCTAAAGATCCAAAAATGATGCCTACTGAGGCAGGGTAGAAATAAGCAAGAACAAGACCGCGCCAATAGGCCTGTTCCTAGTCTACTGGATAATGTTTGTCATAGAGCAATATTACTTTGACATCATTAGCCTAAAGATAATGGGTGCTGCTTTGAAATATGTACCCTTAACTTGGAACCATTTAATTGCTTATGCAACCCTTGAACCTTTATGCATTCTTGGGGATAGTTCATGCAGATGTATTCATGTGCATTTCAAGGACCAGTGTTCTGTGAACTGATGAGAAAATAAATGCATATATTATTGAAGTATGTAATAAATAATGTAGAGTGACATGTAAGAGAAAAGAATACTTCAAAATTTCTTTGAATAAAAATATTTTAAGTGTTACTGACCAGAGTTCAGAACTAGCACAGAATTATCTGTGGTAGAATCATTAAGTGGGGAACAGTGGCTTGACAATACAAAGCTAGGATGGATAACTGCAATCTTACTTTCTTGGAGAAAAACAGGAAAATTACATGCCTAATAATCTCCTTTCTTAAAAATCTATCAATAACTTATCAACAAAATAACTGGATAAATCCAGGGTTTTTTGTGGTTTTGTTGGCCTTTTTTTTTTTTTGACAGAAAAATATGAAGTGGTACATCAAAAGTATAAACACTGCTTCAAGTAAGTGAATAGGAATGTACAACTCCTTGACACTATATAATAAAATCTACTGAACTGACAGACTTGGTGAAAAGCACAAGTTCAACCAGCTTCTGCTGAACAGGAATTCTGCTGTTGATGCATCCTTTACACAGAAAGGTAAAGTACCATTAAGGTCCTCCTGAAATGATTGAATCTACATTTAAATAGAGAACTCGGGCTAGTCATGGACTTCTCTACAAGGTTCATTGTCAGGAAATGCCCATTTTAATTACCCTCCTAAAGACTGTGGAATTCAGCGAGAGGACAAAACTGTTCAGTAAACAACAGCTTACTTCATTAAGTATATAAAAGATTTCAACAGCTGAATCTTTATCCTTCTTTGACAACCTTCCCATTTTCCTCTATTTCACCTTCTTTCTCCTCTGGACAATGCTGTATCATTGTTTGATGAGCCTCCACTGTTATTAGCCTTTCCTTGCTCACAATTAAGAAGAGCATCAGAAGTTTTCCTTGGCTGAGATTAGTCTGGATTTACCATCAACTTTTATGGTGCTAGGAGGAAGAACGGGTTTGATCAGTACTGAACATTTTAAAAGAAACCCTTGTACTTCAACAGCCTCTCTTTCTAAAATCTACTTAATTTTTTTAAAAGGTGAAATAACTAGTAATTAGATTATGAGACATTAGTAGAGGTGTTAAATATTCCTACTCATAGCAAGTAGATGAAGCATACATTTTCCTTGCAATGTTCTTTATTTTAAAACACATGTAAAAAACTCCATGCTATGAGTCTGAGATTACCTTGTGTTACACACTTGAGTTCTCAGTACTTTAGAAGGTGCATTGGACCTTCAAATTCATTCCTACTGCTGTTGTACAATGTTGGAGCATTCCTAACTCTCCTCCTGTTCTGAGCAGCTATCACGTTTAGATGATCTATACTCAGTATATCTATATTAACATATATACTATACTGAGTAATTTGGAAAGGTTCGGTTTTCTTCACGTCATTGTCATCTTCATTATCGGTCACTGGAACAGGCACCCCAGGGAAGTGGTCACAGCACCAAGCCTGTCAGAGTTCAAGAAGCATCTGGACAATGCTCTTAGTCATATGGTTTAGTTTTAGGTAGCCCTGGAAGGAGCAGGGAGTTGGACTTGATGATCTTTACAGGTCCCTTCCAACTTGAGATATTCTATGATCTACTTCACAGTTATGAAGGCGGCTTAAATCCGTGCAGACAGTCATTAAGCAGAAAAAAAACCTATGCAGAAAAGGGTACAAAACATTAACATAAGCAATGATGGAAAAATACTACTGGTAATGTCTTTAAACCTGCCTGTTCAAGAAGAACGCTCTTTAAAGGTACCTCCTTTTAGGTAAAGGAATGAACAGTAACACTATAGAATAAATATTTCCATGCATGATCATTAGGGGAAGAAACCACTCGAAAAAAGAACTGTATTATATCCAAGCAATTATTGATTCTGGGTCACAAATACATTCTTTTAAAGTGCCCAGGTTTTTTTCCTCTCAGATAGTACAAGATCACTCAAAGACTCCAAGCAAAAGTAATGCAAAATTATGGACTGCGATATACTGTAACACAAGATTATCTTTATTTCAAAATTGTACAAAGTATAAACATAAAGATATAATTACACCAAAGTAAACCCTGCTCTTTAAGTATTTGAATACTTAACCAATGATACTGCCATTAAAAAAATGCCTTTATTATTTCTTATTAAGAAATTTTATCTTATGGAGCGATACATCATGAAATCAATTGTTGTACATCTAGGAAATTTACCAATAGAGCTCTCTTCCACCGGGGTGTACACTTTGATTTGTCTCATGTGAGTGTCTCTTCCATTTTGGTGATTAGCTAGAACAGCAATCTGAATCATAAACGTGCGAATAGGCTTCTTATGAGTATCTGTTAAAGGAACATGAATCCAGCCGCTCGGTTCCACTAGTTCAAGTTGCTGCCAAAAACAAGACAAAAAAGCAAAACATTCAGAAACAGCTAACATACTTTATATAAAGTATCACATATTAAACCTGTTTAATAGAGCAGAGTTTTGCAAATCAGATTTTAGTTACTTTTTCAAATGAATTTGAAATAGTACAGTTGAATACTCACAGCTAATTTACACCTGGTGTAATTAGATACAAACTAATTTGGTTGACTACAGTTGTGTTTGCTTTTGCCTTTCAGAATCTACCCTTCATTTTGTGCCTTAACCTTAAAATAAAAAGTCAATATAAAAAATACAGACTTGAGTATAAATTCAAGAAAGTCAAAGCAGTACTATTTGGATCTTGTTACTGAAGTACACTGCTCAAAGATGACAGAAAAATATGCATCTTAAAGTTAAATTGTTTTATCTAGGCACTCTGAACTAAAATATGCTAGAATGACCTACGTAGGAAACTAAATCCACACAAGGTCTGGGTTTTCAGAAATTCCTTAGATTATTAGGGGGGCTGGGGAGGAGGAAGAGGAAGGTGACAGAGGAAAAAATACAGGATAACTCAGAGACTTCATCTCACCTATGTGTCAAGACAGATGCCTGGCCAATTAATAATTGCTGCACAGCCATTTAATCACATTCTAAGGTCCATTTTGACTTGGCTTTTATACAACAAAGTGTAATATGATTATTTTTTCTTTTTTAATTTTAATCCTACAGAAACCAATGTCAAAGCAAGCAAAGAATTGCATTTCGTTAACTCTAAACCACATCACTGACACATCAGCATGCTGAAATCAAGCTAGATGCTATGCAGAAGTGTGGTAACAGCTTTTGTTTAAAGCTAGTTACCCAACTTCAAAGCACAGCTCAAAACACATATGGAAGAGCACACAAGTAACTGGAAGTCTTTGGGATAAAAAAAAAAAACCAAAACAAAACCCAAAACAGTTGTCCACAAGCAAGTGGATTTCACACAGCTAAGCAAATAAGACTGCTGTTCTTAGCAGCAGAGTTCCTCTAAGGAAGATCTATGCTTTGAGCAGCTCAAAATTCCCATCTTGCTCCTGAAAATACCTCATGACAAACATCCTGTCAAATGCCTTGCCATTGCTGATGCTTTCAAAACACCCATCTGAGATCTACTGTTTCAGTGGCAGCAAACACCCTGAGGGAATGACCCAAGAAACAAGTAAAAAAAAAAGTTTGATGACTACTTTAAGTTTAAAGAGACAAAAAAACCTCACACCTCCACCTTAAAAAAGAAAGAAAAAAAACCAAAACCCACAACCCAAAACTGTCCACTGCTGCAAGGTCTCCAACAAATAATTTCCAAAGCATTAAATTCACTAAACCTTAGTGGCAAATCTTTTCACTCTTGGAGCTAGACACTTCCACAAACACATTCATTTATTTGTTGTAACCCTGTCCCTTTCAAAAAACCTAAAAAATCTTTTTTTGCGTAGGAAACTTCAGGTAACGGTTGGCTTTACAAAGTGATAAAAATGATGTATTGTTGAAGCAGTTTTACAAAGGGGAAATCTATCATGGTGAGGCAGTAGTCAACAGTCTGAGCAAGTATGTTTTCCATCTCCACAGTAAACAGAAAGGAGGAGGATCCCAGTAATATTTTATTCAACTAGTACTAAGGTAAAGTGGCTATGATTTAGAAGAGAATTAAAAGATTATTGCTAATTAAACTTGCATTTTAATATTATTCTCACAGTTCACAAATTTTGACTGCTGATTCGAAGTGGAAAATTTAAGTTCCAGGGCTATGATATTTTGATTTTTATGCTTGGATCACTATGAAATTGGTTAGTTAAAACAGTAAAAAAAAAAAGTACCATTTTCTATAGGTTGACATCACTGGTTTCAGACAGATCCAATATAGTTCAGGTTTGCATGCTTTATTGGGGAAGAAATTGCAAAGAGTAAAGTAATGACTCTACCTCCAGAACCAAGAGAGCTACCAAAGGACTGGCAAAATTGGACTATTTGTACAAAAAGAAGTTGGATGCTTATTAAATTCACAGAGAAAATCACATCTTTTATTTTAAGAGAATTATTAGGGTCATAAAGGTAAGCACTGGAAAGTTAAGAGTTGCAAAGGTAATTTTACTAATGTAATAATACACTTGTAATCAAAAGTTTATTTATGTAATAAGATACATATTTATCAATGCTTTGTTTCATCCCTGATCAATGGTCATATGCTTTATTTATAGCATGTTATTTTTCAGTCCTGCTACAAAGGCAACCAATTTCTTCATGAGCCTTTCTACAGAGATGGGATAAGTAATTTCTACATCTGTAAAACAGGCAACTGAGGCATTAGGTTAATTAGATTAAAATATTCCCTAGTCCCAGATGTCAAATCTCACATACTTTGAACCTGATTTTTACTGTCCTTAGTAACATACAGTATTTTACATGAGGTTTAGCTCCCACTGAGTTCACTTGCGGTTGTAAGTGTCTGCATTTCTACGAATTGGTAAGAGTTCTCAAACCAGCCACTAGAACACACAGTATGAGCAGCCACCTAGGAACAATTATTTGAGTGCATCATGTAAAAACACCATGACTAAGCACAGATTGCACACAATTCATCAAGCAGCATTCAATTGTCTCAGCCTTTTTTTATTCCTGACATCTCTGCTTCAGTTACTCCACATGTTCTAACTTCCGTAACAGAGGAATATACATCCTTTACTGTACAAATCCTGGACTCATCCTCAGAATAGACCCCTTTCCCCATTCCAATCAAATAGGTGCCTCTTGGACAAAGCACGCAACACTTGTGATGAAGTTGGAGGCTGTACTACAATGTATTAAGTGCAAGAGGTCTGAGTTAGACTTAAATGTTTGAAAAAAGTGAGCACTTGAGTTTTGCCCTCTAAATAACATTACTGTACTGTGACATCTTTTGAGTCTAACTTTTTTTTTAAATTGATGCCTACGTAGTTCAGTAAAACGATTAAAACCTTGAGACCCACTCAACTACTGAAGTTTAAATACAACAAAACCTAACAATTATTATCTGAACATCCACTAGAAAAGGAAGTAATATTTTGCCATTATGATACACACATTTTCTTTGACCAAAGGAATGGTACAAACCAGACACACACACACACGCTCCTAAATTCTTCTCCTCCACAGCTGTCATGCTCTTTCAGATGAGTGAGACAGTTTCTTTTTCCGGAGGGCCCAGGTCCTTCACCAGGGAGAAGGAATAGGACATGGGAATAGGCGGTGGTGGTACAAGACAAAATACTGCCCGCTCTTAGTTCAATGTCAGCACCCAGATCCAGCCATTACAATTCCTAGCAGAAGTGGGATGAAATATGCAGCTCTACTCTGCCTGGAGCATTCCCAGCGTGAACAGAATCTAAAGGAAACTTACTGTGAAGTTTTAAGAAACTCCTATTAAGCCCATGCAAATGGCAATCTTTCAAAGCCTTGTAAACCGGTCTGGAAATCTGGGTGGATTTTTACAGGGAGGCAAAAGGCACATCCTCAACACAAAGGCTGAACTATTGCCAAATTTCAAATCCTTGCTTCAGAGCTTGGGGGCACTGGAGCATCAAAGAAGGACACCAGAATATTCTCACACAAGCAAAATAGCATACTTTTCACTAGCCTTATTCTTGGAGCAAAACTGCTTTGACTGAAACTTTCAAAAAAATTCAACCCAAAGCAGACATCTGGCATGGAAAAATCTGTCTGAACTGAACTTTGGCAAAAGTTATAAAGTAACTAAGAGTTAAACCTTAAAATGGAAAGGGTCACGCAACCCTAAGTACAGGTGGCACTAGCAGCTCTACCTATAGTAAATACTATACTTTAAATCCATTTCAGTTGACTTTGCTGTCAACCCTGTTCTTTAAAAGCACTAGCCACTGTATATACATACATATATCTATGCGTTTCACCCTAACTCTACAGCATAAGTCCACTATAAGAAAATACCAGATTAAGTTTCCTCCTGTATTTTTTCCTCCTATGTAGGTCATTAAGAATGAGTCACAATTAACTGGCTTCCAGAAAAGTTTTAAAAATCAGCTATATTATTAATTACCTGAGTGAAATTAAAAATTGGAAGTTTCTTTCTGTTATGTGTTTTACCAGAAAAGGCTAAAAAGAGGGAAACAAAGGGAAGAATCAATGCAAGTTCAATATTAGTAACTCAGGACAGTTCCTATGGCTCTAGACTAATCTTGCATACAATATACTAAAAGCCTAGGGTTTTGGGTTTTTTTTTTTAAATTTGCTATAAATTTTGTGACTATCGGTAAACAAGAGCAGCATGAAAGTCAAAATAAAGGAACAAAGGGATAAAAATTGAAATGGAAAAATCACTCACCTGTCCTTTGCTGCTGTTATATACTCTTATCTATCTCTTCTCCTGCTTTCTCTCCATTGCTTTCTTATTTTTCCTGTCCTCTGCATGCTACAGATTTACCTATGGACATATACTCCCACTCCAGTAATCCATGTTATTTTGAAAGCCAAAGCAGAAATAATGTTCTCAATGGAAATCTCCTCCCCAGCCAATTTAATAGCCCTGTTTCTTCACTGTATTGTATAGTCCAGAGGTTCTACAGAATTCCATACGCACTTGGCAAGGCTACTATTGCAACTAATGGGTGTTCTACCATAGAAGATGCAAACCACACAACAAAATAAAAATAAAGTAATCAAGGCCAAAGCAACTTGAAGCTACACTTCAGAAAGATGACTGAACACAAGACCAGAGCTTTTAAAAGGAAGCTTGTTCAATGCTGGTATTGCTGGCCTCCTTATAGGATAGGAAATTATTTATCCAATGAAGGCTTTTCTATTTTACTTAATTCTACTTAAATTGAATATTGAGCTCTTTTCCATACTCAAGTGATGTTCTGCTTAAATTCTGTGGTGTCTTCGAAGTGGCATATAACTCAAGCTGCTACTTCTACTAGGCTTATAAGCCCAGCCCAAATTGTTTGCTGTATTTACAGTAGACTAACATCCTTGAAACAATACGTGATTTTTTGTTGTCCTACAAAGATATCTTTTGTGAAGATACAGAAAGGAAAAAACCCACTGTAAGTAGTTTCATATTCAGGGTCATTACAAACACATCCCAGAATGTATGCTAGACAGGGCTCCCAGATTTCAGGGGAGTAAGTTTTTCTGTGCATACATAGGAAGAAAAAGCAGCCCATTTTCTTCCCCTGGAGAAAAAATCCTCTTCTGCACACATGTACTGACAGAAACCTGAGAATTACTGCTGCCATCACAGCTTCAGCATAATACATGATTCTGAGATGTTGGTACCTCATCACATTTCCATTTAATCATCTGTACTACTAGACCAAATGACAACACATATTTCTAGTGGCTGCCTCTAAAACAGGCTGTGAAACCAAACAGCATTTGATTTTACTCCTTCTACTTTTCTCATAAAAATGTTAACGCTGCTTCTTTTTATTTTAGTGACTTAGTCACCTTTGAAATTAAAAGTAGTGGCTAGACTCTTCTTCACAAACATAATTTTGCCTTTCTATGTGCTTAACTAGTTCTTACCATACAGTTACATAAAAACCTAAGCTTTTCAAAGCAGGTGTTCTCAATAAAGTATTCTTCCAAGCAGAAGATGATTATAAAACTAAGTTCCAGAGGAAATAAATGCAGAAATGAAGTATTTATCAATACACAGACTTTCTCCAAGTTGAGTGATCAAATATGGGAAAGGCTTTTCCCTGTTTAGCCATTGTTTTTTTACAGCTATTCAAATATGTTTTCACAACAACTGGCAAGGAGAAAGAAGGCTGGCTAAATTTCCAAAATTCTCTTTCCATAACTGCCATGTCCTACCATATAGCTACCAGGATTCAGAATCAGTAGACCTCTGCATAATTCCAAGTATTGGAACTGTCAACACATGAAGTAGCAGAGCTTGGGCTTCAGCCATCACTTCACTTAGGAAGGAAGAGAACCAGTTAATAGCAGTGATGCACCAGTTCCAGCAGAAAAATGAAGCATGTCCAAAAGAAACTTCGCAAGTTCCAAGTGAGTCAAAGGAGGGACACCACATTAGCAGCTTAACAAGAAACACAGAAACATGCTCAAAGGACCCACTGTGAAAAGCACACTTCTTTGCTCTAAAGAAGCAACGACCACCTAAGGAGGCGGCTCTGTGGTCTTAATCAGTCACCTACTTAAACGGTCAAGAAATCTAACTTCAGTCCATTAGGTAACAGAAGTTTTCCATTCTTCCAAATAGCAGTTCCTGAAGAGTCTAGAGGAGCACAGTCCATCCCTCAGGAAGATTCAACTATGGGTTTGGGCAGACAGGAGACTAGCTGCAGAATAAGCTACATTAGGCAGTGAAACCTGCAAATACTAAAAATTCCTATCATATATAAGGTTTTTGGTTCAAATGAGCTGAAAGAAATGACTTTTGGGAAGACTGGGAATGTTGAAAAAGAGAAACGTCAAAAAGATCCTTGCAAAAAGTTTTACAGAAACTCCTTCTCCAGACTATTCTGCTCCAGATTAAAACAGTAAAAATTAACCAATGCCCATGTGTTAGAAAGTTGTATCCGATTAAAATGAAGACAACTAAACACACAAGCCAAGCTAGAAAGAGTAAGTAAAGTTTACTGAAACAGATTACCAAAATAAATATTTGTCACAGAATATGTATCTGAGCCTAGAAGTAGAATAGAAGTCAACTAGACCACAGAGACCCTGAAAATATACTAGAGAAGTGCTCAATCAGCTCAACGTAACAGGGAAACACTATGAAAAATGACAAAATATATTAGGCCAAATAATTGGCATTTTCATGAATGCCCTAAATTTGACTGCATTTTGTACCGATCAGTTTTCAACACATCTTGCCGAGTTTCTCTCGGAATCATTTGTACCGATATAAATAATCAAATGCATCAAGTGCGTCAATTCAGTTTATGCAATTAAGCTGTTTGTAAGTGACAGTGTATATATGTCCGGAATCACCCATAGCTTGTCTTCATTTCACTCATTTCTGAACTGTTGAATGAATTGGTAAGAAGTCTTGCAAAAATTAAATATTCTTTAGAAAATGCTCTGTAAAGCGACACTTCTGCTTTATTATGTCAAGCAAAACATGCTTGAAAAAGACTGGGAATGTTGAAAAAGAGAAACGTCAAAAAGATCCTTGCAAAAAGTTTTACAGAAACTCCTTCTCCAGACTATTCTGCTCCAGATTAAAACAGTAAAAATTAACCAATGCCCATGTGTTAGAAAGTTGTATCCGATTAAAATGAAGACAACTAAACACACAAGCCAAGCTAGAAAGAGTAAGTAAAGTTTACTGAAACAGATTACCAAAATAAATATTTGTCACAGAATATGTATCTGAGCCTAGAAGTAGAATAGAAGTCAACTAGACCACAGAGACCCTGAAAATATACTACAGAAGTGCTCAATCAGCTCAACGTAACAGGGAAACACTATGAAAAATGACAAAATATATTAGGCCAAATAATTGGCATTTTCATGAATGCCCTAAATTTGACTGCATTTTGTACCGATCAGTTTTCAACACATCTTGCCGAGTTTCTCTCGGAATCATTTGTACCGATATAAATAATCAAATGCATCAAGTGCGTCAATTCAGTTTATGCAATTAAGCTGTTTGTAAGTGACAGTGTATATATGTCCGGAATCACCCATAGCTTGTCTTCATTTCACTCATTTCTGAACTGTTGAATGAATTGGTAAGAAGTCTTGCAAAAATTAAATATTCTTTAGAAAATGCTCTGTAAAGCGACACTTCTGCTTTATTATGTCAAGCAAAAGAAGCTCACCATCATCTTGAAGATCTTTCACTGATGAACTCCAGGTAAAAGGCAGACATCTAAAAACTGGAGTTATAGCCTCTGATGGGGAAGGAATCAGCTAAGACAATGTTATCCCACTATGAGGATCTCATCCTTTAAAATATGATCGGCCAAATTTTAAATACACTTGACAAGTTGTGAAAGAGCAACGGACTGAGGTGTAAAACAGATTCAAACCACAGAAGACTGGTTTTGTTGGGTTTTATTTAAAAAAAACAATACTTGGTAAATAGCATAAAACCATTAAATTCGAGGCTAGTGTAATGCTTGGAACTAAAAATATAATGCTTCTACACAGGTATCACTGAAAACTTGCAAATAGTTTTTACACGAGTCATGCAACTGGATGGATGGAGATCTGCAGACAGATCACTGATACAATGCAAAAAAACTATTGACAAACCTGTCTGAAGTCTGATCTGAACTTTATTCAAACCATGCCCCCCCCGCTTTCCCCCAGCTCATTGCCATCATAACCAAGCTGAGCATCAGTATGAGTTTGTCATGCCTATCCAACAGAAACTGTGATATAGAATTGCCAGTGGGCATCCCCTCTAGGCATCACCTCAGGGACACAAAAATATGTTTGAAGAACTGGAATTCCTCAAAACAGTGTTGCGTTTAAGTCCTATGCTGCCTAGTGGTCCCCTACATAAAAAACAATCTTGATCCATTCTCATTTCCTTATGATTTAACACCTAAATTCCTATGGTTTCTTAAAACACTGCAGGTTCAATCATAGCAGCTAAACTACAACACCTCCAAGAATCACAGCTACTGTACGTAAATAGCTACTCCACAAAAATGCACTGATAGGTTCCCAGTGTGGGTAACCAGTGAGCCCTGTCCTCCTTGCATGATGGGCCAAGGATTAGCATCTACGAGGCTCAAACAGAGATTCTTATACTGCCTTTCCAAATTTCATGTTTGGATTACATAAACAGCACAACATGTTGGACAATGTCAGTGGGTTATATCATATTGCCACCTTGTAGATCACAGAAACAGGCATGTTTCTGAAGTAAGCAGATGATGTCAACTGAGCTAAGATGTAACCTAAATTTCATTTAGCAGAAGTGATTCACCAGCCAACTCATGAAATGGTTTCATTGACTGGTCCATTTTGATATTCTTTAGAATGAGGCGTCCTGGTTAGAAATTCCCCATACGGTAAAGAAGCAAGGAACCATTCAATTTGATTCTACTGATAAAACAATGCAATCTCTTCCCACATGTACTTCATTGATTCAGACAGAATTTCAATACCACAAACAACAGGAATAAACTTAGGAATAATACAGCATTGAAATTTAATCCATGAAATGTTAAACAGGGAAAGTCAGGTTTTGCATTATTATTGCCCTGATAGTTTGTCTTTGAAATCTTCTGAAATCAGACAAGGAGCATGTAAGAGGACAGCAATGGAGTCTTAGACACGAGGGGAGTCTCTGTTGAGTAAGTATGCAGATGAGACTATTGTCAAACGGGACAAAATGGGGTACAATTGCACATGCTGTGGAACACCAAGAATTTTATGACAGACTCACAGGAAAAACAGCTGTTTCAAAAGTATCAAGTGATAAAGAATCATAAGTACTGATGCCTGCAAAAAGGTCAACGCTGTGCTGAACTGCCCACATAAAAAATTCCTGACAGATGAAGTCACTTTGGTGGAAGTCCCACAGGTTGATACACGGATGGTCTGGACACCTGTGGAGGGGCCCCTGTCCGTGGTACTTAAGCAACACCACCCTGCCCATCACACTCACACTACTGCATCTGCTCGCAGTACTTGCCAGTAACACTTGTACAATCAGGTACATGCAGCCTGAGAGACAAATAAATAGTCTGCCAAATGCTCAGCTACTGTGGATTTGTCAGCCAAAACTGTCTTACTCAATTGTAATTTCAGAAAATATTGTCTACTTAACTCTGGGTGGCAGAAAAAGAGCAAGTAAAGGGAAAGAAAAAAAAGAAAAAATAGACAACAATCTTTGAATACTTCATCCTCTAGAATTTGGCTGAAAACAACTCTTCATTCTAGAAAAATGTATCTGCAGAAACCATCAGGAATTTGTCACAGATTGTTTGCTATGAAAGTCTCTCTGGAAAGAAAGGAACACTGTTTTCACATTTGTTGTGCCATATACGCTTTTTAATATGTTCTGTGAAGGACAATGCATAGGCAGCTCAAAATTCATTACAAAAATATGTCTCAAGATGTATATAATATTTCAGAGAAGGCCAAAAATGCTAAATAGGCTTGGACAGTTTGCTCTCGAGTCCCACATCTTTAAAATCCTATTTTTTTGTTGAGCCAGGTCACTTGAACTTTTACATAATAGAGTTTATGCTAGACACATCCATAAATTAACTCTCATTAGAGAAGGACTGCCTGTCTGTGTATGTTTTAAGTGGCAGCCATCCTATCCACTGGAACTTAAGAAAAACACAAAAACCTTCTCCCTGTCCCTTTGGAAAGCAGAGTGATCAAATCAGCAAGCACAGAGTGACACCACAGTCTAGCATGGAGTTTCATATGTGTGTGTATGGAAATAAGGCCTAAAACTCCAAAGCAAACCTTCAACCCACAGCAGGAAGTCATCTAAGTTTAGTTTGGTTTCAGCTAAAACAGATTCCATTTTAACAGGAACCTGTTGCTCCAGAAGAAATACTGTCTCCAACTGAAATCAGTCATAACAGCTGTGAAATTTTGGATCGCTGATTTAATGAAAAATGGTTTTCATAATCCATTTAAGGATCAGTCAAGAGCGGAGGAGGGGAAGGCAAACATATCCTAAGTTCATTAGCATTCTCCTGCTGGGACCTATGTCTCATTAACCAGCTGTCACAATAGACAGCAATGCCATACCTTTGCAGGTGCACTGCCGTTAAACTTTGAGAAGACTCCTGGTATCAAGGGAAATCCTTCAGACCTACAGGGACTTGGCTCCAATGTGAATCTCAGTTACTTCCCTTGAGCTTGGCAGATAGTATGCTGAAGCTGAAAAAGCAACAAAAAAAAAATTCTTCAGCTTATGCTCTAGAGTGGTGGCCTGGCTGACAGTGTCAAAAATAGGTAATGCAGCCCAAAACAAACTTTCTGCTTCAGTTTGCCTACTTCTGGTACCTAAGTTGTTTAAAGTCTAAGTTGCAGACATACTGGAACAGACTGCATCTGGACAGTCTGGTCCTAAAAATGAATGGTATAAAAGCTATGGTTTGCTGCAAGTGTTTAAACTTTCCAAAATTCCAGCATTCTGAAAAAGGGATGAGGGATATTTTTTTTTTTTTTTTTTTTTTTACAAACCAGGGTACTAGCCAACTAAAATTATCAGTAGCTCAGGGTATGACAGATGTGGATGGGAGAAAGGAAACAGTACATTTAAAAAAAAAAAACACAAAAAAATTACTAGAAAATATACAGCCAACATTGCACACTTAGAAAGAAGTGCAAATCTCATTTAGTGAGATCAAACATTTTGTATCTTTTGGGAAGCACTTCAAATCATAAAAGCTTATCTCACTGCAATGTTTTTTCATTTGTCGGACAAGTAATTAAGGAGGAGGCCCCATATACACAAGGTAACAGGTAAGTATCCTACTAAGTAGGAGTCTGGCAGATGATGACCCACTGATACAAGTCATTTTTAGTATGCTGTGTGATGATACAGAATAGAACCAGAAGATTCTCTAACAATTATATGTTTAAAGGATCAACTGTTGTAAAAATGGAGCAAACGATGGCATAAACATGGCAAACATGATTCATAGCACTGTTCCTTTGAAAACCCTTCCAGTAACTTTTACCTGATCAGAAGACAAGAAAAAACCAGGGAGACTGCTTTACAAAAAAAAGTGTCAAACACAACAAAACAAAAACCCCTACAATTTCCCAAGTTCATTCCAACAAATGGCACTATATGCATTCAAACTTTCTAGTCACAACACAAAATACAAAATAGTGACAGAACTGTCAAAAAAAACATGTGGTTAAGCATGTGGACTAAGGTTTTCATAACAAAGGAAATAGAGCACAGAGTTCTTAAAAATTACTTAAGATGACACATTACTAGCCCTTCTATTTAAATTCTTATCTTAGTCATGAATTTAAGTTCCTCCCCCCCAAAGCACTGAAAAGCCCTAAGATTTTCCAATTCCCATACTAAGATCTAAAAACCTTAGTCCCTCTTCAAAGCAGCATCCATCCAAAATAAGGACAATCTCCTACAGTTTCCAGGTAAGTCAGGCTGCTCTCAGGGAAGATAGTAGCATTTCAACCGTCTACTGAAGAGAGGTAGGGGAAACCAGGAAGTAGGATAGCAGAAAGTGAAAGAGCAGACAGCTATATAAAGAGAACAGAAAACAGATTGAACAAGAGCAGTGGAACATGCTACAGCAAAGTCGTCTGAAAATATATTAAAAAACACCCTCTGAAGTTCAGGTGAATTTACATTACAAATGGAACTGCTGACCAAAGAATGGGACAAGGTGTTAATATTGGCAGCTGCCTTTTATGAAAGGTAACAGAACACCACAGAATCCTACAAGAAAGGAGAAAATAAGCAGAATTTCCTGTAAGCAAAGAAACAAGTGCTTTAAAAGAAAATCCTACAATAGTTACTTGTTAAGCGATGGCCTTATACAAGATGATCTTAAGGCAAATAGAATTAAGACATCAGAAACCAGGAGATAGAAGAGCATAAAGGAAGAGGTCCTACCAATTTTTCCAAACCAGAACTGCTGGCTACAAGCAGAAACAATATAAATGGACTGTATGGATGCACTGCACAAATTTATTGCAAATGGAAGTTAAATGACTGAAAACACTACTGGGAAATAACTAATCTTACAAAGGTGCAGAGGTTTACAAAATGGATGAAAACTGTACTTCTGATGTCTGCAGTTCCCATTTGTTCTAATGTATATAATGGAATGGTATTATGTTTGTGTGAAAGTGCAAAAAAAAAAATCAGCTCATAATTTACCTTCAAAATTGTTTAGCCATATCCAGGAAACATGTCTAGACATAGCTACAGTTAAATTATACAAAGAAAGTATTTGAAAAAAATCAGATTATGCAATGAATATTAAAGATTTAAGTGTCTGAAAACTAGCCACACTGAGTTAATCCTGTATCAAATCATCTTGAATAACTTAGCGGAGATAGCCTAGTGATTACACTTCATGCCTTGCACTTTGCATTCCAGAGAATGCTGGAATGCTTCGGAAAATTAATATGGGAAATTAATAAATATAAGAAAATGGGAATATCATGACATTTTAAAAAAAAGTCAATAGTAGTAATAGCAGACAGCTGCGAGCTCTCAAGCACCCTTTATAGGTGAGGGGAAGAAAGTACATCTAAAACAAAAGAAAAACACACCCCTCACTGAAAAGTGCTCTTATTATACATTGAAGAGAACTAGATTTCTGATCTTCTACCAGAAGACGGGCCCACAAAACTGCATGGCTCTAACATTTTATCCATTACACAAAAACGTAGTTCCTGAGTGACTTTTAATTGTTAGAAAAAGGCTGCAATAAATTATACCAGAATGCTACCAAATTACAAAATCCTACTTATTCTCTACAAGCAAGAGGACAAGTTGTTGCTTTGTAAGACACAAAAAACACTGGGGTTAAGTGAAAGCATTTCTCCTGGTTCCACAGGAATTACTTGTTTCTGTAATGTTTGAGTAGAGAATGAGAGGGTTGCCTCTCCTAAAATCAAGGAATTTAAAGACCCTAAACCTATGTAAATAATCCCCAAATCCTGCAGAAATATAGTACACAAACAAGTTAAACATTTTTGCATCTGGATAAGGACTGTGTGGATGCAGATACTCAGTAGAGTGGGGCAAAACCTGATAAACTGTAACATTACTCAAGCGCGTTATAGCATGCCAGATTTCAATAAGCAAATGCAGAGTAACATTTCACAGGATCCGGAGCAGATGTATGCTCAACTCAAGGAATATTTACTCATTGGAAACAAATGCAAGAGACTGTTGTGAAAACTATTTGTGTAAATTTAAAATGCAATGCAATATCTCATCTGAGAAAGATCCCAAATTCATAAACATGTCTCACTGGAGATATATTTTCATCTGAATGAACTTTAAAAGAGAAGAAATAGGAGTATATCTGTCAGAGGTTCAGCTGGGTAGTTTTATATGAGCCAGAATACACTTTCATAAATTTGCAAAGCTGGGATCAGGACTGTTGCCCAATGGAAGCATTTAATTTTACATCTACACACAATTTCTTTTCCTTTAACATATTGGAACAAATGCAGTAGAGTGTTTACCTTTTGCTTGCGCTTTCTTACAAATCCGTATGTAAGTGTGTCCAGAAAAATGCAAGGCTATGTTTCATTGTTTAATGTGGAGGTCAGACTCCAGACTCTGCTTCTCTCAATCTAGGTGAATTCTATTTCTTGACTTCTTTCTAGGAGTCAAAGATTCCTCAAGTCACCATTCACTCAAAGAATGTACAGTTCAAGAAGATATTCGGATGGAGCTATACAGTGTTGGGCTAATGACTACCTTACTGCAACAGCATGTCTACTATAAACAGCAGTCTGGAATAGTCTTAATGCTACATTCAACAGATGTAAGAATATCAGCTCTTCAGCATAAACTGTATGAGAACCAAAATAAAATTACATCGTGTATGCTCCTGAAGAATGAGGGGGCAGCAGAAAAAAAAAACCACAAGAATGACATAATTGAAAACTTGCTTACCAATAGGCCTACTAAGTTCTAAATCTAGACCTACTGTTGGATATCATCCTACTGCTTAGAGATGTGAAGTCAGTAACAAGCTGATAGAATTGGATTACAAATCTATGTGACTTACTGTATACCTTAAAGTCCTGTGGGTACATATGCTCCTCTGCTTAATAGAATTCTGCTACGTGAGTAAATCTTTATCTCCTTATGACAGACAGTATAAATAAAAAGAAGAAACTCTAATAATTCCACAATAGAAGTTCTTACCCCAGCAGTGCTGGATTTACCCAAAGCCAATTTATGAAAACCTCTCCGTCAAACATGGTGACCCTCATAATCACAACAGAGACCTGTTCAAACAGAAGGAAGCCTACTTGAAAATTTTACTAAATCATTTCTCCTGATATGGAACTGCAACTCGTTTCGCAACAACGAAAAAAACAACATATGATTTGATTTAACCTCAGTAACATCATCTTGCTAAGAAGTAACAAATGAATCTCAACATAAGAGAAACAAATTAGGATTTTCTGCGTTTGCTAGTAGAAACTATCCAAAAAATCCTTCATACACACAGTTGAATTTGACCTCTGACAGATACAGAGGGGGAAAAAATTTAAAAAAAGGATCATAATAAGCATTAGGAGCTAGACTCTCATGGTTCACTCAAAGACTGTGACTGAGAACAGCATTCATAAAAAGCCTCAGTAAAAACTGTATTTGTTAACATTCCTCTAACATGAGACATAAAACACTCCAGAATTCATTCTGAAATAAAATAGGAGCGTGAGATAAACCTAGTTTAGGAATTGGATGAAGAAGGCTAGAGAGCACAGGCCCTCAAGCCAGACACATATGCTACATTATTATTCTCATTCCACCCTCTCTTGTGTGTTCCTGCTGAAAATGGGAAAATCCTGGGAAAGATTTTTTCTGATTCAAATGCACGATCTTGGTTATCTTATGACAGAATAAGACAGAGAACAGTCCTCAGAAAGAAATAAATTATACTTCAGATCTATAGAAACATTTCCATGCACTACTTGAGATAAGGAACAGGATAAAATAACATTTGATTTCCCTCCCTCAACCCCCCAGAAAACTTAGCAAAGAATGTGATGTAGACACTGTCTAGCAGTGTTCTCATCAAAGCTCCTAGCAGACCCGTGATCCCTGACCAAAATAACATTTCAGCAATCAAGGGAGCAAGACCTAACTCTAGAAAGGACTGTCACAATTATAGCTCTGAAGCAATTGAATCTCTTGCTCAAGAACTCTAGATTTGTTCTAGATATCTATCACTTGCCAGGTAGCATTTTCTTCAGAATCTCAAGGATTGCTTTAACTTGTTATGTGAACAGCATTACTTTCCGTAACTACTTTCTTAATGACACTATGAATAATCTCAGTTTTCCACTAAAATGTTAAGCTTCAGGAATTAAAAAAAAAAAAAAAAAAATAAAAAGGATGATTGTAATGATAAAACCCCCTCACATACCTACATGAGATACATTTGTTCATCTACTTTTACCTGAAGAAAAAGTCTGTCTTTTCATTTTGAGAGATACAGAATAATATATTCTTACTACTGTTTATGCATGTTAACACTTCTTGTGAATTTATGGAAATTTTTGGTTGTTTGTTTTGGTGCTGGCCTGACAAAGCATGGCACATCAAGTGCATTTTATGGATTTGTTCTGGGGTTTTGTTTTGGGTTTTTTTGAAATCTTACTTAGTAGCAGCACCTGATAACTTTGCCACAAGGCAATACCTACTACAAATAGTGAAATCCGATTGAATTTGTACTCATGCAAATAAAGACACACACAACATGGAAGCCACACATAGGCCAGAAAATAGTAAGTGGTGGACCAACTGGCTCCTAATTTCTTCTACGCTGGGGCCACTTCCTCCCCCCACCCCATTGCTAAACTGTTAAAGAAGAGTGGTTAAGACAGTCACAGGATGTTCCCAGCTGCTGTTGCCTACAAATTGTTTTAAGTGAAACAGAAAATAAGGTGTGGTGTGCCAGTTGACCAGCACCAGCTGAGATGACAACACAAGACTTTCTTAGTTCTTAGGTATCCTAGAAAGTTCCCATTCCCTTTATATCTTCTTTTCTTATGCTTAACCCAAATTAAGTGTCAGCTGATGGCTTTCCTCTTTGAAGGATTTTAATGGTGTTAGTAGTAGCACCCAGAAGGATCAGAATCAATCTTTGATTTGACCTTTCTGCATGTATTTAGCACTTCTCACTGTTTGAAATTATCTAGTACTCCCTCTAAGGATTACTTTCCACAATTAAGTCTGAAGACAATCAGGTAAATCAAAGCTGATTATTTATAATTCACTGACTTTATCCTCTCAATCCTGAGCCGCAGTTTGTGGAAAAAAATAGCTCAAATGCCACTGCAAGATATTTCCAACTGGCTAGCAACCTCTCCAGAAAGAGAAAAGCAGGAGTGCGTGAGCAACATCTTACTATCATCTTTGACACAAAAGAACCCGGTTTTAAATCTTTCAAGGAAGATGCTGGCGTTCAGTATTGGACTCCCACAATGTTCTTTTACATACCAAATCCAAAACCAGAGCAGATAACTTTGGATTTCTCAGTCTGGGGAACTTCAAGGATGGGAAAGGGCATGGTTGTAGAATGTGGTAGAGGGGAAGAAAAAGACGAGGAGATAGGTAAACAGCCCTCTATTTAACAATTTCCATGCAGTATGCAGGGCCCTTTACTACAGAAAAACATCATTTCCCTTTCAAATACAGGTCTGCTTATATCAGAAAGCACTTCTCCAAGACCTTCTTCCTAGCACACTGCTCCCTAGAGATTAAAGAAGGGTCCCTTGTTCCAGACAGTTACTTCAATGGTACCTACCTTCTTGCTCTGCTAAATAACTGGTAAAGTCAGGTGTCTGGATTCCTTCCAGAATACTTATCATTTCCCCTCACACTTCCCCAAAAGCCAATAAATGATACAGCAGACAAACAAAGAAAGCAAAGATTTTCAGCTTTCCTTAGCTCAAACCGTGAAGCCTTATGTGATCAGGAGCCTCTTCAAACATCCAAGGAAAAAACCTAACTGACAATCCACACAGCAATTTCCCCGTGGGGACACACGCAATTAAAATTGTTACCAGAAGCTTCCCTTCAAATCTTTACAAGCAAGGAAAACTAAATAGATGCATGACGTTGTTACAGCAATTAACACTGTATGGAAATTCAGAGTGCCAGCATTCCCCTTGTCAACGATTAAAAAAAAAAAAGAAAAAAAAATAC
>NW_008795365.1:4255313-4258698 GCF_000699145.1 Aptenodytes forsteri | reverse complement strand
CCCTTAACAAAAAAAAAAAAAAAAAAAAAAAAAATCTAATTCTGTGCCCAAACAACCTGTTGACCTAATTTCTGCAATGAATTGTAGTACATTTGTTCACAAGAGGTTATAAAAACAGTAAAATAACCTCGTAAGTAATTTTCTGTTTAACATGGAAGACCATACCTGGGTGGAAAAGCATTATGCTTTAATCTGAAAAAGAAATTAAGATAACCTATACCTAAGAACTAGTCCATTACCATATTGATAACAGTAAAAAGGAAGGACAGACACTTTTGCAATTACTTCACTGAAGGAAGACGACACACATGTATATAGCTCTATGGTCATATGACACGATCTTAACTGCAGTTGAGGGGGGCAGGAACCAAAAAAAAAAAAACCCACAAGTGAAGTCAGTCTGTAATATCTTTTTAGATAGATAACCAAAAGCATAATTTCTATACTGGCAAGCATACACTGACATCATTTGCCACTGGCAATTATACTAGTAGAAGGACTTTAGCAGTGTTTATTCAGTCAGATAAATACTTAATTATCTTGAGTATCAAGGTAAACTATCACACTTTACCTAGCTTGAACCTTATAATCTGGTTTAGAATCATTTCCTTTTCTCTAAGCTTTTATGAATCTAGGAAAAGACTAGAAACTGTAATCATCTGTCCCTGCATTAAACAGTTTGCCTACCAGGGTCTCCAACAATATGCCCAAGTGCAGAGAGATTAAAAACAAATGAGAAAATAGATGTTGCTACATGCTACAGTTTGCAAGTGAATAGTATTACACATTTTGTAAACTACAGTTAAAACAAATTCTGATCAACTGGTGTGTGTGTGTGTGTGTGTGTGATCTGATCGAGCACCATGAAGACATTCTAGATGAGCCTGCACACTGAAATCCAGTATAAGCTGTAATGCTAGATGCACTTGTACTGTTTTAAAATGTCAACTAGACAACACGGTTGCATTAAAAAGGGAGGGGGGGAGGGGGAAGGAAGGGGTTAAAATATTGAAGTAGGGAAACTAAGTATTTGAGTGTCTTCTGTCATGGTATCATCTCCCCCTCCACCCATCCACCTTATTCCTCACTCCCATGTTCAGTCTTCAAGCAGAATGCTTAAACGAAGGGAAGAGCATCGAGCTTTTTCTTGATCTGGTTTTTATTTTGCCAAAACCAAATTTCTGCTTGCTTCTCTTACTTCTGAAGCATTAATGATTATCTGCAAGAAGTATCTAGTGAGCCTACATTGGTAAACTGTAATAAGAAATCCCTACAAACTTTGAAAAACCATTGACCAACAAATATCCCAGTGCACTCTCCAAACACAGAACCTTTATTCCAAGAGGAACTTTCAGTAAAAAATGATGTGTGAACAGCAGACACTGATGTTCACACAAGCATACTGCATACAACCCAGCAGGCGATTTTTCTGGTTGTTTTGGATTATGCCCTGGAGGTGCTGGCACAATGGAATTTCAATACCATAATTGCTTATTTCTCTGTGTGCCAGCCTCTGAAATAACAGGTAAAAAGAAAAAAAAATACACATAAAACAAACATTCTCTTTTTTAAATTACAGGAATCACAAAATAAAATGTTTTTAATTCTCTAGTTCAAACGATGTAATTTATAACCATGACACAAATAGAGAAGAAGCACAAAAGAAGGGAAAATACAGAAATAACATAACGTTCCCAAGGTTCAGTTTACAAGGACCTCACACAAAGTTTTGGGGTTTTTTTTTTTTTTTTTGCAACTCTTACTAGAAACAGTATTATTTGCTAAAAATGCAGTAGCTGCCAAAAGCTATGATCCATCTAAAGCAAACATGTTTAAGATGGAAATAGAGTGTTAATGCTGAAGAAAGACAGAATTGAGTATACAAGTTTTCTTTTAAAAGTGTTGAAGCAACTGCAGTACAGTGTTAAGTTTGTTTATCATCTTTCTGAGCAAAAATTGATTGCATTTGCAGATAAGCACCTAAATTAGAGAGAGAAGTACATTAAGACAATAACAGAAGTAATCAAATTTCAAAACTTTCTAATTAAACCTCTTTTTCCTGCAGAAGGTTATTGGGAATTCAACACTAGCCTTGGTTCACATGATAGAACAATGGGAAAATTTTCCGAATGGTTGAACGCTAACCCTGACAAGTGTGGAGAGCCAACTACAATACATTATATGGTAGCATAACCTGCCACCCACGTTGCTGAGAGAACAGCTTTCAAACACATGCACCGAGCTGTAAAACCACAAAATCCCTTATTACACATTGTCCCTTACTTAAGGTGAAATACACTGTGTCCCCCCGTCCCCCCCCTTTACAAATCTCGGTGCTTTTTTTAAACCTTCACCTCCAAAGTTTATTTAGCAGCTAACTAGACTGTTTTTCAGACTTTTTTTTCCAAATGCCATTTTTCCTGTTTTGTTTTCTAACCAAAATAAAATCATGTTTTTATAGTAAACAGTGAAGCCTGTTATGTCTTTCACTGTTGCTTTTTTTTTTAATACTACTTCCACCTGTGTGACATTATCCAACTTTTTAAAAGGAAATTTCTGATATATGACTAAATCATTGTGAAGACTTATTTCTGGAGTGAAATATTTTCCTTTTTTTAATAAGACGACACATGACTCGTCACTGGTAAAGTAAAAATGGTTCCATCATGCTTTTGACTGGAAAACCAGATATTCTGTTATTTACTGTGATTCTTTTTCATTGTTATGCAATTTGAATACATTCAAAAAGATACCCAAACTGCCACAGTATGTGTGGTTATAGACACTGGCATTCATGTAAGTCAATCATTGCTGTAGAATGGCAAACATACTCCACCCTCATTACAACACGCTGTGGTTACTAGCCAAACATCTTTGCCTTTTCTGAAAAGGGTACATTATAATAAAAGCAGACCAGCAAAACAAATAATACAAGGGGACCTGAGATATGGTAAAAGTAATAACAATTGTTAGAAAACATAACTCTGAATATGGAAAGTGAACTACTTAATGATTTTAGGAACGCATATAACCTCATGCGTACTCTTCGCTGGGTAAAAAACTGGCTGGATGGCCAGGCCCAAAGACTTGTGGTGAATGGATTTAAATCCAGTTAGCAGCCAGTCACAAGTGGTGTTCCCCAGGGGCCAGTTCTGTTCAATATCTTTATCAATGATCTGGATGAGGAGATTGAGTGCACCCTCAGTAAGTTTGCAGACGACACCAAGTTGGGCGGGAGCGTTGATCTCCTTGAGGGTAGGAAGGCTCTGCAGAGGGACCTGGACAGGCTGGATCGATGGGCCCAGGCCAATTGTATGAGGTTCAACAAAGCCAAGTGCCAGGTCCTGCACTTTGGCCACAACAACCCCATGCAACACTACAGGCT
>NW_008795365.1:4251039-4254816 GCF_000699145.1 Aptenodytes forsteri | reverse complement strand
TGTCAAGCATTGGAACAGGCTGCCCAGGGAAGTGGTTGAGCCACCATCCCTGGAGGTATTAAAAAGACATGTAGACATGGCACTTAGGGACATGGTTTAGTGGTAGACTTGGCAGTGCTAAGTTAAAGGTTGGACTTGATGATCTTAAAGGTCTTTTCTAACCTAAATGATTCTATGATTCTATGCTATGAAAAAAGATCACTGAAAAATGCTGGTATATAAAACTTCCTTAGTTAATGATTCCCCCCTCCTACCCCCCCACCACACATGTCTGCTGCTTGAATCATTGCATTCCAAGATAGTTAGATGATATACACAGTTTCTTCAGGGGTTTTCAGTTGCAACTTTGCTGGCAATGGGAATTCTATTTGCAAGTGTTTCTATTCTACTGACAAGGTCAATTAGTCCAACGAACTATCGGTTGTTCTGTCTGATAGCTCAGTGTATTTACTCAAGCAAGCACTTTTATAACCCACAATTGAATGCAGACAGTTACCCTTGTAAACACGACTGTCCACAGGGATTTTCACTACATTTTGGGCATGTAAAAGAAAAACATGCTTTTCTTCCCTCAGCCTGATAGCAGACAAGTTTGATTACAGCTTGAATTTCAGGGAGCGAAGGGCAGGGGGGGCTACTGTTCTAAATATGTGTGATCTATTGTACCTAAATATACATATTTGGACCAATTCCTAGGAGCTAAAGAACACAGACATTTGATTGATCTCTCTAGGAGCTCCAAAAATTTGGTAATGCTATTAAAGAGAGACAGATCAGCATCTCTGCTCTATCCAGGCATTAAAAAGAAAAAAGCCGTGGTTTGAAAGAAACAAAGAGATGCTATATGTAGCACTAAGGGTTAAAGGCTACATAAAATGCTTTCACAAAAGCACAGGGGTGGAGGGGGTGGGGGGTAGAAATCAGCTGCAGAAGTTGGTAGAGGAAAAAAAAAAAAAAAAAAAAAAAGGAGGACTGTTCCACAGCTTCAGCTAGAATTTTTGTAGGTCAGCAGCATGGCCATGCCGCTGACAAAATGTGCGAAGAGGAAAAATGACAGACCCTGGCCTCACAGAACTTTTATTAACACATACATGCACTCCCTTCACCCTTCATATAAAAATCTTCTTTCAAAGAAGAGATTCTTCATTTTTACTAATTAGGAATGGTAAAGGGGCTAGTCTCTTAGTACACTGCTCTTCATTATTCAAGTATTCCCTGAACAAATCCTTCAGCGATATAAAGAAGGTAAGAAACTACCATGGAAAACCAGCAATCTTTCATGGCTGTATTCTACCACTTTGGGTATTATACAGATACTACAAAAAATTGAAAAGCCTACTGAAACCATGTGGGAAGTCTGTAGTACAGGGGACAATCACAGAGATAATCTGTAAGGAAATATGGATTCCATAAAGCAATAAACTTGGTGAACAACAAAGAATTATACACAGTATATTAAATCTAATAGCTATTTAATCAATATTAAAGCACCACTGAAAACAAATAGCTCTTCTGAAAAACGTTACCAAGAAAAGTTGAGTCAGTATAAGAAATTAATGAACAAATGGGAACAATAGGTTTTAAAGACTGGAAGGGGGAGTGCTTTATTTTGGCTTAACTGAAGAAGGAACTTTATACACAAGTGTGTATGGTGCCTTACCTTGGTTTTGTGGTGGTTTTTTAGGTAGATGTAAATTATACCAGTACAAACCAGGCAATTCTAAACAGGACTCTAAACAGAACTAATTCATTTGAACAAAAGTGTCAAGCATTCACAATGTGGTACCAATGAACATTGCAATTACAAGTTTCAGTCAGGTATAAACTGGACACAACCAGATGTGGACTTTGACTTGGGATATTGGTTCAATAGCATAGATAATCTGCACAAGACTACAAATCTCTCAACCTTCCTACAAGATGACCTATACTACTACCATTCTACAACAGTATTATCATCCTACATACTTCAAAAGAGTGTTGGAGAATATGCTTATCTAAATTTGCAGTTGGTTTCCTATACTACTCTATACTTGCTATAAGGCCACAATTCTAGCCCTACTTTTTAAAAAAAATACTAATATATTAAAGTCCAAGTATTTGGTGCTCTCCCTCTCACACACAGAACACTATCTGCAACCTGCTCCTGCCCGCCAGAGAAAGGGCTGCAATTTGTTTATAGTATTGTAATTAGAATACACTAGTGGAGGCTTGCATCAAAGCCTATAAAAAATTCCCCCCACCATATTGGAGCACAGTTTCCCTGCGTTGATAACATTTTATTTTTTTTAATCTGAAGATTTAAGCCATCCATACCAGAAAGATTTTTACAGACGTAAAATATATAACAAACAAGCTTTTTAAGAAATCCCTTCAAATCCTCCTACTAGAACTTCATGCACTGAAAAGAGATGAAACTATGTAACAAAACACTTGCTACAAAACAGGTATTACACAGCATAACATAAATGATTAATGTCAAATTGATTAGTAAGTTACCTTGCCTTTTCTCATGGGCAGTGGAGAGAGAAGCTCTTTCACTTTTACATGAAAAGCCATACACGTTTTCTAATTCCTTTTCCATGGTGGAACTTAGATCGAATAATCATAAAAAGGTTATAATTCCAGGCGAGGCTTTCACGTATATGTAAAATTTTGTGCTTCGATCAGTTCCTAGCCTCTATATACTTGAGTTCCCTCGAGGAAAGCTCTGTACTTCATCAAGTTCCTGCTTTCCACAGAGCTGTTGCCACTTTCTTTCACATGGCTTTCCTCTGCTTCAGAAGGTAAAGTCAGACTGACAGTATTAAAAATACAGGGCCTCTTTAATGTACCCTTGCCTAATTGAGTCCCTCTGTGGCAAGAAAAGGTTCCTTCATAGATTCGTTTTTGAATGCTGGGATACAAAACAAGAAAAAAATCTTTCTACATGCAACACATGCCACAGCATAAAAACAATGTTTAGTTTTCCTCTTTTTTCTCTCTAAGATCCCACAGAAGAGATGTTTATTTCTCTTAAAATACCACTTCAGAGCAAGGTAAGATAAAAATGCTTAACAATTTTATGATGTGTGGACCAAAATAATCTTCCATTCTTCAGAATTCTTCTAGATCTAATGTGGATCTCGCTATTTGTACACACATACTTCAGATGCACAAAAGGCTATTTCAATAACTGCATTTCTCATGATTGCGTAGTAAGCTCTGTTCCAATGTATTACCGTTCCAGGGCATAAAAAGCAGGAAAACTGCAATCCTGTTCATAATTTCCACAGTTTGAAGCCTATATTAGTTCATTTCCATAAGCATAGGAACGATAAGCAGGTCATATCATCTACAGTGATGATGACATTGGCAGGGAACAGTGATGTTAGCCTTTCTTTTGTAAAGAGGGGTTCGTGTGAACATCCCAGTTGGTGACTCACAAAATATCCTCTCTGCTGGAATGTGGAAATACGGAGTACCAACTGCACCAAATGAAAATAACGCTGCTTCCTAAACTTGACTCCTACCCTTGACATCAACCACAAGGCTTAATAACTAACCAATACCAGTGGATCATTCTACTCCCCTGCTTTGCAGATTTCCAGTACTAGTAAATTTTAGATGTAAGGAACAGGTACTGTCTGCATCCTGATGAACTAAATCCATACCCAACTAGCATAACAGCAAGATAACAATCAAACTGAACAAGCAGATGTGAGGACCTCATCTGCAGAGCATCCTAGAGACAGACAAGAAAGCCTTCAGTTTGAAATTCTATAAAACTAAAGTGTA
>NW_008795365.1:4239148-4250991 GCF_000699145.1 Aptenodytes forsteri | reverse complement strand
AACAAAAAAAAAAAAGCCGATGTGATGACCTCATCTGCAGAGCATCCTAGAGACAGACAAGAAAGCCTACAGTTTGAAATTCTATAAAACTAAAGTTTATTCACAGTCTTTTCTCAGCATCAAGTGTAGTTTGCAGAAAGCAGACTGAGTATTTTTAATTGACATTCTGAACCCAAGGAATAATTAGAAATTAGAAATGCACCTTTTCTTATATGGAAGAAAGAACACAGAGGAATGGTTTCTAACCAAAGTACTTGAAGCCTAGTCAAGAATCTAAATAGAGCAGTAAGAACTCAGTACTCTGTCTTCAGAGAAAGTATTTTAAAATGCACCTTAGAGATGTTTGATCAGAGACTCAGAAGCAGTACATTTTCTTGATTCATTAGCTTGCCACAGCCCTATGACAAGTTAGCATCTCCTTGTTCCTCAGTATCTAAGTTTACTCCACATACAGAAAACAGGTTGAGATTGCTAGCTGTTGAATTTCAGAAAACGTCTAGAAAAGTCCAGCCTCTTCGCTACATTCACTGAACACTGTAGGAGTAAAGAGATTACAACAGGGTCAGACTTCCTTAACCACCTCTCGAAGAAGCTCCCCAGTTTGGGCATTCCTCTGGTTGATAATTCCCTACTCTAGTGCAGAATCTCAGATCACTAAAGAAGTGGCCCTGTCCGTGGTGCTTGGTCACAATACCATGCCACCAGGGAGACTGCTGTGCGCGACAGCTCTGGAGCACCTGCTTACAAAACACCAAGACCAAAAGGGCTAGAAAACAAACTGAAAACAAAATAGACCGCAATTCAACAAAAGACAACAAAAAGTTGAAACAAAGGACTCGCACTGTTGCCAGCAAAGACGTATTAAGGTAACAGGGCTTTCACCTGAGGCTTCAAAGTCATCTTCAGAACTGAGTCCTGTTGAAAAGGTTAAGTAGGCTTTTGTTCCAGGTGGAAAGCGTACAGCAACTGAGTTAAAGCAGGTCTCTTCCAAAGCAATGTTTAATACTTAATATCATTCTTTGATGCAAAGGCTGCTACATAGGACCTCCAGTAACAAAGTGTCTTTTTCCTACATAAGGGCTATCCATCACTGCCCAGTGATAGACCATTGCATACCTATAAAGGTTGTTAACCAGGGAAGTTACCCTGTTCTAGCAGCCCTGCTTCAGACTGAATGGCTTCCGAAAGAAGCAACGAGCAAACACCTTGCTTACCCAGGTTACGCAAAGCCATGATGCTATCTGCAGATTTGCCCTACTGCATAAAGGGAGCACATTCACAGCCAGCGGCTTTATGTCCCCTCCTACAATGGGGTATTTCTGATCGTTCCCTTTTAGGCCTGAACATTAATACACCTTATCTGCCATGCAGATTATTACTACCCTTAAGCAATTTGAAAAGCAAAGTACACATAGCAATGCCATACACCAGCAATGGTTTGGTCCTATCACAAAGCTTGCCAGTTTCTCTGAACTACACAAACAATGAACTGAAAAACATGTCCTACTCCAAATCAAAAATCATGGGAAAGTCCAAAAAGTGTGCTGGAAGAACTAACTCCTACTGGAACAGGAAGCAAATTATACCTGTCTAGCTGCATCTTACCTCGTTACAGCCATGGCATGTACGCCACATTCTGTTGTTGAGTCCTCCACAGGGCACAGCAGAATAGAAGACTGTCTCTTTCAGGAGGGGTTCTGCCTCTTAAAGCAACTTTAACTTTGGGATTAAACACCAGTGGCTTCTCAGATGTGAACTAATGTGAGAAGTGAGTAACTATTTTCAGAAAGTCTGACCCACACCTTCCCAGAGTGTCTTTTATATCCAAAGATGTAGAACTGGCTAATACAAGAGTTTATAGGTGTCTTGCTTTGCTGTGTAAAGTCCCTACATTATAGGCTGACAGCAGAAGCCATTGAAACTGCTAGGCAAATGTAACCTGAAATCCTACCCATACTGAGCATCGTAACACTTAATCTTTTTATGGCAAGATGAACTGCTGATGACCTAAATGTCTTGAAGAGCTACAAAGGCAACAAGCAGGTGAGCATTATTTGAAGAGACCAGAAATCTCTTGCAGCCAACTTTTCACTCGCATCCTTTGCGGTGGGTTATTTTCATATCGTGAGAAAGTATAACAACTTAAATCACATACTGAAGAGTCTGGATGCTGTTCCAAAAATGCCTCTATAGACTATCTTGTCCATCCAGACTGTTTGCACCATTATGTGGGAGAACTCAGAGACTGGAAATGAGAAAATATTTGCTCTCCAAGTTTGACAGCTGTGATAAAAAAGGCACTTAAAGCAGAGGAGGCAGCTTACGGCACACATCTTAACTGTAGTTCCTCCAGCTGAGCAAGGGAATAATACTGCCAGATTATGACGGCTGTTCTCACCCATAGGATGGGGTACAAACAACTTGTTTCTCAGAGAGGGGGGAAAAAAAAAAACCCAAACAACTTTTATTCGGAAAATAATTTCATCTTAGGTTCCAAAAAGGACATGCCTACATACTAGACCACAAACTAAAGCTAATCTTGTATTAGTGATAAAACCTAGCCTAACAGCACATTGCATTGTTTTGAAAATTAGGGCATTAGGAAGAAAACACATGGAGGCATCATAGTACTTTCATTAGACACTATGAGCTGGGCAAGCATCCATGGAAAAATATAAAATGATTTAGCTGGATTTTCCACCCAGTCAATCAGTCCTGAAGCCAATGGAATCATTGTATAATTAAGCAGATTTCTCTAAAGAGCTCATAACAGTTCACACTGCTTTAATAACCCGCCTATGTGTCAGAGAAGCTGAAGAAAAGCGAAAGTTTCAGGACTGAAGGAAAATTTAAGGAACACATTCTGAGTATCAAGCAGTTTAGGAAATATGAAAATTGATGGCAATATTTAACATTACAGTGGCGACAAAGTTAGTCACTAGTATTTTACAGCATCAAAGTATTGTATCTCATTAGTAAGCAGCTTGACCATATTTTCATCTCAGTTTTAAAGTAAAAAAGCATATGAGCATGTGGTATGCATATGAATTACTGCAACATATTACAGTCATTAATATACTATAAAAGATACTAGTTAATTGTTTAATTTAGAAGTGCCTTTTTAAACTAAATACATGATGTATAGAATCCTGTGTTTAGCAAGAAAAAAGCTGAAGAAATATTGCCTGAGAAACTGCAGAAGACTAATATGCTTATACATTTTATTGTTTCTATAGATCTTTAATAACACATATACCCTCAAAAGTGGAAGTTTACTACTGTATAAGAAATTTAAGTTATTGCAGTTATATGTATAACGCTGTATTAAACATTATAACAGCAGGATAATCATTCAGTTATTGGAAGAGTAGACTACAAGCACAAAAATCAAACTGATAATTAAGGACAACAATGACATCTAGTGGACACTCAGAAAACAGACCCATAGCTTAACACAAGGAAAAGATCCAGCTGCTGTTACTGTTATACAACGTGCAACGCCCAAATTGCTACAATGCAATTAAGAAGATTAAAAGACAGAATTTGCAGCTGATGAAAGTCAAAGTAACGTGATGATTCACTTCTTTCAAAAGACTATTTAAATTAAAAAAAAAAAAAAAAGGAGTCAAGACCCTTCCATTTAAGATTTAGGATAAAAGTATAGGTCAAAACTTGAGAGAACATCACAAATCATTGAAAGGATGTAGATAGATACATAGTGCCAACATAGAGGCATACACGTTTACTACACTTTCTGTTCCCACTGCATCTACAACCTTCTACTTAAAAGTTGCTCTTGTTGGGACTTCAAACACTGAAAAACAAAGTGAAAACAATAAAAATCCCAAAAGCAAAAATTCAAACCACTATTTAGCATCTCCCTTTTCTCGTCATTCCGATCCTTCTGTTATTGTAATACCTGCTATATAAGGGAGGTAAGTTAAACCTTCCCAATATATCAGCCAGTAGCTGCTGAGCTCCAAAGAGGAATCTGAAACATGAGGCTACTGTAACTCAAACTTAGCAAAGATACCTGCTCATGAGTTACCTGAGTAGTTTACAAAGTGGACTTCTACAAAGATCATGGATTATTTTAAATCTGCTTTCACTATTTACCAAAACTCAGCAGTTAAAGCAACTCAAACCTAATCTCAGTTGTTTCAAAGAAACTTTTTGTGGCTAGAAGTGTCACCACGAAAGAAATACTGGGTTTGACTATTACACTTTTGTAAATAAAAACAATAACAAAACACTACAAATTTATGTCCCATTCAAAATCTTAGGCATCAAATGTCATATCTACAGAAATGGAAATTGGATTTTGTATCATATCATTAAAAACAAAAATACTGCCTCCCTTCCAAAAGTTCTACATCTCAGTGAGTGTCCAGTATAAAAAAAGTATTGTAAAAGATTAGAAACTATACTCAAAAGTAAAACATCATTTATGAACACATCTGATTGTAATTTACATTAGGCTTCCAATTTAAAATGGTATCTTGCTTCCTTTGTATATGATTTTGGAAAAGTTAGTGTTGCAATTCCCCTAGCTATCACCATCAGTAGTGGCTAGAGTCAGCTATTAGCAAACATGTAACAGATTCTCGCTTATATGAAGATTCTCTAACCAGTACAATACAAAGAAACCTTCGCATAACCGATGATCAGGCCTTGTGTCCCAATTTCTTTTGCCAGAGTCTCAAAGTGAGCTTTGAAATCAGATGCTACCAGTTAGTAAGAGTACATGCAGCCTCCCAAAAATGAAACCCAGACTCCAAACATATTTGTGCACCATACACAGCAATTTGTCCCCCCCCCCCCCCAGCCATAACTAAAACCTGTAGTTTTAAATTCTGATTCCTAGTGAAACTCAATAGCTGAGCAACCCATTCATGAAAGAAGAAAAAAAAAAAGGCATGAATTCAAGTTAAGACTAAAAATGCAAGTATTTAAAAGCTAAGTGTCCCTTTTGATGTATGCAATGCATAGGGTTTGCAGATATTTTAAGTGAGATCAAAGTTTAACCAATTCTAAAACAGTCCTGTTCTGGAAAACCCCACTCTCTATTCCATTACAGGATCTATATATCAAGTCTGTTATAACCATGTTGGTAATGGAGCCCGATAAAAACAGAAACCAGCCTAGTAAATTTACAAGATAAAAACTAAAAGCAAACATTTAAATAAACCCAGCCATTTTCCCCCTCCATGCACAATGCCATATTTTAACTCCAAAAACAATTTTACTACATCAGATGTCCTAATGAGAGAGGACTATTTTAAGACAGAAAGCAAAGCATCATTGACCTACCCGGATTTCCTGGAGATTATGAAAGTTATTTCCTACTCTGACAGAGATTTTGCTCGGTGTATAACTTTCATCAGATTTGTAGTCTGCATAAATACATAATGTCTTCACTGTTGTTTTTCTTCTGCAAGAAGCAACAAAAGCTATGTAAGCATCGTAAAGAAAAAAATTCAGGATGAGTTTGTTGCTAGTTTGTAATAACTAAGGATTTAAATGTTCTAAAACTTAATACAAGTGTGTCTACTGATTTAGAAGAACCCTGCTGTTAAAGCAACTATGTGTTTTTCCACATTAAGTTGAGCACACAGAGTCGATTTTCACTGTTCTCCTTTGTCTGCCTTCAGAAGCGTCGGTATAACAAGAAATACAACAAAAGGCCAAGATGCCAAATAAGCACTTGTATGTGATGAAGCATATGCTTAGCTTATCAAATACAGGCTCTATTACTATACCAAAGAGTTCTCCGGAAAGCAAATAAAAAGAAGTGACAAACATCTTAACCTCACCTTAAGAGTTTGGTTAAATAAAAAGGACTGAAAGCATCCTACACAGAATAGAATAGGAAAAGGTTTCTCAAACAATCAGTTGTTAAGTCATACAAGGACCACTTTAGAAACAATCATCTACCCTTCAAATTACACTCAAAGACAGAAAGTCAGGACAAAAATGTTACCTTAGGTAGGTAAATGTGAAACTGTTACAAAGACATACTATTAAACATTCCTTTGTTGCTTATTCAGACATTTAGTAACCATAACACTTGAAAGTTTCATTTTTATAAATGCTATCTAATTGGCTTCTTACCAGTTGGGTAACAGGATTAACCCAGGAGTCCTTGCACTTCCAAAATTCCTATCTTGGTGAACAGTAATCAATACAAAGTTATACAAAACACCCTAATCCATATAGAGTAATTTTTAATACCTAAATTGGATGTTCACCAAATGAGGCTGTGATCCATCTGACTGCCAGTAAGTTTCAAGATTATCATCCCGTAACTGATCCACTCCAAATCCTAAGAAAAAGAAAACGTGATAGTCTTGAATATCCCATTTCCATGATGCAGACATCACAGACATAACTTTTCTTCAGCTGTTACAAACTAAAGTATGTATCCTAAGTCATAACACATAAGGAAATCTAGATATCCAAGTTGTGCCTATGCTTTTGTGACACAAAACTGAAACGTGAATCTGTCAATCAAAGCTCAATACTCGAGTGTTTTTGCATTCATATCTCCTATTGAAGTCTGTGGCGTTTGAAACCATTCAACACGTCTTGGAATTTCAAATGGTTAAGTAGTAATTCATACTAATTGCAAGAACAATACTTAACGGTTAGGCTTTTACACCTATTCTATAATCTAACTGCTTAACTAAAGGAAAATCATTAGCAGAGACCATTCATTTATTATAAAATTTTAGCCAAATATAACATTTTCTTTTCAAGTAGTCTCCTGAGGTATTTTTACTTTTTCAAGTTAGTAGCTAGAACAAGCAATAGATATCAAAAACAGTATTCCTGAAAGTTAATGCTGTCACATCTAAAGAAACAACTCCAAATTGTTATTCTTCCGTTCCCTCATTATCTGTCCTTTTACTAATCACATCCTTTTATTGATTGCCCACACTAGCTGCGGTTTTAATTCAGCAGTTGAAGTTTAATCTGCAATAAAAAATTATCTTCACTCTGAAGCGACTAAACCGTATGGTATTTTTTTCCAAGTAAGATACCAAGATATCAGACCAAAGATATTCAGCCTGAGCACAATATTGTGACATAAAGGTATCGTTGACTCTGGGCTGCAGCAAGATACCAGATCAATTCCCAACAGATATTTCCGAAATAGCAACTCAACCACCTCAAATGAAAAGAATACAGATTTTCAGATATTTTGAGCAGGTATAAGCTATCATTAACTGCACCTCGGGACCATTTATGATAGTTCCATTTTACTTGCAGGATTTTAGGGAGCTACGCTATCATGGCCGAGTCCACACAAAGTTTGGACAAAACATTTAGGTTGCCCAGCTGCATGTTTTTTCTAAGTTAAAAAAAAAAATCAAAGATATCCAGGCAAAATGCCAAAGCATAGAAACAATTACACAGTGCTGAGTGTGTTTCTGCTCACATGGTTTAGTTTGTTCACTGGTGCAAGTAAAAAAAACAATTTAGTACAAAATCAGTAAAAGATCTGTTTTGTTAATATGAGGTATCTCCTCATTGTAGGATTTCTGATATAGTTATAACTTTCATATTGCATCAGACTAGGCCAAAATTATTTCTAGTGGCTACCCACACAGCTTACACTACAGCAGTTTTACTGCTACAGTCTGTATGTATGTCTTATCGAAACATAAAACATTATATATTCTAAGAAGAAAAATGTACATTCAGCTTTTTACATGATTTCTTGTGATTTTACCTGGCTTACAGGATGAAAGAGACCAAACTGCTTGTGAGCCTATTTCTCTAACAGTACCAGTCCTCTCTAACTGCTTTGGATCAGCACCAGGTGGTGTCTTGTTTGGGGTAGTCATTTCTGGTAAAAGAAAACAAATTAGTTAGTTGATACATTTTTAGCTTGATGGGAAAATTAAAGGGTTGTGTTTGTTCATATAGATGCTTTAATTCTTTGGCCTCACACTTACGTAATAGTCTACAGAATACGTGGTTTATACGTATAGACATATGTATACATTTTTGCATGTCCGTAGAATCTTTTATTTAGATATATAATAAAATAATATATATAAATAAAGTAAAAAATAAAATATATCTTTAAATAAGAGGTTCCACATACATGTAAACATCGTGTCCTTAAAAAGTCAATACACACTTGGAACATTCATAGACATATTTTGCTTGTATCATTCTAATTCACACATACAGAGTTAGTCAGGGTTTCAGGATTTGTTTTTTTACGGTTTTGTTTGTTTTTAAGAAATTAAAACAGACCCTGTTGATTTAAAGGCTAGCAATACAACTTTATTTTCCCCCCACATACACTTAAGAGTTTTCTTAATCTGCAAGTTCAGAAGCCTATTCAGAAGCTAGAGCAAGCCTGTCCTCCTGGAGATACTTCTCCTTAAAAATAGGAAATGAGTTTAAACAAATTGCATAGTCCCTCATTTGGTAGGGATTGGTTATTGCCACATTTATCCATGGTCCATTTCCTTAACTTCACAACTTCATCTGGAATCATTAACCTGTGACTTGCGCTGCTCAAGTAATAACACTCAGTCTCAACACCTAGACTACTGTCATACATACTACAACATAATCATGTTGGTTTTCATTTAGTATAGAGCACCTTATGCCTTCCTAGAAAGCAGCTTAACAGACTTTTTAAAAAAACCCAAAGATTGCAAAGAAACCTAAGTTCCATGCAAGGAACTACATTAAAGCCTAAAAATGAAACGTAAAGCACTCAAGAGTCAGGGAATTAGAGTGACTTCTAATCCTTTGCTTACATCCATGACAATATACTATGCTCTGCTAAATTTTAGAAGTCTTCCAGTACCTCTCCTAGATAGCAAATGAGGTACTGAACCAAGCTGGTATCCACAGGATCCAGACCTTACCCACTACAGAAGCATTACAAGGCAGAGACAAGATTTTCTGTGTAAGAATAACTCTGCAGCTAACAACTGTCAGACACAGGAAATCTGAATTCTGTAGTGTAAATCGCTGTCCGCACCAAACATTTTCTATTGGTCCTTGCCTAAATTTTTTTTTTATTTATTTTGCAAACACAGGCTTGAGACAGACTTCCAGGTTTTTTTGCTACTTTGTCATATACAAGACTGCAGTCCTGACTACCATAAAAATAGAAATAATTACATGTGTAGTAAAATCTAAGTACTGACAACAGCAAGCGTCACAAAAGGCCACAAACAGAAAGCCTTGCTCAAGCACCATCCTCTCAGAAAAGCGGGTTGAACACTACACAGCTAATCCTACAGATATCACATATATATTAATGTAATTCACAGATATACTAATCCTAACGCCATCCGATTTAAAAAAAACTCATGCACCAAGATGTTTTAAAGTCCTTGCCCATGCAGAAAAATTTTGCTCAAAAAAATATCAAACCATTAAAAAAAAAACAACCCAGGGAATCCATTTAGCCATTCCTATAACTAGACACTAGCACATAAATCTTCCCTCGTCATGTATTTAAATATTGCATTATCTGTTTTAAAACTTTTATCAGGTATTTACAATAGGCTCTTTAAAACATAGCTGTTCTCTACTGAATTGGCTATACCATAAACCTGTTAATAAGTAGAACAGATTATAGACTAGAATAGAAAATAAGTAACTTACTCTAGTTGCTACTTAATACAACTTTAAATTTACTGATAGCAACTTCAATAAAACAGAATGGCACAAGTATTCTAATCTTCTAAGTATTTAAAACAGCCTTGGAAAAAATTACAAAACACTTAGTTCACAGCTACTGGAAAACAAAAATTTTTCACAGAATCACAGAATGGTTTGGGTTGGAAGGCACCTTTAAAGATCACCTAGTCCAACCCCCATCTAACACCAAAATTCAAATTCTGTTTATTAAGCACTGGGGAGACTATTTTCCTGGACTCATGAATTTTAAAGCTCAAATCACCTACCCGTTCAAACTCTGCACTATTTTGTTGCTTTTGTGACAATAAACCAACTAAGAGAGCTTGAGTTGCATTCATTTTAATTCTCAGATTTATAGAAACCAGTAATGTTGTTCTCCCCACCTCTAAAAATATACATAGAAAATTCAACTTCACAAAGTAAAGCTAAATTATTCATTTGATACAAAACATCTCTTGAATATCATCACCAGCAAGTCTTCACACTCCTTTATTATTTTGACTTCAAGAGAAAAATAACAAAAAACTCCAAATCTGATAGTCACATCTTCATTCCTAGAAATAGCTATTGTGAGATTGATGAAAAACCCAATTGTAAAACATAAGGAGTATGCAAACATCCCATCAAAACCCACCAAAATAAGGTAAATCACAGACATTACCTTGCACACTCAGATTATCTCAGAGAGTTGATTACACGTGCTTTTTAGAAAAATTACTAGAATTTTAAAGTAAGCAGAATCCCTTAAGACAATGATGTTAAGATTTCTTACAAGCTTCAGCACACACAGGGAAGTCCTAAATAACTTAACAGTGCCAAGATTTGTATTGCACTGGTTCACAAAAGTTTGAGGCATATTTTTGGGGGTCTGAAATATACAGCAAGAAACGCCATCCAAGTTTCCCACTGTCTTAAACTGAGCTTGTTTCCTCCTATTTAACAGGCAAAGCTACTCCAGATCCAGATTTCAACTCCAAACCACTGCTGGCAAATAATTAAGCCACAAATTGTGCATTAGTGATGTGAGAGACTGAAAATCTTTAATGTTTGAACTAATGAGTTGAACTAATCAAGACAGTTTTTCATGACAGAACTTCTGTTTAACCAGCTTAGCAACAATACATTCTGGATAGCTTTGCTGAAGCTTCCCAATACTCTAAGAATTTTAAAAGCTGAAAGCTGATAGAAGTACTAAGGAAAAAATAACACAGCAACAGGCCAGCTCACTCAAGTAACATTTTTGGACATTTTACTAGCAGAAGTACAGGTACCTCATTTTGGACAAGACACAAATACTTAACATTAAAAGTAATTTAAGTCACCAAAAAAAAAAAACAAACCCCAAAACATTTTCTTAGCCCAAGAAGGTAATGGAATGAGAATTGTTTTATCTTATTTTTTTCAGGCTGTGTAAAAACAAGTAATCTGTCTAGAAACCCTTCTCCTTGACACGTGCTGAAAAATGGAAAGACACACTGCGTCTATAGAAGCGTTGGCTGGAAACATCTCCAATTTTCCAATTCAGTTATTCCAAAATATCATTAATAGGCTGCTGTTCCCTTATTAACAACTTTGATCATGTCATTAAGACATTCACTTTCATTTTGCCACTTTCCACTATATGGTATGCACATCCTTTGATCAAGACAAGAAGGCAGCTAAGCTTTTCCCCTCCTCCTTGAACTCTTTATCCCTCAGCATCTTCCTTAGAGAATTTTGCTCTTTTCCAGAGAACATCCCTGTGAAGTAGCAGCCATTAAAGATGTTTTAACAAACATACAGCCCAAACAGAGTGAAATGGATTTAAATGGTTCAACAGTCTACCTTTCACAATAAAAACAGGTAGGTCATTCTCAATATACCAGTGGAAGACACCTTTAAAAGGCGTATACTCAAAAGCAAACTCTTCACTAAGCACACTGTCGTGATTTAACCTCAGCCGGCAACTGAACACCACACAGCTGCTCACTCACTCTCCCCCACCCCGCAGTGGGATGGGGGAGGGAATTGGAAGAGTAAAAGTGAGAAGACTTGTGGATTGACATAAGAACAGTTTAATAATTGAAATGAAATAAAATAAGAAGAAGAAGAAGAATATACAAAGCAAGTGATGCACGATGCAACTGCTCACCACCTGCCAACCGATGCCCAGCCAGTCCCCGAGCAGC
>NW_008795365.1:4233310-4234556 GCF_000699145.1 Aptenodytes forsteri | reverse complement strand
GTCTTTCCAGGTCATTACTGCCAATGAGTTGGCATATGATGATGGTGCACTCTCTACAAACTTCTGCCACATGGGTCGTGTGTACTTGACTTCATCTGGATCTTTGGATAACTGCTCGTTGTTCAGGTCACCATAAATCACCTCCAGCATGGCTAATTCCCTCAGGTACTGGATAGCTCTCATGGAGAGAGGTGGTCCATTTGCCTGGGAGACATATAACATCTTCCTTGAAGGGATACCTTTCCTTCATGCTTGACAGGAGTCACCTCCAAAGGCTGAGGGTTGTGTCCCTTTTCCAAATGCTTTGTCAATGCCCCCTTCCCTAGAAAGGGGCTAATTCCCTCAGGTACTGGATAGCTCTCATGGAGAGAGGTGGTCCATTTGCCTGGGAGACATATAACATCTTCCTTGAAGGGATACCTTTCCTTCATGCTTGACAGGAGTCACCTCCAAAGGCTGAGGGTTGTGTCCCTTTTCCAAATGCTTTGTCAATGCCCCCTTCCCTAGAAAGGGATCCCAGCTGCTTGGCTTCTTTACTCTCTAATTCCAGGCTACTGGCCCCATTATCCCAGCATCAGAGCAGCCAGGTGACTATATGCTTGCCTGGACAATGGCTGAAATCTTTTCATATATCTCGCAGCTCACTCAGGGATAGGAATCAGGTGGTTACCACCTTGTTTGTGAGTTCTTCCTCCCCGGACAGCAGCTGGCTTTCCTCTTCCTGTTCTCGTGATAGCCCTACTCTGGGGTAGTCTGCCTCGTATACTTCTTCCTTTTAGAAGAAGTTTCTTCCTCTCTTACTAAACGAGCCAACTTCCGCTTCCAAGATTTCTTCTTGTGTACAGGGGCGACTGATACCGGCATAGGCTGGTTCTTTGGTTCAGCGCAGTGCCTGTCGCCGGGATTAGAGTGGCCGCAGGGCCTGCTGTTTTATTGTCAGATCCAAAGACCTTCTCTTCCCCTTAAGGGTACTGAATAGTGTTGAACAGGACTCGGTAGGCATGGGCCAGGCCTCAGCATGTTGCGGTGATCTGTGTCTCTCTGGAGTTGCCAGGGTGACAGCATACTTTTCCAAATACCCTACTAATTTTTCAGGATTCTGCACTTGCTCAGGGGTGAAGTTCCAAAACACTGGGGGTGCCCATTGGCCTAGGTACTTGCCCATCTTGTCCCACACACCCTGCCACTCATAACTATCCAGCCTTGGGGCAGATCTCTGGATGATATTCTTAAATTGCTTATTAAC
>NW_008795365.1:4229650-4232531 GCF_000699145.1 Aptenodytes forsteri | reverse complement strand
GGGTCAGCTGTCCTGGCTGTGCCCCCTCCCAGCTTCTTGTGCACCTCCAGCCTTCTCAGTCGGTAGAGCATGGGAAGCTGAAAAGTCCTTGACTAGTGCAAACACTGCTTAGCAACAACTATAACCTCGGTGTGTTACCAACATTGTTCTCATCCTAAATCCAAAACACAGCACCGTACCAGCTACTAGGAGGAAAATTAACTCTATCCCAGCTGAATCCAGGACACACACACATACTCTTCTGCAACACACTGAAAAGGAGATAGAGAAGGATACAGCATGATCCTTTCCTACTAAAGCTCCATAAAAATCCAGGCTCAAGGAAACTTTTGCAGATTCCAAAGCAGTTTTCTCCAATTAATTTATAATTCCACCATGTTAGGATGCACAGAACTGTTTAAACGCACACCTGTACAGACCTTTGAGAGACCAGACTGTCCTCAACAGATGTCTGTCCAGCCATTTACTTCTCCAACAAAAGATATTTCACAATCTTTGTGGACAGCCAGCTTCAGTGTTTCGTCAACCTAAAAGCCAAACGTTTTGCTTTGACATCCAACCCAAGTATCACCTTCTAAAAACAAGCATGATTTCTTCTCTTGCTCCACAGAAAACTCAAAGACTAGTTAATCACTAGCCTTTACGTAGCAACCCTTTTATAGACGTGAGGGCACTCAGCAAATTTGCTCTTACTTTCTTTTCTAGTGTGCCTATGCCTCCCAAGTTTCCCTCACAAACCAAGTTTTATAAACCTAATATTCTTGCAGAGTCTAGAGATCTACATACTATGGTTAAAAAAATAGCCATACCATTTTAGGTAAGGCTCTTATTCAACAGAGCAGAGTAATCACTTGCCTTGTCTTTATATTTAATCACACCTGTTAACATGCCAAAGTAACATTCATGTAGTTGAAAGGACATCATATTATCAATTGATATTTAATTTCACTACAGTGCTCACATGCTTTGTTGGGATACTGTTCGCTGTTCAGTAATACCCTTTCCACTAATTGTGCCTTTGATTTTTCCTCCCTGTGTTCTCCTCCTCCCTCAGTTCTTGTTAACTGATTAATTACACTGATTTCCAATCTGCTATCAATCTTCTCAAGATCGTTTCGAATTCTGACCCTGAGCTGTACAGTGCTTGCAATCCTTCCAACTTGGCAACATATCTATTTTGTGTTCACCATTACAGAAAACAATGAAAATACATTCAGAACCAAACTCCCCAGGAGGACACTTCATGACATCCCTGTTTAAAAAGTGAATTATTTACAAGTCAGCTTCAAAAGCAATTTTTCAACCAGCTGTACAAGATCTCACAAAAATTATTTTTAGACCACATTTCAGTAGCTTGTTTTTTAACGTCAACCCAGACAATGGCAGAAACCCTGTAAAACTCAAGACAAACCACTTATATTCCTTCTTCATTAACTGCATTGGCTACTGTAAAAAAAGTTTGATCCAGACTGTTCTTAACAAACCAAACTAGTCCATTTTCTGTTTGCACATTGTTTTTAATTGTCTTCTACTTACTGACAAATTCTCCTCCCAAACCACCTCCTCAGAATCTTTCAGGGGATCAAAGCTCAGCTAGCTTTGCTCTTTTTTTTAAATTACTATTCTGATTGCATTCCCATCATATCATTTTATTCAGTTTTAGCAAGTATCTGACTACAACTTTTCCAGCAAAACTGAACAAAGGCTGCACTGACTACTCCAGCATTTTTGCAACATCCATGACTTCTAAGACTGTTTTTCCTGTTCTTCCTAACAGGAGGGGATTTCATACCTTAGACTCCCTGACCGTCATCCTCGCACTACTCATTTTACCTCACAAGCTCTTTTCCCTGCTCTCACTTTCTTTGGGTGGACCCTTGTTGGTTTAAGGCCTTTAAAGATCTCAAGATATATCCAGAAACTAGTCTCTTACTATGCTTCCTATTTTTAATTCAGATGGAAAATTAAACAGTAACATCGAACATTCAAATTACTAATGTTTAATTAATATTTAATAATGATAGTAAGCGTTCAGTAACAACCTATTTCAGCTAGCTCACCTGTACATTTGATCCCTCAGATTATTCTCTCAATATGATTTTAAACACCTGTTATTTTTACTCTGCCTTCAGTATATTGCTTTAAGTCTATTAGTGAAAATGACTTAAGTCTCTCGTTGTCACAAACATAAATATATTTCACTAAAAATAAGGTAATTAGAGCAACTGCACAAGAGAATTACATTAGCAATTTTCATACATGTAGCCCTAGTCAATCAAAATAAATACATTTAAAAAAATGTATTCGTGTACAAGCCCAGATTTCCAAAGTTACCTAGTAAGGATATAAGCTGTTCTTTAAAGGATGCAAGCACTTCTTTACAAGGGCTTACATTAAGTGAAAGCAGTCTTTAAAAAACACAGTAACCAGAGGACGAAGCCAGTTTGACAAATCAAACTGCTTTCACTCAGGCCTCCTTGGTAGCCCTCCCTCCACGACGTCTTTGTAGGCCTTCTAATTACGATTTCAAGCATAATTAATTAGTTTTACAACATTGTATTTTGGCCGCGTCCCCCAGACGTACAAAACACTGAAATACTGGAAATAAACCAGCACCACCTACTCACGAAAACACATCGGCTATGCTTAATCACCAGATCACGCTCCCCTCTCCCAGCCGGGGGGGGTCAATGCAAACACACAAGCACGCACTGAGGGAGGAACCCGGAGGAGGTACCCGGTTAAGCAGCCCCCAGCCCCAGCCCCCCACCCGGAGCCGGTGGGCGCTCCGAACGCCGAGCGAGCACACCGCATCAGCCAGCGGAGCTTCTGCCCGGGCACGGCCGCAGCCCCTGCCGCTGCCGGGACACCTGGAGGCGAG
>NW_008795365.1:4223585-4227184 GCF_000699145.1 Aptenodytes forsteri | reverse complement strand
GCCCGGCAGGTGGGCCGGCTGCGCGGCAGCGCCGAGCCTCCCTGAAGTCGTTGTCCGCCTGGCTCAAAGGGAGCCGGGCCGCACGCTCCTTTGAATGGGGGACTCGCTCCCGGCGTGGGCAGGGCCCGGGCAGAAGGATCGGCCCGTGTGGGGTGGGAGGCCGTCCCTTCCCTGGCTGGCAGTGCCCGCACATGCAGCTCGTCGTCTGTGGCGAGTTGTACGTCATCTTCCAGTGCTTTGCGCTTTTGTCAGCTGTCCTGTGCCTTGCAGCAGCAGCGGGGTGAAGAGAAAACGGTTCCTTCTGCGGCGGGGTTCAGCCGCAGGAATCGCTTTCGTGTGGAGACCCTGCGCCGGCTCCTCGCGTTGTGGGGGCCGCGGTCCGGGGAGGGGAGAGACGGTATTTTTCTCCAGTGAAAGCAGGGACTTCCTCTTCTGGAGGAAAAAAAGCCACGTTTTTCCTTATTTTGGGGAAAGTTAATATCCATGTGCGTGCTTGTGTGGTGAGGAGATCAAGACTTCTTGCGGGTTTGATAAGGTAATAGGGTAAGACTGTTTTTTACAAGGTATGTGTGAAAACAAGAAAAACTCGGCAGGGCTTTTCTCTAGGACCATGGTAGTGTTTCCTTTCTGGAATACACTTAGTTATTTCACCTCCAGGTTTCTGTGACAGTTTTCAAGTTCTAATTTAAGTTTGTCTGCTGTGGTTTCCTAAACTCTAGTCCTAAACAAGTGGTCGTGAAGTACTTCTGTAATTTTCATGTGGTAGATTAAACCCATAAATTAGCATTCTCATGCATTTCGCTTCATGTTAATAAAGATTGAGTGTTAATTAATACTGTTCAGCACCAGCTAAACACGCCCACTCGTTATGCTGCGTCAGTATACTTGACCATATGCTTTTCATGTTAACATTGTATTTATTTTCATATTCATGTCGTGCCTTATGAGTCATATAATGAGTTAAATACAGTAAGGAGATTTGGGGCTTGTTTAAACTTCTTTTTGTACATTGTCTCAGTTTCTAAAACAAATGTCAAAACCTTAAGCATAGACTAATTCTTAACTCAGTAGATTTTGTTTGTTCTTATAGCATTTACTATTATTTCTGCTTTGACACTTACAAATGTAGTGATATGCGGTTTGAAAATCTGTTCTTTTTCTTTCATTTAAATTTTCTTTGGGTATTCTAGTTCTTAACTTTATTGTTCATGTTATGGAGTGACTGTATGTAGTCCATTAGCAATGGATTGGGAGATAATTCTTGAGGTTAATTATTTTCAGAGGAAAGTGCAAATGCTGCTCATCCTCACATCTTTCCACAGCATTCATCTTTGAGGTCTGATGCCATGTAATTTAATAAAATGTTAACTGTTTTTCTGCAAAGTAACTAAAGTATGGCTTAATTCTGAACACAGATGTTGCCTTCACATCATTTAATTTAATTGTCTCTGGTTATGTTTCAGGCTTCATTTACTTTTTTTTTTTCCCAATGCTTCTTCATTTAAGTCTGAATAATTCAATGCAATTACAAATCCTTCTTGGTCATAATTGACTTGACTTGGTAAATTCTAATATAACTCTAATGCCTGTGAAAGAAACAAGTATTCTTAACGCAAGTACATTACATTTGTTCTACAGATTGTACATTACTGTGCCTTTTGTGACAGGTAGCACGATCTGCTTACATGCTTGTGTGTTTTTTATTTCTTCTGGTGTGTTGGAGAGAGCAGCAGCTGTGTCAGAGAGCCTAAGAATGCTGACTTACAAAACATGTTGTCACAAGCATTTTATCTTATTTTTAGACATGTTTTAGTGTTTGTATTAAGTGTCATAATTGGACTTAATGGACAGCTTTTGGCTTCAATAAATGATACTTTCAAGGTTTTTAGAAATTTTTTTTTTTTTTTGCTAGCAGTCGTTATTCCTTCTCTCATTCTTTCACCTGTGTCATCAGTCCATCATTCTGGAAAGATTTTCTGTTGTCGCTCCATCAGAATTTACTAATTCAAAATAACACTTTACTCTTGTAGTTAGTAACAAATTAATATTTTTGTACTTTGTTTTTTGTTCTATTCTTCTTGATTTGGAAAGGAGAAATACAGACATGAATTTAAATGTTTCTGAATACCAGTTTCTCCTGCCCTTAAACTGCTGACTGTACTTAACAATTACTGGTGTGCTGTATTGTAGCGTATGCATATTGTATGTGTTGCCGACCTGTGTTCAGTGTATTGTGAGTTCTGCTGTCTGCCCCTTGAAATCGGATGATCCTATTCAGTATGTTAAGTTAAATGCCACCGAAGTAACTGCGTATAAATATGTAACTTGAGTTCAGTCTGGTTTTGGACAGTGGTGTTGTTTAATTTGCTGTAAATTGTCAGTTCTAGGTGGAAAATATTATTATTGTTGTTATTTATTATTATTATTATTATTATTTTATTTTCTCTTGTGGACAATTATCATCGTAGACATCAGGACAGTCCTGGAAATATTGCAGAAGTGACAGAAGTCACAAATATTTTTTCTGAAAATGGTTTAAGACCACTGGAGAGTTTTGGATAAACTGACACTTCCATCATGTAGATGGGATCAGGGAGGCACGAGTGTATGTCTACATGCCAGTTCATTAGTTCTATTCCCCCCCGCCCAGTACTTTATAAACGCTTGGTGTACTTACTTCTGTGGCCCCTTCAAAACTCTTCACTACAGATGGGCATTTTCCCATATAAGTAAGTTAGAAGAAAAAAAAAAACAACAACTTAGGCTGGTTTATTACGTACCAGCCACGGTCTGATTCAGCAATGAGTAGTAGTGTAAACTTTAGTCTGATTATCCCACCAAGACTGGGTGGAAAGCTTGCTGAGGTAGGTGGCAAAATCTAATTGTTTCACACCATATTTGACTTGATCTTTTAGAGCAACCCCCATCCCATTCTCCTGTTTTGGTGCTTTAAGCTAAACACCAGACTGGAAGGGTGGATGGCTGAGGGGAGAGTTCGTCTGGTCTGCTATCTGTACTGCTCAGGCAGTAACCTCGAAGAGAGGTTTGGGAGGTTGGATAGGGGAGGCAAGCTCCTGAAGTACGGCAGCTTTGTCTTCTAGAGCTTGCTTTTGTAACCCCTAGAAAGAGTTTACATGCTAGCTAGAGCTAAGATAACTAGCAGGGAGAGCCCTGCCTGGAAGATAGACAGTGTGGTCTGTCTGCTCAGAGTACTCAGCCACACAGGCGTTGTTGGAGAAAGGGCTGACCCAGGTTAGGCAGTTCCCTTGGGAAACCAAAGAGTGATTCACCCTCAAATACTCGTATACACTGCGAACTACAGGACTTTGATGAAAAGCACTGGGATACATTCCCAAAGAATGTATCTTTATTTGAAGCACTGACAAAATCCAGTATCTGTCTCCTAGAAAATTACCCTTACTCAAACGTCCTTACAGTTTTTAAGAATAAGACTTTCCGTTTCTTGTTTTCTTACGTAAGAAAAATGTATTAAAATGAGAATTGCAAACCCATTATTCCATGCCTGTTGGCCTGGTCTATGGATGTAATTGCAACGTTCAGCCCTACTTTGTCAATCTGGTCTGATGATGAACTGTAAA